>NC_081415.1:631866040-632191873 GCF_030272615.1 Cryptomeria japonica | reverse complement strand
GCCACAAAGAACCCCGAAGGGCCACAAGAAACCAAACCCTCAAAGTGGCTCTCACCCTCCAAAAAATAATCATCCTAGACCCCAGTAGGACAAGCATGGAGGGAAAATAGGAGGAGGGAAACCCCCATCCTACCCTTCACCAACAAAACTAGATGGAAAAACAAAAGAAACATAACAAAATCAAAGCCCCACCAAAAAGGAATACAACTAGAGACGAACAAGGGCCGAAGAAATGAGAAAAAAAGAGTACCCAAAGAGGCCAAGATCATTCCGAAGAAACCAACAGATCACCAAACCCCAATGGGATCATGAAAAAGAACGCCAAGATGAGGGGGACCTCAATAGAAAGTATGGAAACCTCATCCCTAAACTAAGCCATAGAGCCCAGGTCGACTCCCACAAAGAAAATGACGCAGTCATAACCTCCAAAAGTAAAAACAACAATAGACAGGGAATGCTTGGAGTAAAACCAAAACCAAGCCCCACAATGATGAGCACAAAGGGGGGGCATCAAAACAAAAACAATGTCTCCCTCAGCCAAAGCCCTCACACCGCAACCCAAACCTCTCCCTCCATGCACAATAGGAAGCTAGAAATCCCTCCATCTGCATAGGGCACACCCTAAGTCACACAAAAGCAGGAAGGAAAGGGGAGATATTGTTGCAGACCACACAGAGAGTTCAACTTCCACTCCATTACCATCATCTCCGTCTATGTCATCCTCTCCTCCTTCGGTCTCCCCTAAAACCCCTACTCCTGCCCTCCCACCCATGCTCCTCATTTCAAAACACAAGTTACGATGTTATTATATTATATATATATATATATATATATATATATATATATATATATATATATATATATAATTTGTTTTTGGCAAGGAGCATGTAGGCCCATTTACAAATAGGAGCATGCAAGCTCATTTTATAGAATAGGAGCATGCAAGCTTATTTACAAAATAAGGACATGAAAAAGAAATAACATAGGCTACCCAGTGAATGAAGAAGAGAGCTCCAAAAAGAAAGAGGACTAAACCAGCATCAAAGGATAGATCCATCATCATGGGATATCTTGACAGTCCTGCAACAAAGAACTCCTACGACCAAAATTGACATGCCCCTGCACCAAAAAACACCTATAACCAAAATATTTATATACTACAGAACGTAGAGAATTTACAAGAAACATAAGGGTCCAAAACATAACTGACACCAATGACATGAGATCTATAGTCCACCATTATAGACAAATGCCAAATGAGAAGAGGTGAATTCAGAAATACTAGAGAGAAATGAAGCCCAAAATTTTTATGTTGTAAATGAAAATAAAGAGGAGATATATCATGAAAAATATGACAAACCAAAAGAAGTGGCATACAAAGATAATCATGAAATCAATGCCACACCAAACTTTAAATGGCATATGAAGGATGGATTCCTAATGTGAAAATAAATATCTCTAGATTTCACACCAGAATAATTAGTTCACATGTAAATAAAAAAAAAAATTAATCAAGATGGAACCATTCTTGAACAAATGAGAACCTATGGATGTTATATTAAAAACATGATTACATTCATTAACAATTGAAATAAATACCTTTTTATTTCATATAAATTATCATAACTATCAACTATAGTGTGTCATTTATAAAATGAGAAGTTCATTTATACAAGTATATTTTAAAAAATAGTATTTTTGTGTACAATTTTTAGGATAACAATGTATATGCATCGGAGTATATTATATTAATTTAAAATAAAATGAAATTTAAGGAAATTTTAAGACTAATAATAAAACAACTTTGTCAACTCACTATATAATAGTTTATAGAACTTAAAACATATAAATTTCTAATGTATTGTCATGATTAGTAGGTAAACATGGACCACTTTCAACAAAAAATCTCAACATTACTATGAATGTCACGGGTAAACGTACAAACCTATGTTACACTTTTACAAAGGAAAAGGCTAACACAACAATAACTGTTCAGTTTCGTCGCCATAAAAGTGTCATTTGAATTTTGAATTTGAAGATGATGTAAACTGATGAAATGTGTAAAATTTGTTAAAGTTTAAGTCTACTATTTTTATTTTTTTTAAATTCTATAATTTATATGTTTTTTTTAGCTTTAAAGTCCATTTTTTTATTGTTGAAGAACACTGAAAAACAAGGGGGTTTGGTTCCCACCTCAAAAGTAAATGTAAATCAACTTTTTTTTTTTCTCATTTTGATATCCGTTATAGATCACATATTTATATAGTGCATGAAAAAAAAAAAAATATTTGATGTATATTTTTTTTGTAATAGCATTTGGAAGTCGAATACACCATAATTTGATAGTTTTTGTTTCCCACCACAGTTTGTCTATTCAATTTATGATAATCCAAAAACTAAAAATACCCTTTTGGACAAGACTCTCTCTTCTAGTAAACCATAATTTTTCATATTATTTTGAAGTGATTCGATATTTTTTGTTGTTTTTCAAATCAGCCTGTTATCTAATAGAAGAATACCTAGTTGTAGTATTTTTTATTTTTTATATATTAAATGTAATCAAAACATTAAAAAAAATGAGTAGAATCGTGACTTCGATCTCTAAAAAGGGGTATCTTTAATTTTTTTAATAAGTTTAATTTACCTATTGATTTTTGTTACAGAAGTGACAAGTTCGACAAAATCATCATTTTTGTTGATGTGGCTGCCACTTGGCATTCCACATAAGTTGCTCCGGCTAGAACTGTGAGGGCCGACATGACCGGTCGTACAAGCAACTGGTCACTTGAACCACATATAAAAAAGAATTATTTTTCCCATTAAAAAAACCAAAACAATCAAGTGCGAAAATAATAAGTTATTTTTGCAAAAAATCCTTTTTTTTTCAAATAAAGTGGCATTTTGGAGTGAGCAGAAAGATTATAAAGGGGCGAATATTTCTAATTTTGTAAAAGGGGCGAAGATTTTGATTTGTTTTTCGGAAAGAGTCTACCCTTTCCAAGTATGTTGTTTTAAATTATTTTTTCAATCATGCTTAATTTACAATATTAGATGTTTTTTGAGAAATTAAATATTTTTTCAGATTAACCATATTCATTAGTCACTGTGATACCATGATAACCGTTACTTGGCCATATATCCAACACTATTTAGTACTAAATTATATTATATTTTATTTCCTAATACTTGACTCAAATTCTCTATATATTAGCTAAGTGATTTCAATTTGGAGGGGTGGGACTAAGGAAAATCAATTTGTAAAATATGACATTGGGAGCAAAATTAATCTAGAAAATGTATAGATATCTAGAGAAGTTGTGGTGTCATATTAACTTGGAAATTGCGGAATGGTCAATCACCCAACTTCTAGTTTGATTCATGGAATTGGTACAGATGCCTCTGGGAAGTGTTAGCTATTGAACCATACATTAATGGAATCATAGATATATTCGGCTCTAAGGTCAACAACTACATAACACAAATTGAGGCCATCTTGGAAGGAGAGTACAGATGGATTCATGTGTCAAAACTCCAAATTCTATACTAGCTAATAAAAGAACTAAGATCTGAGTTGGATGGAAGGGAGGTAAAACTTAACAGCAAGGAGGACACTATAATTTGGTGCGGTGCGAAGTTTGAGGAATACACAACAAGACTAGGATACAAGATTCAGGAAACATGCCCCAACTTTTTGTATTTTAGCAATTGAAGATTTAGTTACGATGAAGAATAATCTTTTGATATACATGCATCTTTAATTAATTTGATTAGATAGATCGGTCTAATCCTTGAAAACATTCTACATTCTCTTTTGCCATCTTGGATGTAATGGAAAATAGGGTTGTTTTATCAGTCCAAACCCAAATTATGAGAATGTACACAATTCCTTTCCTGAACCTATATAGAGAGGTTTGGAACCTATATAGAAATAGAGATATTTTTTTCAAAATATAGACGAGAGTTGAAAGATCCTTCAACTATGTTGAATATAATGATAGAACGAATCACACTTTTACCATTAAACTATACCCACCATAATTTCAGTGTATCATATAGATTGATCTTTTTTCCAATAGGGTAAAAAGGAATTTTTAGATTCTAATAAGAATTTAATGCAAGTTCCTATCATCATATTTCCCTAATCCTAAAAATTCAATAGGAGATGGTTCCTTTTAAATCCACCCCTTACCTTATTGTTTTTACTCTTGCAAGAACAATCCTTTATGCATATTATAAATAATATCATATTACTTAAGTACTATTTTTTTTAGTAACCATTGTATATAGCTATTAGAATTATTAGCATATTCCTTAGAATGCTTCAAGTGATTTTGTCATAGTTTTTCTTTATGAATAGAAAATGAAAATTATGATCATTTTCATAAAAATGATCCAGTTTTAGTCTTTGAAATCTCTTTTTAACCCTTCCAATATGATCTATCTATTTTCAATCTAGAACATCTCATCCAGATTATAGCCTGAAACAATTGGAATCATTGAAATAAATAATTAGAAGTTACATGGGTAGAATTCTTTACCCATTGTGATCTAGTTATTCTACCCAGACAACTTTGCCAACAGACTGAGCAATGGTTTGCATGAAGGGCCAACAAGGCAAAGGAAGACTAGGGAACTCAACCTAGACTGTAACTCACAATTTTTTGTCATCTGAGATAGAAAAATGGCGAGACCAACGCTGGAAGACTAGAAGGGACAACCTAACAGTCCACGGACCATGGGAGAGAATAGCCTTGACATGGGAAGGGTTTGAAAAGAGAAGCAAAAAAAACCTTTCGTGATACTTTGGACACCATCAAGCCTAACTCCATGAGGAGACTAGGCTTTGGTGACCCAATCACAAAGCATTCTTTCAGGAGGGATCCTACCCACAAAATATCCTATCAAAGTACATTTTTCAAGCCAGTCACATGCATTGTCAAAGTCCTGAATAGGAAGTACAACATCAGGCAAGGACATACCTCATGAAACACTTTCGGAACAACCTGGCGAGGGTATTTTCTCGGTGACACCATGAGGGTCCATTGCAGTAACTCCAGCACTAGCATCAACTGTTGGGCTAAAGTTGGCCGGAGCCATAATAAACACAAAAATCCCATAGTAAATGTGGTTTGAAACACACAGGACAGAACACGCAACCTCAAACCCTAGCAAAGCCCCAACTTAATCAAACTGTGATATTTAAAATGTGTAACCTCATTATGGATATCAAAATTCGACCTAGTAATCATTCCATGGGTAGAGAGGAGGCCATGAATGAGCAATGTTGAATTCTTTGATGGAGCTAGAGAAAGGGAAACTCGTTAGTATCCTTAGTGCTTACTTTGAAGGAGCAGGTGAGGATAACAAATCTGGTGAAGAAAAACTAATGAGCTTGATGAACCTGGCCGGCCCACTAGCAAGAAATGGAGGAAAAGAATGAATGATATAATTGGATCAGCATGGGAAATGTACAAAATAGTGTGCTAAGGAATGAATTCAACACCTTCAAGTCCTTTCTTAACTCCAAAGACAACTGCCTAAATGAGGTCAGTGCCATAAGATTAACGAACATAGGGTGTGGTTTAACATACTTGTATCAAAGTCTAGCTTGAAAACAATATGTATCAAGGCATTGCCCCTATCTATCATATGTAAAGAATTATTTTAAATAAAGGGAGCTACCCCCACAATGGTAGCACTTTTAAAAAAAACAATAATAATAATTATATTATTAGAATTAAATATAATTCGATTTGCTAATTTAATTAAAAAATTTACTTTAGTTATTTTCTTATAAGTCTTCAACTTTGTGGATAAATTTTCATTATGATCACTTCATAGTTTTCCCTACTAATTCAAAGGGTAATTGGTGCATTCTGAAGACTCCTCTTCCCCCTAATGTCAAAAGATTTCATATTTTGTTGATGGATCTTCTTGGATAATATTTCAACAAAAGAATAAATGTCTCACTAAGATAATTTCTCCTTCTAGGTCGAGTTGTTTCATAAATATACCCAAAGATCATATTCAAAATTGGATGTATCCTAATCTATTCCATCTCTTGTATTTTTTTGGTTGACTGCCCTATCTTGTTGTTTGTGTGTTGGTATTGATTTTTTGTCCATACTTTATAAAAGGTCTTGGGTCTTTTCAAATCCCTCTCACATTAATCAAAGATATTGAATAGATATGTTGGAGCACAATGTTCAATAGGGGCCTAAAAAAATTTTATGTGGACACAATAGCTTTAATTAAATCTCCATTTGAATATAAAGTTTAGGCTTATCTAAATATGGCATTTGGCAATGTATATTTTGGAATTATTATTAATTGTAGATTGATTAAGTTATTGGTTAATGGTTTCTAAATAAAAGTTCCACACCTTATATGGATAAAAGTTATAACCATCCATTTATAATGGATAATCCATTAAGTTCTATATTTAAGGGTGTTTGTATAAGGAATAAATAATATTGCGATATACGAATTTTACAGTAAAAACTGGATGACGTATTAAGGCGTTATGATTAGAAGTAGGGATAAGAGATAAAATAAAGACAATGTTGTTATGTTTGGATAACACTAATAGATATAAGATTTTGGGATATTTGAATGATGTCTTTTTAAGATATTTTTCATTACATGACTTTCTTCACATGAACTTTGTGTTGTACAATTTATTTTCTTTTATCTTTGCAGGTTTATTTTTATCTACATTATTTAATTATTATGTGACTAAAACATCATAAATTTGTATTTTTAAGGTTGAAGAAATCATTTCAAAATGTAAAATATAATAGAATATCAATCTACCAATATTTTTAGTGGAAGCTATAATAATGAATCAATAACATTGTATGTTATAAAATATTATGTATCCAAACATAATGCTAAATTTACCTATCTACTTTGTAACATAATTTTTTATACTATTTGTGTAATATTTATATTTTAATTCTATTTTTGAAACTAAAATATGAATTTATAGATTGTTCATAAAACTACTACTACTAGGAGAGTTCAACAACCACCACCTAAAAACAACAAACAAAGAGCAACATAAAAAAAAATAACAAAGAAGGCACTAAGATATATAGCCACATTCATTAAACATCCCCTCTATTTCCACTTCCCAAAGGATCAAGCCCTTTACTCCATTCTTTATTTCTTTCACATCCCAAGTAGTTCTAGGGTCTCCAAGCTATCAACCCTAGCAATCAGATGCTATAATGATGCCAAATTAATTATTTTTTAGTATTCATTTATCTAAACACCTTTAAAAAATAATCGAAAAACTAGTGAATTAATTATGGAACAAATATTTTGTGAAAGAATAATATATGGGATTATGGTGATTTTTTATTTTTTAATTCTTTAAAATATTAAAGAATAAGAAATTAGTAAAATTATCTTTTTAAATATTCAAATTAATAATAAGGGCAACCAAATAGTCCCAAAAGGATTTCCATTCACTGTCGAGAGGAGGGTTCTGTAAAACCTATGCAACCAAAGAGTTCCTCTGCTCGCTTCATTCCTCCACGAAAATCCCTGGGCAAATTACCAGAGGATAAGGAAACCTCTGGTCGTCACAAGTACCCTATGTTGGATCCACCTTCAAATTCCCCAGCTTCTCCTAGCCGGTTAGTCATTAAAATTGATAATTATACCTAGGCTAGGTATCAAATGCACTACAACGATAAAATGATCTTTGCTTGGTGGAAAGGCTGGGGGATCCCATCGGAACAAATTGCTAACTAGGTGTCATCTTCCTTCAATAACCAGGTAAAAATTGACATCCTTCCTGATAATTTCTTAGCTATTGAATGTGGTAATCAAAATCTCAGAAATTCATTACTGAATGAGGATATATTAAAACTTAAAGGTCTAGGGTTTGATTGCTGGGAATGAAAACCTCTCTTTCTCCCATCTCAATTCAATTCCTGTATGGTTAATAGAGAAATTTCACTTGATAAATTCCTTGTAGAATTGCGCAATAAGGATTTTTTAAGAATAATAGGCAACAAAATAGGTAAATTTGTAGAAGTCAAAAAATCAGCCCTAAGCTTCTTTAACTAGCTCTTAATCGTCAATATGAATATTAACATTAAATCTTTAGAGCCTATAACTTTGAAATGTGATAAATCTTGTTTAACCCTAGAATTGCCCTTTTATAATGGCCCTTTCAAATATTATATGCCAAGGAAGATCCCCTCTAAGAAACATTTCCCAGTATCGTTACTGAAGTCTAATGGCGCTCCATTTAGATTCGTGGAAGGAGGGGGTTTTACCTTAGAGGGATATAAGATTTACATTAACCCTATTCATCTTACCTCAAACCTATATCCTCATAGCTCCCCTATTAAGGCCTCTCACTCCCCTCTTCCTTCACTACTAACTATAAATTCACCTATCATTGACTCTCTTATGGGGGCTAGAGATCTGTAAGATGGTGAAATCAATGAGGTTATCCCCTAGAAAAAGTAGCTTGGCCTGACAAATATGTCATCATCTAGCTCTCTCATTCCACCATAAAGGTTGGGTCCTTTGGGGTCTCCCCCTTTAATGGAACTAATTGCCTCAGAGCAACCAGTAGAGCTGGTTAGGCTTTCCCTGGATCTAGGATTGGTATCCTTACAGGATCAACCAATCTCTCTAGTTTCAAGTATGGAGGGCTTGATGAGGAAGAGGTTTTCCCTTCATCCCTGAAGGCGGTTTTTGATCCAATTGTAGAATCTGAGTATGATTGAGTGGCTAGGGAAGTTAATATCATTGCCAATTTTGCAGGGGAAGTAGTAAACTACCTCATGGACCTATTGGTTGATGAAATCTGTGATGATGAGGAGTTGGAAAGACAAAGGGATCTCTTTGCCAAAAATCTAGTGGATGTAACTAGAGTTGACTTAGGAACAGATGAAATCTTTGTAGCATTAGATAACTTAGAAAATGATAACCCTAAATTTATAGGCATCCTCAACTCTAATAGAAGCAAAGACTCTCCTGAATATGCTAAACATAGTAAGAGATGAGGTAGGAGATCCCTTGCTAAACTAAGATCAAAGGATGGAGAAGCAAGGGTTAGTCTAAAATATCTAATCTTTTTAATGTAGGGGAGGGGAAGTTCTTCCCCATAGAGCCATAAAAATCTTAACTTGGAATGTTAGGGGTCTGAATGCCCCTAAAAAATGGTGCATTTTAAAGTGCTACATCTCTAATTCTAAACCAGATATAATGTTAATCCAAGAAACCAAAATAAACTCCTCTGAGATAGCCCTTTTTGAGAAAAAACTAGGTGTTAGATAGCTAAAGCACTCCCCTGCAATAGGGGCCTCAGGGGGATTAGCCATCATTTGGGACTCTAGATTCATCTCGTTTAGAACTTTAGAGATTAAGAAAAATTGGATGGGAGGAGAAGTAGTAAGTTATAGAAATAACCTAAGATTCAAATTGATTAATGTTTACGGTCCCATCCAAAATAGGGATAAGGCTAGGGTGTGGGTGGAACAGGAGTCTTTCCTCAGTAGTTTCCCAAATGATGTATGGATCATTGGGGGAGATTTCAATGCCATCACTAAGATAGTAGACAAAAGAGGAGGTAGCAATAAACTTCCTCCAGTAGCTATGGATTTCAATCATTGGATTAATAGGAACTCCCTGTTGGAAATCTAGACAGTAGATAATGCCTTCATCCTGAACAATAGAAGGCTTGTTTTTTGTAACATTGCAGAGAAACTAGACAGGTTTTTTATCCATGGAGGGCTCTCAGAGCTTAACTTTACCCTAAATTCACAACTCCTCCCTTTACCAGGGTCCAGTCATTTTCCACTCCAACTAATCTTATTATTTGACCACTCCCCTAAGAAGTGTCACTTCAAATTTGAGAACATGTGGTTTAGAGAAGATAACTTTTTAAACTTAATTGAGAACTAGTGGAAAAGCTCTATTTTCTCTAGTTTGAAGATGTTTATTATCACAAGCAAGGTAAAGCTTATCAAAAGGAAGCTCTTAGAATGGAATAGGACTAATTTTGGAAATATTTTCTATAAAAAACTCCTAATAAAAAATGATCTTAAGAATGTTAAAAGTGAGGTTCTTGAGAAGGGGATGGATGAGCATCTCTTCCTCAAAGAAAAGGCTCTACTCTCTGAATATGAAAAGACACTCTCAAATGAAGAGATCTTTTGGAAACAAAAATTGAGGGAGACTTGGTTGAGTGATGGGGATTGAAATACTAAGTTTTTCCACAATAGTACTAAGCAAAGGCGATGGGTCAATCAAATTTCTTAAATTAAGAATTGCCAGGGTTCCATCCTGTCTAAACTAGATGATGTTGCCTCCGAGGCAGCAAGGTTTTTTGATAAAATCTTAAACAATATTGAAGGGTCCAACCTCAGAGGCCAACTCAATATTATCAAGAATCTTCCAAAACTCATTAACGATGACCAAAAAAAAATCCTGTTAAAGAAATTCTCTGAGGAGGAGGTTAAATTTTTCCTTATGAATATGAATCCCGACAAGGCCTCAGGCCCGGATGGCTTCCCCACTAGCTTTTTCCAAAAATGTTGGGGTTTTATGGGGACAAAGATCAGGGATTCCTTAGAAGGTATTAGGAACTTTGGTAAGATTCTCAAAGAAATCAACAATACCTTCTTAGCTCTCATCCCCAAAAAAGAGAATCCTTAAAGCTTTAATGACTTTAGACCAATAACCCTTTGCAACACTCTGTACAAACTCTTAACCAAAACCTTGGTAGCCAGACTCCAGAATCTTCTCCTCGTTATCATTAGTGAAGAACAAATGGTCTTTTTAGAAGATAGATAAATCTATGATGGGGTTATTATATCCCAAGAGGCCATTCATTCTGTCCAGCTCAACAGGGCCCCAAGTATGCTAGTCAAATTAGACATACGCAAAGCTTATGACAAATTTGATTGGTGCTTCCTATGTAAATGCTCGGAGGCTTTGGATTTTTGAAATCCTGGATCAACCTAATCTTTGAATGTATATCCACCCCCAAATTCTTGGCCTTGGTTAATGGTTCCCCGGAAGGTTTCTTCAGTAGCTCAAGAGGGCTCAGGCAAGGAGATCCTATGTCCCCCTTCCTCTTCATCATCATGGCTGAAGCCCTAGGTAGATCCATCTTTAAGGCCAAAGAGGAAGGTGGGATCCAAGGAATCCCCATTACTAGCAGCCTCCCTCCCTTTACCCACCAGCAATTTGTCGACAACATGATGCTTTTTGGGCAAGGAAGTGTAAGGGAAGCGAGTGCCTTCAAAGGCATCCTTAATTCCTATATGCTATCCTCGGGTCAAGAGGTGAATCTAGCCAAGTCTGTAGTTTTTATGTTCAACATAGACCCCTCCTTAGGAAAGTGATCAACACTGTCCTAGAGATTAGTGAAGGAACTCTTCCTTGCAAATACCTAGGCATTAACCTTGACAATGGGAAAAGACTCTCAAAATTATGAGACAACTTGGTGGATAAAATCAAGTCCACGATTAACACTTGGAAAGGAAAATGGCTCTCATCTATAGGTAGAGCAACCTTGGTTAGATCGGTCTTGTCAGCTTTACCCATTTACCAGCTCTCCTGTCAACATTTATCTTCTTCTAAACTTGCAGAGCTCAACAAGAATCTCAAGACTTTCTTTTGGCAAGGTGCTAATGACAATCGTAAAATATCACTCATATCCTAGGACAAGATATGCAAACCTAAAGAAGAAGGAGGAGTTGGCATTAAAAACCTTCATGATCAGGGAAAAGCCTTGGGTGCCAAGTTAGTCTTGAGGATGTTCAAAACCCCCCACCTCAAATGGGCTCGCTTGTTGCACCACAACTACCTTAATGGAGGGAATCCTATCCAAATCTTCAGAGAAACCAACCCTCCCAGAGGGTCCTGTCTATGGAATTTTATGTTAGACTGCAGGAGGATTATCTCTTACAGACTTACTTGGAACCTGGGGTCTGAGGATAAAGCTCTTTTCTGGTCGGATTCATGGGGTGGGTATAAGGCTATTGATAATATCCATGACTTTGGTGCTAATCATATCCTTCTCGAATCTCACAGAGGACCCCTGTTAAACAACTATATCTCCCCTTCAGAGGATGGGGCTGGTTGGCAGTGAATCGAGAAGGAAGATGAGGATATCCCGGTAAGGGATAAACAAAAACCTATGGCAATTCTTAAATCAAGAAACATTACCTTAGGCCAGGTTGAGGACAAGCTCATCTGGGATGGCTCCCTAAGAGGAGAATACAACTCAAAGGATAGGTACTCTCTTATTTCCAAATTGTTTATAAGACCTATGACTGAGCTTCCCTTGAAACTTTGCTGGGATAAATACTATCTGCCTAAGGTAGGTATCTTCTCGTGGCTTGTGGTTTAGAACAAGATCCTAACTATGAACATATTTACAAGAATGGGGTATGAGGGCCCTAGTAGATGTCCTCTTTGCGAGGCAGACGAGGAAGACACCAATCATATCCTCCTTAACTGCCCCTTTGCTCACAAATGTTGGATCTGGTTCACCAACAAACTTGAATGGTCTACGGCCTTCCCCCACATCATCTTTGGAATGCTCAAGGCATGGCCTCTCCTCAGGCATGGTTGTCTCTTTGAAGGCTTATGGACAACTCTTCTTTCTTCCATTATAGGGGAACTATGGAAGGAGAGAAATAGATGTCTCTTTAAGAATGAAAAACTAGAGGTTCCCAAAATCATTAACAAGATAGAGTCAGCTATCACTGAGCTCATGAACAATCGACTATCATTAGGAACATTGAAGAATGCCTCTATCACTTATTGGGATGAAAAGATGAAAAATCATTGGGAAGGATTGTCCTATCCTCCCTTTGTAGGAGAGGGTCCTATTGTGAGTCTTCCTTCAAGGGATGCATGCAGATGGTAGCCCCTAGGCATAGGCTGGGTGAAGCTAAACTTTGATGGGGCTTCCCATGGCAACCCTGGGCAAGCAAGGATAGGATGTGTTGTTCATAATTGGGAAGGAAAGGAACTTGCAACCCTTGCCTCTTTGATTGGCATCAACACCAACAATTGGGTGGAACTTTTGGCCCTGGTGGAGGGTCTGCATTTATGTAAGAAACTAGGAGTTAAGAACTTGGAAATTGAAGGAGATTCGGCTATAATTGTCAATGCTCTTAGGAAAGGTAGTATGCCTAATTGGAGACTAAATTCTTTGTCGTCAAAAGCTCTTAACTTATGCAGATATTTTGATAGGTTCGCAGTCAATCATATTTATAGGGAGGGAAATAAGAGAGTGGATGAATTGGCCAACTCGGGAGTCGATGGCATCAATCTCCTATCAGTGCCACCTTAAGGAAATCCCCTCTTTTGGTTTGGTGTCCTACGTGACCGTAAGCATGTTTCTCCTTTCATCCCCTTATGTTTCTCTTGCCAAGACTCTATTTTCAACCTCCTTATTTTCTCCTCTTCCTGTCCCTGTATTTTTTAATAGATACTCAAACAAAAATTTAGTTTCAATATGCCTATATATCTAGTCTCCCAGACTTTAACTCGAGAAGTTAGGCTCAACCCATTATTGGATATAACCATTAGAACACAAATCTCAATCATATATTTTTTCAGTCGTCTCCTTCATACCCATTTAGTCTTCCATCCTTTAGCCCAAGGAGAGGCCCCGCGTCTAATATTTTTGTATATACTTATCTGGGTTTTATAAAACCCTCACCTTGATTTAGTCATCCATCCTCATATTCAGCCTCTCATTGGTGTATATATATATATATATATATATATATATATATAAGGGAATATATATGCATATACATACATATATATATTCTCTTATATATATGTATGTATATGCATATATATTCCCTTATATATATATATATATATATGTAGGCTTTATCCCACATTCTTGCAACTCAGGATCCTTCATGGATTACCTGGTTCTTATCCATCTCTTCATTTACTTGAAGGTATATATGCATTTTCCCATTTTCATAATCTCTTAGAGTCATACACTTCGATAGCATCACTTTATCTCCCTTCGAAAGGTTATGTTTCATCGAAGTTACCTTGTTTCGATGAAACCATCGTATTCGTCAATGAGCCTTGTGGTTTCATCGATCTCCTCATTTTCACCAAAAATTTTACCTTATGTGTTCATTGAAACCCTATTTTTGAGAGGTATCCTTTTGTCGCTGCATTTCACAACCGCCTTTTCAATCTTTAAGTTTATCGATTATGGTTCCTCACTTTTGAGATTTTACTTTGGCACCGATGAAATTCCTTATGTCGATGAAAGATGAATATCTTCCTTCATCCTTTTGTTTTTTACTGATGGCATGTATTTGAAACAACAGGTGTACCATTTCAGTAAAATTAGGCATTTCAATGAGAGGTTAGTGTGCACCTGTGTTTTCATCGATGTCACCTGTGTTTTGATGAAACCATCGTTATCGTAAATGAGCTTTGTGGTTTCATCGATCTCCTTATTTCTATCGAAAGCTTTACCTATATGTCCATTTCGATGTAATCCTCCTTCGGTTCATCGAAACCCTGCTTTTCGATCAGATTCCCAACTGTCTTATCAATCTTTATGTTTATCGATAATGGTTCCTCATTATCCAGCTTCTACTTTGGCATCGATGAAATTCCTTATGTCGGTGAAAGAATAATATCTTCCTTCGACCTTTTGTTTTTACCAATGGTAGGTTTTCGATGAAAAATCTCTTTTGCTCTATCGACCTTTTGTCTTTCGATGGAACTATCACTGTCGGTCAATAACTTTAGTATCTCTTTGACACCATTCTTCTCTCGAAAAATCCTATCGATGAAACCTTCCCCAGTTTCTTCGATCTCATTATTTCGGTAGAACTATCTCCTTCGATGAATTCTTTTCTTGTCCTATCATTATCGTAGTTTCTTCGACAACCTTGCTTCTCGATAAATCATTTTCTGTTTTCATCTCTCTGTGTTAGGTTTTGAATTGACAGTCCCATTTGCTATGGAACAATCCTAGTATGGAAGACAAATTTTTATTATCTGAAATAGAAAATTAAATGTTACTAACAAAGTTTGGCAAGTGTTTTTAAATCTAACATTGCAAGAGGAGTGAGGCCATCTTTTACAAGTGAAAGGATGATAGCTATGCTAAATAGGCTATAAATAACATGCAACCAATGGTCAATCTCAGTGCACAAGGAGAACAATGTCAATTGTAAATGATAATAAGGGCTTGTAAGGGAAAGAAAATATCTTCCCATATGTTCACCCTCAGCCCGAGGTGCTTCTATATTGTTCAAAATGTGTTATTTGTAATAACTGTAGAAACTTTCTGGACTATGGTCCCGGGTAAGGCTGGAGGTTTTCTCGGCTCCACTCTTTCCTACCGGCGCCCGCATGAGTGGAGTACTGTAAGCTTAAAATTATGATTAATAAAAATCTTGGCTTCTGCCTTTACGGGTCAAAAAAATAATAATAAGGTAAACTTTATTATAAATATTATTATTGTTTTAAATTTGGATAAATAATTAGAAGTCGATATGAAACTATTCTTGAGAAGTTAATGTCAACTAATGTTTTTTAAATTCAAAAATTAAATTAATATTAATTTTCTTTCTATTACCTTTGTGGTGATAATATTTACATTAAAATATAATTGAAATTAAAACATAAACAAGTATATTAATTTATGTAAACCAAAAAATAAGGAGATTGGAGTGTAGTGCATGTAGAGCAAACTTTTTTGTAAGTTTAATGAAAGAAAAAACTAGAAATAAAGAGATTGGAAGGTAGCGCATGTAAAGCCTATTAGCTATCCAGTGGACAACTTTATTGCATGTAAACCTAAAAATAAGAATTTAGCTTTTATCACATATAACAGCTATCCAGTGGACAACTTTAATGCATGTAAAGCCTAGAAGCAAGAAGATTGGAGGGTAGTGCATGTAAAGCGTATTAGCTATCCAGTGGACAACATATAACACCTATTCTGTCACAAAATATCTGAGCTATATAAGTTTGAGTGGCCCCATCAACATTCTCATCGTCAATTCTCGTCAAATCACAGAGTGAGTGAGGAGAGGAGAGTGAATTTTAAAGAAAATGGCTTCCCACTCCAATATTCTGCCTAACCAACACAAATGTAGGCTTTGTCCCGCACTCTTTCTCACGCGTCTTGCACTTGAAGGACATAACAATGCCCACAGATCAGGCAAGTGGATTTTCTATTTTCAAACAATTCTTTCTTCACAAGTTACAACTAATATTGGATTAACATGTTCATTTTCATTTTCATTCTGTCTAGGGTTTTATTTAAAGATTTGCTCTGTGACTAGGGTTTTATTTAAAGATTTGGAGTAAAACCAAGTCTTGAGTCGTTTATTTTATGCGAGATGTTTTATTTTTTGAGAATACAATGTCTTCAAGAATTCAACGGTGATTTAAAATTTTGAACAGAAAAAATTCAGGAGGAATTTGAGTTTGTTGCGAATCTTTTTGCAAAGCGTTTGGCTTCGATATCTCCACCAGTACAACAAAAGCGGTATGTTTCGTTATTGTTGTTATTGTTATTATTGTTGTTGATGAATGCAACCTCATTTCTTTCGAATTTTGGATTTCGCAGACTAAAAACTGAATTTAGAGGAAGTGGTTTTCCTAGCGCTGATGCACTGGGCCTTCCGTTAACTCCGGAACAAGTCAAATTTTTAGAGGAGAACTGCCCAGAAGTTATGTTGCGTTTCCCTCCTACTGCCTCTCCGGATAATTTGCAGAATTATTCTTCTTCACCCAGTCTTCAGAGTGTTTTTGAGGATGCTGAAGAACAAGTTCAAAAAATGGGTCAGAATTTCCAATGTACTCAGGATGTTTTGACGTCACAGCAACTGTTGAATTCTTCTTCTTCAAGCAATCCTCAGAGTGTTGGTGGACGTGGTGCAGAACAATTTGAACAAATGGATCATAATGTTTTCAGGACTTGCTCACAACAATTTCAGCAGGGAGAAGATGAATCGCAACTTCAGGACTCGGAATTGCATGCAATTTGGGAATATCTGAATATCTGAATCCTCATTAGGTTAAGCAGCCACCTTGAACCTGCAGGAGGATCTCTATTTTCCTCTCCTCCCAAATTTCATGCCATTTACAGCAGCAATTTAAGCTGTCCTTTCTTTCTTTCTTTTGTGATTATGTATAACACATCTCCATTACAAACTGAGGTGTTGCCATCATTTGAGTCCACGTGGCACTGTACTAGTATAGGCTCACTGTGAACTATTGGACAGAGCAATGGAACTGTGTGCTCGTGGTACTCTTGTAAATGTTTTTCATTTTTTCATATTTAATAAAGCTCAATATTTGTAAAACAATTTGTTGCTCTTGAGTGCCCAATTCACTGGATAAGAATATTTACTTCACTTTTCCTACTTTGTTTTGTAGGCATGCACATAAAATGGAAATAATATATTTTAACTTGTAGATCACCTTCTCTTAATTCTTAGTTTTAATGATTGACGGCTCATGCATGTTTTTTATATAATAGTTTTGTTACCAAATTTTTTTTTTAAAATTGATGTTAATTTATTTTAATAAATCTTGTTATCTAGTAGTTTATTATTAGATTTTTTTTAATATAAAATTATTTTAACTATTCTTTTATAAAATTAGAAATATAGTGCATATAAAAGAATTATTATAAAAAATTAAATCTATTAATGAATAATTTATTATATAAATTATTTTTTATATAAAAATTATAGCATTTATTTATTTATATAAGATAAGAATTCTCACTATATATAATTTATATGTAAAATCTATTTCTTAGATGCAACTTTTAAATATTTCATTTTTCCTCACCATTGTCATCGTGTTGTTTCTTGTTTCTCATTCTTGTTCAGCGATCTATTTACACACTCGGGAAGTTTTTCTCTAATACCACTTGATGAAGGCTACTCCACTTACAAACCAAAATGCAATATAATAATAGAGAAATAAATAGAAAATGCAATAAGGAAACATATGCCTTCTATTTTATCAAGGAAATGAATTACAACATTCAAAATAACATGCCTCAACCATGTAGGCTTTCTTATTCAACAAATTTGCAAGCTAGAGTCACAATTTCCACTACTAGAATTGTGTTCTCTAACCATCTTTCACCCCTTTATTTAGCATCAATAACCACATTATAATGTTCTGAAAAGTGTAACTTTTCTTCTTTCGGAGCACATCGGCCCATCAATTCATTTTCTCACCTAGGTGGATTTTCATTGAGACTTTCAAGTTTTGTTTGCACAACTTCTAGAAGCCATATCTTTTGACATGGTTGTCTGATTTTCTATTATAACATATTGTTGGAAATCTCGTGAAGAGATCTACAATCCCAAATACATCTAAAGGTCTATTTTAAGGCTTCCAATTTTGAGTTTGAAACTTTATTGTAAAAATTTAGAGGGATGAAAAAATTAATATCTTCTAAATGTTATAGGATATTGAGATAATTTCTTCGCCAGTCATCTTATTTTTCAATTTTTGTCCTTGCGGTCAATTCGCATGTCCATACAAGCCAATATAGACCTACTTACTAAAAATAAAAGATGAATTATTTTTTGTCATTTCAGGCTTATATCTTATGCCTTATAACTATTATCATGAGCTCCAATACAACTAAATAAAACTACAAAAAAATGAAAAATACATTATTTTTTGGTGATGCAAGATTGCTCTTACACCATGCATGTTGCTATATGTGACAAAGTCAAGGATAGACATCATGCAAGTAGTAGGAATGGTAGCATGGTTTATGTCAGGACCAAAACAAACTTGTGTGAAAGTAGTCAAATGAATCTTTAGATATCTAAAGGGGATTATGAATTTTGGTTAGTGTTATCTTAAAGAAAAATATTTCACTCTAAGAGCATATACAAATGTAGATTGGGAAAAAAATATTGATAATAGGAAAAGTACAAGTGTAGGAGAAATTTTTCCTTGTATCTTGTGTCTTTTCTTAGAAAGAAGCAAGATTCATTTTCCTTATCTACAATAGAATAAAAGTGCATAGGAGTAGTGTCATTTTGCACACGGGTTCCTTGGATGAAGTAGAGATTGAAAAATATCAAGGTAGAGCATGTTTTATTATCTATCCACTTTCACCATTTTCATCTGCCAAAACATTTGTACAAGGGTTGACCTTACAATAATGGATTTGATCCATAATTAAAATTTAAATTCAAATTTTGGCTATCTCAATTCAATTCATTTCCCTCATACAATCCGCTTAGTATAATATTGCATAATTCATTGATATGTCTTTTTATGAAAGGCATTTGATTACATTCATTTCACATCCTTACATATTTGATCAATCACACACAAGAAACATGTGAAGGATTTTTCTATTGGTGCACTAATTGTCTTTAATTATTCATCTAAATTTTGTGAACCTAGAATACTATATTCTCTTGTGACATACTAATAACCTTCTATTTTCTCTAAAAATAAAAAGTAGAAAAAATAGACAGATTCAAATCAACAAGAATGTATATTGTGCACCCTCCAAAATATAGACAAATCATTTCTATCCTAGGTTACAACTCACATAAATGATTACATTTTAACAAATATAAGACATTAATGTGGATAAATCATTTCTATCTCAAGATACAACACATATAAATGATTACACTTTATCAAATATAAGACATTAATGTAGATAAATAATTTCTATCTCAAACTACAAAACACATAAATGACTACCCTTTATTGATTATAAGACATTTAAGATTCCATTACCTTGAATAAGTTGGAATTGTCTAGTACCAAGGTGGAGAAGAATTATCGATTTGGAAGTGTGCATCATTCCTCCTCCATGTTGGATGATATAAAAATCATTTTCACTGGATCACTGAAGTGATAGAGTTTGTTGTGCTAACCTTACTTTTGGTTTGTATGAGGATTTGAGTAATTCTTTTTATGGCATTGATTCCTCATGCACCTTGTGTTAATTATGTTGGGGTTTCCTATATGAATTCTACAATTTTTTTGTTAAGTATAGATCCATGGTATCATGTAGGATTTGATATTAGAGTTTGAAGGGATAGACATGGAAAGGGTTGCGTCTATTCTAGCTCCAAAATGGATCTTTCATACAACATGTTAGTTACAGGTTAGTCAATCGTAGCTGTTAATTACAAAATTGACGGTGTAAAATGCGCGACCAACACGCATGTTAGTCAATCCGTACTGTCATTTTGGACCCAGAATAGACGCATCCCATGGAAAGCATATATATTGTTTGTTCACTTTAATTCTCTACTTTTTTCTCATGTTACCTTCAATTTCCTTTGAAATTGTAAAGGATATTCTCTTCATTTCTTGGCTGATAAGTATGTAAAATCTTTCTTCTTCGTACGTGTCATATAATGTTGCTTTACACCACTACTATTTTGATTACATGGGTCAGATGACTTGGGGGTGTTTTCCAATAACACTTCTTAATGTCTCTCTAGCAATGCATAATCTCTTATTGAATTAATATCTTGTATTCCAACATTTACTATGTCCAATAAAAAAATTATTTACTTTTTCAAATGCACATGTTCTTGATTAATTATTTATTAATCTAATTTTATTAATTTTTTCTTCAGAACGAGTTTAGGTGAAAGTGTTATTTTTCTTTTATATTTGTGCAAGCTTATTTGTTAGTATGTAGTCAATATATGAAATATCTAAAACTTCTAAGATTTTTTTGTAGAATGTAAAATAGGCACCTATTTATCTACAATTAAAGTTGGAAAGTGGGATTCATCAAAAATCAATATAGTACATGTAATGTGAAGTGTCCTAAAAATAACTTTATAAATTTGACCAATACTTAATCTAAAAATCCCTAATAATTGAACAAAACATATCATTATCATATTTTTATTTAAAATGTAATTTATATGCAACTTCCATAAATGTTTGTTATCTCTAAGTTTTACATCCAACACAAATGGACCAATAGTTGAACACAAAAAACTATTTATTATGAGAAAAAGTATACATTGCTATTTAAAATACAACTTATATCAAACACTAATGGATCAATAGTTGAACACTAATTTTTTTTTATAATCTTTCACATATTGTGAAAAACTACAAGGTAGTCACTCTAAGGCAACTTCGGCCTTTTGTTTAGGCAACATCTATGCAGCGGACAAAAATATACGGCCCCTTGTTAATAAAACACTCCAATACCAAATTGTTAACATGAAATACTCCAATACACAAATTCTTTACTATTAGACGAACTTAAACTAATAATTTTAAAGGTTATGCTGGGTTCGAGGAAGAGACCCGTGTCCCCCGTGACAAGCTTGGGAATAAATTCTCAGTCGTAATAGGCGTACAGTTTACCCCTGTTTCCTATGATAACAAAAATAGGAGGTCCTTAGCTCTTGTGTTTTCGTATAGAGCAGATACATTTTAAGAGAATATACTTTACTTCGACGGAGCAAAAGTTTAAAAATCGAGTGTTCCAGCGGATCAAACACACCGGCCCCTGCCAATATCTTTGAAACGCCTCGATTGCATTGATTAGGTGCATTAATATAATATATGTGGAGGAACAAGGAATTATTCTGCGTACCTCGATTCTTTAAAAGACAAGAAGCAGACACAACTGGCCTCTATGTTTCTCTAGAAGCATTGCTTCGCTTTTTCATTGTCTAACATGATGCTCATAAAAACTTCATTTCTGAAACGTTAAAACTTGAGGAGGCAGAGAGAGATCTTCAGCTGCAACAGCCTCTGCAATGGATATCAACACCTCTGTATTTTTAGGGCTTTTTGCACAGATTCTGTTTACAACATTGCAGGGAGCATATGGCACTCATCACACACTCAGCTGGAAAATTTGCGGTAACCACAGCTTCTACAGGGTTTCCGATCACGGATCAAACTTTCTTGTTCGCGACACATTAGGTATGTGGATTTGCCCTAATCTGTGTTAAATTTGATAGAATAGTTGTAATATCGTAATATTTAGGGTTCTAAAAGCGCAATATTTAGGGTAATATATATTTTGTTAAAGAACCTGTACAATAGCTTCTGAAAGTTTCGATCATAAAGCCCGTCATCAGGATCAGATCTGTATTTAGCTTTTTTAACTTATAATGCCCTATTTTTGGGTGTTATGGTGCAGAATTTGGAATACAGGATAAAAGGAATGATATTGCCCGAGTGATGTCGGAATCCGAGTATGAGGCTTGCAGAGCGGAGGATTCAACGGCGGTAATTTACAAAGGCGGGGAGGGCATTGAACTGAATACGAGCGGAATCTGGTATTTTATGTCGAGGATTTCTGATCGCTGCAAATCTGGAGAAAAAGTGACGATAAGTGTTGTGTCTGGATCTGTAGTAAAGAATCAAAGTATAAGAATGGGAAGAGGCGGAGGAACAGGCGGAGGAACAGGCGGCGGCGGAAGTGGAAGTGGGGGAATGGGGAATGCAGGGGGTTTCAACACTCCCAAAGGAAATCGAAATCACCCCAGCCAGAAAAACGATGCCGGAGCTCTAACCCGCCCTGATTTAATCGTATTGCTTGCTTTGTATTCGATCTTGTTCAACATATGTTGATTACTCTTTTACAGGCTATCAGAAAAGCTTAGAAAAGGAAAGATGGTTGAAAGCAACAAGTCACGGGATATTCTATTATTTAATTGCATCGATTGTGACGACAGTAGTTATTTGTCTTTTTCACTTTATTAGCAATTTGTTCTGCACTTGTTTCTTTTTTAATCTAGAAGATTTGAATGGTGTCACTGTCTATAACATGAACTTTTATAATTAAATCAAGTGTCTTTTGACAGCACTTTTAACTTTTGAGTGAGTCTTTATCCTCCAATTCCATTTGTATTGCAGATGATTTGAAAAGTTTGTATCAAATGTAAATCCAATTCTTGCAAGAGTGGATTTAGCACGTCTATGCTATTTTTCATTTAATTGTATGTTTATTTTTGGTGGATTCAGTGAAATATTATAATAACAGACATCCAAGTTTCTACAATCCATTAAATATCATCAAGTTTTTACAATCCATTAGATATTATCTAGAGTGCTTCTGGATTAGATTGTGTATGATTAATTTTTTATAAATTTTATATATTTTTCATTTCTTAATCTGTAATCATTTTTATATATTTATATGAGATTAATAATTTTAGTTTATAGTTCACTTAAAGTGGTACAATTACTTTAATTAAATCTATAAAATGTTGGGAGAAATCATATTTCAAATATTCAAATTAAAATTTCAACTATGTAGTCATTTTGTATAATTGTATAATTTTTTTAAAATTTAACAATGTAAAAGTTTTTTGTGCCAACGTTTCCAATCACATTTTGTGATCTATCATCAAGAAGAGAGAGCAATTATAGGTGCTTAGATTTGTAGTATAATTTCCTTCCATGAAGCGTGTCAATTAAACTTAATGGATTTCCATAGTCAATGATCTATCATCAAGAGGAGAGAGCAACTATAGGTGCTTAGATTTGTAGCATAATTTCATCCCATGAAGGGTGCCAATTAAACTTCTTATATTTCTATAGTCCATTATTGTTTGTATAAAAAATTTCTAAATTCAATTGTGTAAAAGATTTTTGCATCAATGTTTAGATCACACTCCATGATCCACTTTGTGTTGCTTGTTATGAAATAATATGATACATGTTCATGTAATATATTGAAACATTTTTGGATTAAAAAATAATCAATTCAATGTGCCTCTAATTGAAGTACTAAATTTACGTAATAAATAATATATAGAGCTCATTTCAATTTTTATATTGAAAGAATCACATTTGCATGTTGGAAATTGTTGTTCTTAGTATTTCTTAGCATTATTAGCTCAACCCACCAACATTATTTGACCTAGGAGTGTGCACTCACATTTTGAGTCAAATAAATAAATGATATCTATAAACACTACCTAGACTCATTAAGCTAATACACTTAAAGACAACCATATTCAAAGAGACATGGGTAAAAGTACAAGCTTGTGTCACACTTTTACAAAGGAAAAGGCTAACACAACAATAACTGTTCAATTTTGTTGCCATAAAAGTGTCATTTGAATTTTGAATTTGAAGATGATGTAAACTAATTGAATGTGTAAAATTTGTTGAACTTTAAGTTTTTCACAAAAAAAATTCTTAATAATTTATATTGTTTTTTAGCTTTAAAGTCCATTTTTTATTGCTGAAAAATGCTGAAAATCAAGGGGTTTAGCTCCCACGTCAAAAGAATATGTAAATCAACTTTTTTCCGATTTTGATATTCGTTATAGATCACATATTTATACAATGTATGAAAAAAAAAATTAATTTTTGATGTATATTTTCTTTGTTATGGCATCTGGAAGTCAAATACAACAGAATTTGATAGTTTTTGTCTCCCACCACAATTTGTCTATTCAATTTATGATAATCAAAAAACTAAAAATACCCTTTTGTAGAAGACTCTCTCTTCTAGTGAACCATATTTTTTTCATTTTTTTTTTAAGTGATTCGATATTTTTTTTGGTTTTTCAAAGCACTCTGTTATCGAACAAAAGAATACCTAGTTGTAGTATTTTTAATTTTTCATATATTAAATGTAATCAAAACATTATAAAAATTATATGAGTAGAATCATGACTTCGATCTCTACAAAAGGGCATTTTTAGTTTTTTTAATAAGTTTAATTTACCTATTGAATTTTGTTGTAGAAGTGACAAGTTTCAGAAAATCATCATTTTTGTTGATGTGGCTGCCACTTGGCATTCCACATAGGTTGTTCTGGCCGGAACCGCTTTCGACCGAAACTATGAGGGCCGACTCGTACAAGCGACCAATCGCTTGAACCACATGTAAAAAAAACCAAAAATTTCCATTATGAAAATCCAAAACAATCAAGTGCGAAAATAATAAGAGTTATTATTGCAAAAATCCATTTTTTCTCAAATAAAGTGGCATTTTGGAGCGAATAGGAAGATTATAAAAGGGCGTATATTTCTAATTTTATAAAGGGGCGAAGATTTTGATTTTTTTTCGAAAGGCGTCTACCCTTTCCAAGTATGTTATTTTGAATTATTTTTTCAATCATGCTTAATTTATAATATTAGATTTTTTTTGGAAATTATATATTTTTTAGATTAAATTTAAAACTTTATTTTATTATTCGTTAATTGTGCTTCAATCATTTATTTTCAATTATGATCTTAAATTATTTTTTTAATTATTGTTATTAAATCATGTTATTAATGTTATTAAATCATGTTCATTGTACATTGCATAGTCAAATGTAGAATCCAAGTAAACTTAATTTCTTACTCTTTAGATCAATGCTCTTATTTCTTGAATGTTGTTTTTTCATTTTCTAAATTTTAAAAATTGGATTTTAAGACAGATGATCTAAATGGATCAAATTTACACATGTTTCATTTATTCAATTTAAAAAGTTTAAGAAAATAAAATTATTTATACATTTCGTTAATCACATTTTGTTTGTTAAGAACAATGAAAAGTAACTAGATATAACTTATTTACTATATGAGTAGATTAATTCTTATAAATTTACATACTTAAAATCTAACTAAATATTGAATTTGTAAAATATATTTAAACACTTTAATGAAATTGAGTATATATTCAACACTATTTAGTACTTAATTATATTATATTTTATTTCCTAATACTTGACTCAAATTCTCTATATATTAGCTAAGTGATTTCAAGCAATTAATGTTATTAAATCGTGTTCATATGTACATTGCATATAGTCAAATGTATCTAATTGAAGTAAACTTAATTTCTTACTCTTTATCAATGCTCTTAAATTTTTTGAGCCTTATTTTATCATTTTCTAAATTATAAAATTTTTGACTTCAAGTCAAATGATCTAAATGGATGAAATTTACACATGTTAAGTTTAAGAATGCAAAATTATTTATACATTTCACTAATTACATTTTTTTTGTTAAAAACCAAGGAAAAGTAACTATATATAACCTTTTTAGTTCAAAGCACTAAATTTTGAAGATCTGTATATTTGCATGTTTTTGTTTTTAGGTTCAAAGCACAAAATTTTGAAGATCTAAATATTTTTTGCAATGGGGAATAAGAGGACTAGATCAATGTTGTATGATCCTAAAAGGGACGATAAGATGAAAGGTCATACAAAACGTAATCAACAATAATTTGTTGTTGTCCAAGATCAATATGATGATGTTCAAGAAACATCTACTCAGGTACAAGATGAATTTTTTTTTCTGGTATGGAAAATTTTATGGAAATGGATGAAGATAGTCTTTTCAATAAAATTCCATCTGAAGATATGATACCTGAAAGTACATTAAAATTGCATTACAAGAAATTATGGGATGATTATTTTAAAAATAACTCTATTATTGAAAGAGCACAATTATTTGCTAAGTTATTTAGGGTTAGTGCAGGATCATGGGGGGCAAAAAGTGGCAATGTGAAAAAAATAGCATTTTCCACTCGCCTAAAAATGCGAAAATTCATGTTGACTTTTTACTTGGCCTGGGTGTCAGTACACCTTGGCATGGTAAACACCTAAGCAAATCGGATATTGAACAAAATCAGATATCCAATTTTTATAGGTAATTTTAAATTAAAAAATAAATTATATAATATATAATGTAATATAATAATATATTATATATTACATATTATATATTATTATATTACATTATATAATATATAATATATAATATAATATAATATTATGTATTATATAATACATATTATATAATATATTATTATATTATATTATATATTATATAATATATAATATAATATTATATTATTATATAATACGTATTATATAATATAATGTTATTTTAAAATAATTTAATTATAAAATTCAGATATCCGATTTTCTAAGACAATATAAATGGACTGTTACAGCTCGTGAGTTATTTTTAACCCACGAGCTACACGATTTTTTAGAATCTGATATCCAGTTTTTTGACCCAAATTTGCTAAAAAAAACATTAAAAGGTAGGATTTTTACTGTTTTTCATCATTTTCATTCAAATATTTGTATTTTTTTTAATGTTTATTTCTTTTTCCATTGAAAATATGGTTTTTTTCATGAAAACTAGGTTTTTTAAATCAAATACAAAATTGTTCAAATTTGTTAACTAAATTCAATTGTTTACATTCAATTAGGATAAAAATGAGGGATAATAGTGAAAACATTGATCAACCACAACCGCAACTACCAAACCCTCCTACACAAAACCCTCCTTTGCCAAACCCCCCCTCAATTCAGGATTTAATTGCACAAAATTTGAACCAATTGAGGGGGATTGTAGATGTTTATCGTAGGATCCCTCGCCTGAACCCAATGTTTGATCCCCTCATGTCAATCATAAAGAGTATAGAAATTGTCACTGGGGAGTGCAATGTCACTCGTTTGTGGCGAGATTCTATGAGGGAACAATATGTGGATGGCTTGTCCTATAAGGAGATCAAGGATCTCGAGATATCCAAAGCCGCTATCGCCACATTGTTTGTGAATCCCCACACTGGTCAACCTGTAGACCCAAAAAAAAAAAACTTTCTATTAAATGGTGCACAAATGATAGTATTGTGAAAAACTTTTGGGATCGTTGGTGGATGGTTTTCGACAAACCACCCAACAACAATCTTGATGTCCCCTTCTACTTCATTAAAAAATTGTATGCTGAGTTTGTTTTAGGAAAACATGTGAACTACTTTGACATCCAACCTTTCCAGGGTGTGGGTTTAGGTATGGCCCAAAATAGACCTAGGAAAGTCAAAGTAGTCTAGGGCCCATATGTCCCCCATCCTCCTGTTGATCCCCCACCTCCAGTGCAACATCCAAATATCATCTGTGAGGCGGCATCATGGACCATATTCGCTATTCACTCTTTGAGTAGCCTTTTGGTTTCTCAGGCTAGATCAGTAGCTCAGCTTACTTTTGATGGTAGCGATGCATCCAATGACGATGACATGTCCTCCTTGGCTCCACACATTTGCATGCCCTATAGTTATATCATGTGTGGGCACATATGCTTGGGTCTAGTTGGACAACCTATTGATCCTCGTGCACATTGTGAATATTATGAGGTGCATGAGATGAACAATGCACCAGATGTTATGACACAAACTGGAGGATACCCTAGAGAGTCCTCACATGCTAGAGGTGAGGAGGCACCCTCATCATACATTGATGATGTAGTGGCAAGATTTGTATTTTCACAGTTCATTCTATATTTTAAATCAAATATTTATAATCTAGATAATGTTAAGTACTAATTTTTATTTACATGGTCTATTTAACAGTTGATGATCGAGGAGGAGTTGACACACATCCAGGAGGGCACCTTGATGGCCATTTCATTTGGCCTTGATAGGTTTACGGTACATATATTATTGCACCTAGTCATTTGTATTTTGTTGTACATACATGCTCATCATTTATATTGGTATTAATTAGATTATGTAGTAACTTACATGTATATCTTATTTTACTCTTGTAGGGCACAAGCAACACAAGTGCGGGGCTATGTGATTTAGGATCTGGTAGTGCAATTGGAGACAAGAGAAAGGTAATTGAATGCAAATATGATTGAATGAATAGTTTAAATAACTTATAATGATTATACACATCTAGACATAGATTGATAGTTTCATATACTTTTTGTGTATATGTAAAGAGAATTCTTGGCTTCACATCCTTGTTGACTACACCCACTATACCTAAAGATGATGAAGAAGAAGAGATGCCTCGAGTACATGCATGTTTATTTTATTTTGTGTTTGGTAGATATAACTCATTATTATCAGTGACAATTATATGTTAGCTTGTATCAATGTCATGTTTGTGAACATATGTAGGTTGTGTATGAAAATATTGAAAACATACCTCCTCTATTGAAGACATACATCAAGAGTCCTGCAAAGCCAAAGAGAAAACGTGGAGATGAGGTAAACAAGAATAGTTCAATTATAGATAATTTTTAAGTTAACTTTTTGAATGTGAGTTATATAATATAACTAGTCTTAATCATGGTTTTTTTTTTTTTGTGCAGGATCCTTCAGAGCCGAGCAGTGCAATGAAGAGGATCAATTTTGATGATCCATTAGTAGCTTAGGATGTTATAGATAGTTTTGGGATTCTTACATGTCTAGTTGGCATGTATATTTTGTATATGGACATACATTCACGTATATAGACATATATTTTGTTTCAGTTGGCATTTATGTCATATTTGTGTATGGACATACACTTGTAATCATTTGACATTTTCATATATACAGAAGTTGATATTTGATCATATAAATTGTTGCTCATGTGTACATGGTGTTATCATGGAAAACATTAATCTTCAATCCAATAATTAACAATGGTTAATATGGTTTTTAATTCACAATACAATTCATTTAATGAACAAAAAAATACAATTAATTTAATAAACAATAAAATACAATTCATTATTACCCTATGCATTTGTTGGCAATATTGCATTATAACAAACAATGAAAGATTGTTGACATTTCATAAGGATATTGCGAAGGTTGTTGATGATTATGGATATAACTGATTAAAGATGTTTTACTGTCTTGATATTATTATTTTTTCATTGATGTCAAGAAATTGTTTTTCTAATTCAGTATGATGTTGCCATATCTTGAGAAGTATGATATGAAGATTATAAAGACGTCGGTAAAAGACACAGGAAAGAATATGATGAATAAGGGGATGAATAAGGTATTCAATGGGCAACTACTACCGAGTCAGACAATGATGAGATCATGATGTTTAGATTGTTTTAACATCATACATATGTTGTAAATTGTAAAGGTTAATACTATACTATGTTATCAAGCAAAGAACCTAGTTGGTAAACCCTAAGGTTATCGTTATCGGTTAATGAAGGCGGAATGTCTACTGAGTGAAGTTTAGTATTCACTGAGTTGTTACCAAGTTGTAACCGAGCTATAATAGAATGCATTAAATGTTTAGATGCAGTATTTAATGAAGGAAGCTGATGAGCTGGAGCAGATTAAATGATTGGTAAGTCATGGAAGAAGTTTGTTAACGAATCTAAGGCAATGAAAAGTCGACATGAAGATCTACAACTCAGATTGAACCGCAATACCCTGGCACAAGTTCCAAGACTATTATGCAAGTTCCAAGGTAGGGTAAAACATTTTCAGATCGAAAGATGCATTGAACCTGGACAAGATTGAAGATCGGATGGCTATGATTGATCATGGGAAATGTGATCAAGGAGATTAAGCGATTACCTAATTGTTTGTAAATAGGAAACTATTGATAAACAATGTATGCGGGCAAGTGTATGCACAGGGATTCTACATAGTGATTACTGAGCACAGAAGCTTGAAGCATCGTCCCTTGAACATCCTAAGTGCTAAAAATTGTCAAACTTTAACGGGCCCTAACTCAGAATCCGTGGCACCTAGGAATGATTCTTTTGAACCTAAACGATCATGAGAGGGGTCCCTACAAAATCCTATTGCAATTTTTCAAGTTTCCCTATGGTTTTATTAGGGCAGCATTTTTTCGGTTGGGGAAAAAATCATCAGTCTCATTCAATCGAATGTTGTCATGTGGCCAATTTCTCGTTCTTCTCATCGTGATAATGAACCATCAGTTTTGACATGTTCAGTTAGGCATTATTACCCTATGCATGCTCCTATTTTTTCCCCCGCACTTGGTCAAACGCTCGGGGTCATACCCTACCGACATTGTCGCTTGAGCACCCTAAGTGCTAAACATTGTCAAACTTTGACGGGCCCTAACTCGAAATCTATGGTAACTGTGAATGATTTGTTTGAACCTACGGGGCCATGAGAGGGGTCCCTACAAAATCCTATCTCGGTTTTTCAAGTTTCCCTATGGTTTTATTAGGGCAACATTTTTTCGGTTGACGAAAAAATCGGCAGCCTCATTCAATGAAAAAATAAAGATAAACAAGCATTACACTATAGACACATAGTGATCATCAATATTTTCATGTATTGTATACACATAATTACCATTACACTTTCATGTGACATCCATGAAGGAATATGCAAACATGATTTTTCATCATTATCAATACAACTACACCAATGTACTCATGTACAGATACATTATATCTCATCAATATAACTAAACCAAATTGTTCATGGACATTGTATATCATCATAACAAAGTTACATCAATTCACATCCATGTGCAAATACAACATCCCACTTCATCTGCATCAAACATCCTCATGTCCTAAGAGAAAAGCTTACGTAAATAAATGAAAAGGTGGGATTCTATACCATAAAAATACATCCCTTCAAATTATATCAAGAGAACCCACTATGTTGATGCAAAAATCATAATGTGATACTATTGTATATCATCAAAAAAGACTTGCATGAGCATTAAGGTTTTGGGATAATTATATCATCAAAAATTGTCAAATAGTGTTGTCTAATAACAAAATTTGTAAAGCTCATCAAATGCATGATAAGAAGTCATGTTGCAAAAATACACCCCTTCCAATTATATCGAGTGTACCCACTATGTGCATGCAAAAACTGTGTTTCCAAAAAAAATGTTCATCAATAGACTTGCATTTTGAGCACATCCTTAATATACACGTAAAAACTTGAAAATTAAGATTTAATGATCATTGTTTGAAATAAAATGCATGATAAAAAAAATAAGGCACCATTAAAGACCTACTACTCAAGTATGTGAAGGGTCATATCTTTGCTTAAGAGTATCTAGTATTGCTTCATGATCAGCAGTAGTCATTGTCCATAGGTCTTTGGTCTTCAGTTTTGCTTGATGCTTCAACAACTTGATATTTGTAGCTATAATAAGGTGTGAATACATTAGAATGGTTTTGTGTCTCTCATAGTCTTCAAATGCAGGTATGTCATTCTTTATAATCATGTATGTTCACAACCAGGTTCCCACAACAACAACTGAACCTATAGGATATGTGAACCCATCATCATTTGTCACTGGTTGTGTTAGCTTCTATTTTCCCTGTACACATCGTGATTGTCGACAAAAAACAAAATGTGAAGAATGTGGGTTGTTGGAATCCACAAAATGGCCCACAAGGTTCTTTTTTTTTAACAAAAATCGGATATCCGATTTTAATGTATAAATTTATGGTCCCAAAGTTTTTTCCCGTTGCCACCTTTTTTTTTACTGTTGCCACATTAATGGCAGTGGTAAAAATCAAATATCTGATAAAATCTGATATCCGATTTCATTACTCATATTTTAGAGAGAGAGAGATTGAGAGAGAGAGAGAGAGATTAGGGGAGAGGGGGGAGGGGGTAAGGGAGTGAGAGAAAGATTAGAGGAGAGGGGAGAGAGAGAGAGAGATTGGGGGAGAGAGGGGGGGAGGGGGAGAGGGAGAGAGAGAGAGAGAGAGAGAGAGAGAGAGAGAGCGAGAGAGAGAGATCTGTCGAGGGGGAGAGAAAGAGATTAGGGGAGAGGGAGTAGGGGGTAGGGGGAGAGAGAGAGAGATTAGGGGAGAGGGGAGAGAGAGATTAGGGGAGAGAGGGGGAGGGAAGAGAGAGAGAGAGATCTGGCGAGGGGGACAAAAAGAGATTAGGGGGGGGAGAGAGAGAGAGAGAGAGAGAGAGAGAGAGAGAGAGAGAGAGAGAAGGGGAGGGGGAGAGAGAGATTAGGGGAGAGGGGGGAGGGGGTAGGGGGAGAGAGATAAAGATTAGGGGATAGGGGAGAGAGAGAGATTACAGGAGATATGGTGTCTTAAAGGGGTCATATGACACAATATGACCCATACTGACACAATATGACCCAACGACACAATTTGGTGTCTTAAGGGGTCATATGGTGTCTTAAGGGGTCGTAGGACACAATATGACCCCTTAGGACACCATAGGACCCATAACAACCCAATATGGTATCATAAGGGGTTGTATGTTATCCTTAGGGTTCATATGGTGTCCCATGACCCCTTAGGACACCATATGCCCCATAACAATAGAATTTAGTGTCTTAAGGGGTCATATGGTGTCCTAAGGATTCGTAGGACATAATATGACCCCTTAGGACACCATAGGATGCATAACGACCCAATATGGTGTCATAAGGGGTCATATGTTGTCCTTAGGGGTCATATGGTGTCCCATGACCCCTTAGGATACCATATGACCCCTAACGACACCATATAGTGTCATAAGGAGTCATATGATCCACAACAAGATTGTATAGAGTCATAAAGGGTCATATGATGTTTTAAAGGGGTCATATGATACAATATGACCCCTTAGGACATGATATGACCCATAACGATACAATTTGGTGTCTTAAGGGGTCATATGGTGTCCTAAGGGGTTGTAGGACACAATATGACCCCTTAGGACAACATAGGACCCATAATGACCCAATATGGTGTCATAAGCAGTTATATGTTGTTCTTAGGGGTCATATGGTGTCCCATGACCCCTTAGGACAAAATATGACCAATAACAACACAATTTGGTGTCTTAAGGGGTCATATTGTGTCCTAAGGGGTCGTATGACACAATATGACCCCTTAGGACACCATAGGACCCATAACGACCTAATATGGTGTCATAAGGGGTCATATGTTGTCCTTAGGGGTCATATGGTATCTCATGACCCCTTAGAACACCATATGACAACTAAAAACACCATATGGTGTCATAAGGGGTCATATGACCCATAACGACACCGTATAGAGTTGTGGTCATATTGTGTCCTAAAGGGTCATATGGTGTCGTAAAGGGGTCATATGAAACAATATGACCCCTTAGGACACAATATGACCCATAACAACACAATATGACCCATAACGACACAATTTGGTGTCTTAAGGGGTCATATGGTGTCCTAAGGGATTGTAGGACACAATATGACTCCTTAGGACATCATAGGACCCATAACGCCCCAATATGGTGTCATAAGGGGTCCTACATTGTCATTAGGGTTCATATGGTATCCCATGACCCTTAAGACACCATATGACCCCTAACGACACCATATGTTGTCATAAGGGGTCATATGACCCATAACGACACCGTATAGAATCGTAAAGGGTCATATTGTGTCCTAAGGGGTCATATGGTGTCTTAAATGGGTTATATGAAACAATGTGACTCCTTAGGACATAATATGACCCATAACAACACAATTTGGTATCTTAAGGGGTCATATGGTGTCCTAAGGGGTTGTAGGACACAATATGACCCCTTAGGACACCATAGGACCCATAACGACCCAATATGGTGTCATAAGGGATCATATGTTTTCCTTAGGGGTCATATGGTGCCCCATGACCCCTTAAGACACCAAATGGCCCCTAACGACACCATATGGTGTCATAAGGGGTCATATGACCCATGACGACACCATATAGAGTTGTAAAGGGTCATATTGTGTCCTAAGGGGTCATATGGTGTCTTAAATGGGTCATATGACACAATATGACCCCTTAGGATACAATATGACCCATAACGACACAATTTGGTGTCTTAAGGGGTTATATGATATCCTAAGGGGTCGTAGGACACAATATGACCCCTTAGGACACCATAAGAGCCAAAATCACTCTCTCCCTCTCCCCTAATCTCTCTATCTCTCTCTCCCTTCCCCCTCCCCGTCTCTCTCCCTTCCCCCTCCTCGTCTCTCTATCTCTCTCTCTCTCTCTATCTCTCTATATCCCCCCTCTCTCTCCCTCTCTCTCTCTCTCTCTCTCTCTCTCTCTCTCTCTCTCCCTTTCCCCTCTCTCTCTATGTGTGTCTCTCCCCTCTCTCTCTCTTTCCCCGTCTCTCCCTCTCCCTCCCTCTCCCCTAATCTCTCTCTCTCTCCCTCTCCCTCTCCCTCTCCCCTAATCTCTCTCTCTCTCTCTCCCTCTCTCCTTCTCCCTTAATCTCTCTCCCTCTCCCTCTCTCCCTTCCCCCTCCCCATCTCTCTCTCTCTCTCTCTCTCTCTCTCTCTCTCTCTCTCTCTCTCTCTCTCTCTCTCTCCCCCCCTAATCTCTTTATCTCTCTCTCCCTTCCCTCGCCTCTCTCCCTCTCTCTCTCTCTCTCTCTCTCACCACTCTCCCCTCCCCCTCTCCCTCTCCCTAATATCATATACTAATTTATTTATAAATTAATATATTAAAATATTATATATTAATATATTAATAAACAATAGATTAATTACATGCAAATTTAGTTAGTGAATTTACTTATTAAAATTGGATATCCGATTTTTGTTGTACAAATTTGAAATTTGAAATTTTGGCTTAGGAATGATTTGGGATTTGTCTTGGAAGTGACAAACCTAGAAAGTCAATTGAAAAAATGTGTTTTTCTGTATTCTTTGATTTTCTAGACTTTACACTGGTGGCTAACAACTTTTTTTAATAGCCAAAATTGATAAAACCAAAAGGGTTTTTTAAGGATGTTCTCAGCTTTCCAACAATATAAGGCTTGTCTTATTTCAACTTTAATAAATAATTATTATTTATTTTCTAATTAAATTCTGACAAAAGTCTTGATTGATAGACTGAATGAAAAACACTCATAACTTTCAAATAGTATAATATTTTTTAAATCCGAAACATGCATCACATCCTATGCTTCGTCTACTATAGGGAAAAATTTAAAAAAATTAAATTTCATAAGGTTTTGACCACGTTCAGGTGGTCAGACGTAGGAGTTTCTGATACTATGAAAAGTTGTAGTAAAATATTCATAAATAATTATTTACTTTATAAAAAATTATAAAAAAATATGTGTCACATCCAGACATGAGTCTATAATTATATTATAAAAAAATATTATGGTTTTATTATGATTAGGGTGGTCAGACATACATCTACTTCTTATCCTTTTCTTGAAATTTTAGTACCACTGCATTGAAATTTGAAATTTTCATCAAATAGGATTTTTTTTTTCAAAAAACAACTTGTAGCTTAGAAACTACTGTAGATAGGAATTTGGAAATCATCAAAGCAAATAGGAATTTAGACTATCTCAATCACGAAAACTAAATTACAATGATAAGAAATCCTAAAAAAACATTCAATAGAGATATGGAAACAAGACATTCAAATCAAATGCAAACCATCACAAATGCGAATATCTCCTCCATAATTCTCCATTATCCTTCTTTCTTCTTCAAATTGCTTTATTTGTGGATCTCACCTACAAATGCAAAGGTATAGCATGAAAGCAAGATTGACAAGACGAGATGACAGCGTAAGGATACTAGAAGCATGATTGATTGATCAGATCAATTCAAAAATGTAATTAATTGGGATCCTTGATTGAATAAATTCATCCAATTTATAGACAAATTGGAGAGATGAAAAGATTAGCATGAAGAGATTTGAAAGGAAATTCAAATCACGAATAGCAAAATTATGACAAGTGTATGACAAATTGCTATGCAAGGTGTTATGACAAATTATGACCAAATTGACAAGATTGCTATGCAAAATTGATTGATTGACAAATTATGACAAAATTATGACAAATTGATATGTCATTCCCATGAAATTAGGGGAAATATTAGAAAAATAGGAGAAAATAGAAAATTAGATGAATTGGAAATTAGGAAATTAGAAATTGATGAAAATTAGGTAAATTAATTAATAATTTTTCATTCATTAATTAATTCACAAAAAGAGGGGGGATTAATTAGCCAATTAAATAAATATTTAATTGTGACAAGAAGACTTAGGATAAATAAATAAATTATTTAACCTAGAGGGAAAATGACAAACAAGATTAAATGAATAAATCATAAAACCTTAGAAGATGAATTAGAAATGCAAGGACGACAATTAGGTCTTGACAAAAGATAATTGATGCAGGGTCGATTTGATCATGATTCAGACTAACAAAGGACCAATGTTGATAAATGATTGAGATTGATAAAGAGATCAAATTGATAGGCGCCAATTGACAAGGAGCAATGACTAATTGACATGATTGTAAAGGACAACGATCGATGACAAATCGATCGCAACAATGACATGATTTGACAAGGACAAGGATCGATGACGAATCGATCACAAAATGACGAGATTGACAAGGACAAGGATCGATGATGAATCGATCGCAAGATGACAAAATTGACAAGAGGACAAAACCCTAATTCAAAAGCGATAAAAATGAGGAATGCAGAAGAAGGACTTGATGCTTGCAAATGATAAAGACCAAGTGCGCAACATAGAAGAAATGTTAATGCGACGCAAAAACCCTAAAATAAGGCAATGCGCAAATGTTAAAGTATGACTCCACAAGCGTTGACCATTTTTAGATGTCTAAAACTACATTCAATTTTCCATAGATTCTCTTCTTACATATTTTAAAAATATTGTTCACAACTTATTCAAATTTTCATGCCAAGCTACATAACTCTGATTTTCTAAAATTTCGTTACCACATAAGGGCTTGTTTTGGCACACCATGATCCTACACATACCCTTTAGGAAAAGGGAAATGAAACCTATTTTGGAGTTGTTTGGTGTTGGTAATAAGAAAAATTCTCTTGATACATTATTAAAAGAAACTATAAGTGAAAATTTACAAGAAGCATTGAATTGTATTGACAACACAAGTCGAGGTGTTGATTTAAGTGTTGCACATAAAGCATTGATGAGTATGATTACAAGTAAGAAATTGACTCGTAGAAAAAAAGTTAATGCAATTTATCAATTAATGCATGTATCTAGAAGAAATGTTCAAAGATACATTAGGAAGAGAAATATGTTGGATGAAAACATCGAAAATAATTGGGTAAATATCTGTAGGGTTCCTAGAAAAGACAATTTTTTTGAAGATGTAAAAAGACAAGTCATTGATTATTGGACCAACCAATCTCGTGTTTCTTCCAATAGAAGGGACACTATGCAAATGATAGATGAAGATGGTAGAAATATTACACATCCAAAACATTTCTTAAATACAACACAAAGTGAATTGTTTGAAGCATTCAAGCAAGAATTTTTAGTTGTAAATATTTGCCAAAGGATGTTTGAGAGATTGCGTCCTTGCTTTGTATGCATAAATAAGGTACATGAAACTTGTTGTTGTCAAAATCATGTTGAATTTCATCTACACTTGCAGCATATAAGAAGTTCATGGCAACAATTAATACAAATCTAGTCATTCCTACAAGTACAACACAATTTGTGAAGTCTATTTTATGTGATAAATTAGAAGATTAAGATGAGTTCAAAATACAATGTATAAAAGGTGGATGCAATGATTGTGGATTTTTTAGTAAGTTTGTGTTGCAAACTGAGAATATTGATATTCATGTACAGGTTATATGGAAGAGATTTGAATATGAGACATACCAAAGTAAGTCAGGAACTGAATCCAAAAAAGTTATATTGAAAGAGAGTGAATTTCCCTACATTCAGTTTATAGATAGATTTCATAATATGATATATCCACATATCCAACATTTTCATGGTGCAAGATGGCCGGCTAAATAGTTTCATGATTCAAAGAATTATTTTCCACCAGGTTGTATTCTTTCAATTGTAGATTTCTCCAAGAACTATACATTTAGTCCTCACACAAAAATTCAAAGTCAATATTATCATTCCGATCAAGTTGCAATATTTGTACAAGTTTTCTATAGACATGCACAATTTCATGTGGATGGTATCGAGAGTATTGAAAATGAATGCATTATCATCAAGGAGGTTCATTTCTATATGAGTGATGATACATGTCATGACAAGAGCTATGTAGCACATTATTTTGGAATGTTTTTTGAAGATATTAAAGATCGTGGGATAGAATGTACACAACATTGGATTGGACAGATGGATTTGCTGGTAAGTACATTAGATTTTTAATTGATTATAAGTTGATTTTTTTCTTATATATGATTTGATTGTATATAACAGGTCAAAAGTTTATATATATATATATATATATATATATATATATATATATATATATATATATATATATATATATATATATATATATATATATATATATATATATATATATATATATGTTATTCATGTCAGGGCAATTTAAGTCTGCAAAAGCTTTTAACTGGTTATCCCTACAACATGCTTGATGTAGCATAATTTTTTTGTGGAACTTGTTTGAGAGTGGACATGGAAAAGGAGAGCATGTAAGAAGCGTGCACTTCACCAACATGAACTTGAAGGTAAATTCTCTTCATATTTGTGTACAGTGTGTGTGTGTGTGTGGGCGCATGCGTGTACATGGGTTATCCAAGTTTCTAAAGCGAGAGCTTCTGTATAGGTAACACCATCTGTAAATCTAATGATATTATTGAATGGTGCAAAAATCATGCATATGTGTGTAATGAACTAAAATTGACTAAATAATTTGTATTATCAGATATTGATTGATCAGATCCTTATAATTGTCAATCAATTAATGGTATTAGAAGTTGTCATCAAGTCATGACTACGGGATTTAGCAAGCCTCATGTTATTCTTGCAAGAGGAAAATCATGCTTTTGTGTTGATTGCATTGTGAACAACACATATACTCATTGTCAAAATATTTCTAATGGATATGTTTTGCAATGGGAAATGAAATAATTTTACACAATGCCTCCTTATGAAGATAGTGACATTATTGATATTCATGATCCTCTATATTCAGTTGATTATGAACGTGTTTCTGATTTAGTTGTTACAGGTGCGTGCATGCATATTTTGTAAATTATATATGTACATTTACAAATTTTTGAATTCTTATTTAATTTAATATTGTTCAAAAATAATTTAAAAATGTATAATGAACTAATATTGCTTGAAATATATATACATGTGGTCTATTTTCACAGGTGACATTTTTGCAGTGATTGTTGATCCTGGCAATACTGAAAGTGTAGATTATTATCTACTAGGATGCACACAACCAAAATGCAAGTTATTGGAATCTGTTAATGATGATGATGGGCAACAATATCCCACTAGTTCAGTTGTTGTTGAAGGCACCTATTATCAACAATTAAGGATAGATACAAATGGTATTACATTCATTGATTATATGACTGGCCAAAAAGTTCTACACTACAGTCACTTAGTAATAGCGACATGATTGCAGTTGGACACACTGTCAAAAAGAGGACATCATAACCAAAAGTGGAGGTTTCCTATTGAAGATCATGAGTTTTTTTTTTTAATTATTAAAGATAGGGAGGATCCAGATTATATGTACCAGGAGCTTTAAGTTCACTTGTCATGTTTGAATGAGTAAATTATATTAGATAGGTCTTATTTTGATAAACTCATATATATTTAGATATTTCTAGACATCTGGTTACATTTGGATAACTTGTGGTAATTTAGTTTTTTTGATGCATCTATTTTACGTTTTATATGTTGATTTTACATGTTTTATTCTTAAATTAAATATTTTGTGTCTATGCATTGAACATGTATGTATTGATTTTAATTTTTAATTTTATTTATGTGTATGGATTCATTTCATTACATGTTGTCTTAAGGTGTCATTTAAACTCATGTATGGATTCATTTATATTTGTACACATGCATGTATTCATTTTATTCATCTATGTATTCATTTAACTTATATTTACACATGTATAGTTTCATTTAATTATGTTGTATATATAGTTATGCATGTATATAGTTACACATGTAGCTTAAATTTTCAACATGTGAATCACCTATTAAATCATCTTTAAATGTATGTATACATGTATTGATTCATTTATAGATATGCATGATCCAAGAGATCATCTATATATATATATGATCTCTTAAGCGGTCTTAAGGGGATATTTGTGTCATGGATTCATTTATATTTTTACACATGGATGGATTCATTTTATTCATCTATGTATTCATTTAATTTATATTTGCACATGTATGGTTTCATTTAATTATGTTATATGGACTCATTTAATTATATTGTTCTAAGGTGTTTTAAGTGGTCTTAAGGGGATTTAAGGGGATATTTGCATCATTGATTTATTTATATTTTTACACATGCATGGATTTGTTTTATTTATCTATGTACATTCATTTAATTTATATTTACACATATATTGTTTCATTTAATTATGTTGTTTGGATTCATCTAATTATGTTGTCCTAAGGTGTTTTAAGTGGTCTTAAGGGGATATTTGCGTCATGGATATTTAAGTTCATTAAATTTAAATATATAGATATAAGTTCATTAAATTTTTGAATTAAGTTCATTAAACATGTACATAAACACTTAACTAAAATGAACAACTAAATTAAACTTTAATGACTAAATTTTTTTATTAATGAATAACTAAAATATACATAAACACTTAACTTTCAATAACTTGTAATCTTTAAACACTTAACTTTCAAAAATGTGCAAACTCTAGTATGAAATGTAGATTCCTAACACATATATGTATATGTCTATCTATCACATGCACATTTGAAATTCAAATGACTATATCTATAACATACAATTAACTAGAACACTTAACTAAATTCAAATGACTCTATCATTTAAACACTTAACTTTCAAAAACGTAATATATATATATATATGGGCAAAGTAGTATGAAATGTAAATTTATCTAACACATACACATATATGTCTATCTATCGCAAGTACACATGTATTAAATGTCTAGTACACGTACACACATGAAATAGGGAAAATAAATATCTAGTACACATATGCATATGAAATGATTACAGTACACATGTATGAAATGTCTAGTACCCATGTACAAATATGAAATGTCTAGAAAATGTATTCACATGCACACACACACACACACACACACACACACACACATATAAAAACAATGGGTCACATGGGGCCCTATCTTGAACCATGTCTTGATCCATGCACCTGCAATAGAGTATGCACACATAAACTCATACATTAAACATTCAATTCATGTACAAGAGTAAATTTTTTTAAGTAACATACTGTAGCATCGAAAATTGTACGCACTTGCTAAAGTGGTACAATTTCACACTTTGTTTAGCTCCCGCCTTGGCGCATCTTGCACTTTGCATCGCACTTTTCCTTTAGCACTTAATTAATCAAATTAATTAGGTCTAAGGTCCTATTTCATCACCTTCCACATCATAAAGATTGGGCCCTTTCATTAAAGTGTGCCCCTTTCATTTTATTCCTCCAATACATCATTTAATCAAAAACCCTAATTAGGTCCTATTTTGAACTTTGGGGCTTGATTTTGGGGGTCAAAACATCTCAAAATCACCTGTAACTTCGGGATTCTCTCTAAAATTATCATATCCGACGGCCCTAAAAATTTGGTGAAAAGTTGTCGGGACCGTGGCGCCCGAAGTGCACATGGTCCCTGACATTTTTCTCGAAATTTTAGGAGCGCAATCCAATCATAAAATAAAGCTTAACCCCAAGAAATTGCTGGGAGATTCAATCTCTAGGTCAGCCAAAAGTTGAAATTAAGACCTAGGGTTTCATATATAAGAGCTCTTTTTCTTCATTTGAAAGGATCCGAATTTTTGGTTTCAAGGGCCTTCTATGTAGCGAAAGAGCAGATCTTTGAAGACTTCAACAACATTCAACATCCATCCATCAAGCATTCAGCAATTTCATTCATCCATTTAGGGCTTTGAAGACATTGAAGAGCAATAGGGGATCACCGACTGAAGATTGGCTTGTACCCCTCCCTTGGGGTTGCGTATGATTTCATGTTGTTTTCATGTCTTTGCATAAGCCTCATTATATCATTTGTATTCATGCTTTAGATCACTTTGCATCTTGATTTGGAGAATTTACATTATCATTTACAAGCAATTAGGGTTTACTTTATAGGTTGCTCTAGTTTGCTTACTTGCATTTTAGGATCTTGCACACACACAAGGTCTGCACACACACTACTTTTACAATACAACTTGGCTATTCGTGGAGGTGGAAATCACTAAAGCTGGGGTTTGACTAACGCAAAACCCTATATAGCCACCCACCGTACCTTTTTAGATATAAGTGCAGATTTCGGGATTCGGACGACGCCGCAAGTTGCAGATCCGGCAGAAGCAGACAGAAACTGAGCTACACACCAAATTTCAGGGCCAAAGACCAGGACAGGGGCGTGGGGCACCCTGGTCCTGCCAGGACAGGGGCATTGGATGCCCTGCTCCCTAGGACAGGGGCACTGGGCACCCTAGTCCCTCTGTCAAACAACAAGTTTTAGCATTTTCGACAGCTTTTCAAGTTGCAAAACAACAATTTCAGGAGCAGTTTCAGGGGCAGAATCAGGACAGTGGCGCCTGCACCCTCGTCCTGAACATTTTCACTCATATTTTAACTCTGGGTATGCATCTGCATTCTTGTCTTGTCCTTGTGTTTACAACTTTCCATTGTTTAATCTCAATTCTGCAATCTTGTTATTAGTTCATACTTGCACTTTAGGGTTAGGAATTGAACTTGCATCATTTTATCTTTCAATTACAACAAAGGAATAGAAACCCAAATAGGTAGCCTGTGGCTCTCTCTTCCACAAAAAGAAGTAGCCAATTGTGTGATACCTCTAGGCTCTTTCATATTCCACAATGTGTGTCAAAAGGTAGGATTAGGGCATGTTAGCCTAGTCTCGCTTTTTCCCCTACACATTTTGGTGAACCCGATGTGAACACTTATTATTGCTTTCTCTTGCATTGAATTTGTTAGATCTAGATCTATATTTAGTTTGTTTCATTTAAGTTTCATTTTCATTAAAGAAAAAAAAAAAGAGGAAAAGAAAGAGTGTTTCTTTGTTTCTTTGCATTGTGTGTTTAGGTTTTATGCAATTTTTATTTCAAAATGTTAGATTTTTATTTGCAAGATGTTCCTATTTATGATGATGTATGCAATTATGTTGATTATGAGTATAGCCAAGATGAATTAGATGAAGCTTTAGATGAGTTTTTGAACCCTAAAGATACCAAACCTTCATTTTACCAAAAACTCATAAACCTTGTTACTATGCCATTTCGTTGTGATGAGAAAGATAAGTCAAATGATTCCTCTCAAGGGTACATTCCTATCAACTCTTTCACTAAATCTAGTAACATGTTTGTTTTCAATGATCCCCTCTATGAAGAGATGTCTCCTTTTGAATCAAAAGATAAACCTTTTAATCAATATGATCATGCTTTGTTGGATGATGCTCTTGATGACTTTGTGGCTTTATCGAAATCTTTAAACAAGAACAAAACTTCTAAATTAGTTAACATGATAAACTTGAATGAGCATAATAAGCCTCTCTTTGAAGTCCAAGGTGCTTATCCTTCTCCCACCTTTCAAGTTCCTAAATCACCTCTCCTTACTATCCAAGGAGGGTATGGTCATGATTCCTTTCTTACTCCAAATAAACCTATCATCACTGTGCAAGGAAGAAAACCTATAAGTCCTTATAGTTATGCCAAGCAACTAACTAGAGAGAGTTATAATGCGGTTGCCCATACTTATAGTACTAGAAATAATAGGTAGCCTAATCCTCCTCCTGTTACTCTAGTTTCTCTTCCTAATCCTCAACCAATTCTTCCGCAAGCGCCACATATTTCACAAGTTCTTGGTAAGGAATATGATCTCATAGAACAACTTAAAGCTACCCCTACTAAGATATCCCTTTGGGATTTTATCCAAACTTCTTCCGCTCATCATGGAATGTTACAAGATGCCTTGAAAGATTTGAATGTTCCTCCACCTAATACATCTAGTAATATAGTGTCTTTGATTAACTCTGTGATGAATCCTAAAGCTCAAATTGTGTTTACTCAAGATAAATTGCCTACTAGTGAAATTCAACATCAATATGATCCCTTGATGATTGTGGTTATCATAAATGACACTGCTATAAGATGAACACTAGTAGATAATAGGTCTAGCCTTAATGTGTGTAGCGTTAATCTATTGCATAAGATGAATGTGGATACATCCCTTATTAATATTGACTCTCTTCCCATTCGAGGCTCTGATAATGTGGCTAAGTCTTCATTAGGTATTATCACTTTACCCATCACAGTGGGACCTGTTAGTTTGCCTACTCCTATCCATGTTATGTCGGGAAATCTAACATACAACTTGTTATTAGGGAGACCTTGGATTCACAGTATGCAAGTTGTCCCCTCTACATTGCATAGACAAATTAAATTTATTTATAACAATAAGACATATACCTTGATAGGTGATACGAATCTTCATGCTTGTTTGCAAACATCTACTTCCAAAGGGAGTTCTTCTAAACCTTCCTCTTCTAGTGATGATTCTTTAAACAAGATACCTATGGACGAATCATCACCCTCTGATAATCAAAATTCTTTGGATGAGCCTAAAGTTCCTGAAGAAGCTTCTCCTCAACTTGAATCTACACATGAAAAGGCTTTTGATCCTGAGAAGGTTCTTGCAGAAGATGATTGGGGATCTCTTGATTTTAATCCCACCTTTGTAGGTGAGTATAGGGTTCCTCCTAGAGAGCTTAAAGTTAAAAAGAAGGAAGAAACTAAAGATCAATCAATCTTACCTGAACCTATGAACAATAATTTTGTGGCCGCTTCTCAAACTTCTTCTCCTCACACCTCTAATCCTGAAGAGTTTGATTCTTTGTCTTATGAAAAACCACCTTCTCTTTCTGAAATGGCTAATCGTTATGGTCATGGTTTTCATATTTTAGCTAAGTATGGGTATAATGGAAATGGTTGTGGCACTCATGAACAAGGGATAAAGGTTCCTCTAAGGAATAATATTTATGCTGAGACCTTTGGACTTGGTTATAATCCCTACAAGCGCACTAAAGCTTCTAAGAGACCATGTATTAAAGTTAATGTTATTTCTACGTCTCTACCAATAAGACACCATGAGTATAATGATGGGCATTCTTCATGTGCCTATGCTTTGGATGTCTTTCCTACCGATGATTCTTTAGCTGAGTTTTTAGGAGCATATGATACTCTTCCTCGTTATCATCACAATAGGGGATTTCCTCATTGTTTGAACACTAAAGCTTATTTTGGAAAAGAGACTGATAATGATGAGATTGTGGAAGAATTCCCTTAGTTAATAGATATTCCTCAACAAAGTAATCTTCTCATAAGTGACACCATTGATGTTAAGCTGGATCCTTGCAATGAAGAAAAAGTTGTTAAAATTGGAAAGTGTTTGGATGAAGAAGAACAAAAACAATATGCAGATTTATTGCATGAATTCCCTGAGATCTTTGCTTGGACATACTCTAACATGCCTGGTATAGATCCTAAGATTGTTACTCATAATATTGTCTTAGTTCTCGATGCTAAGCCTGTGAAACAAAAGATTCAAAAAATGAATCCTAAGGTAGCTTTGCTTGTTAAGGCTGAGATTGAAAAATTATTGGATGCTGGATTTATCCACCCTATTGATTATTCCCCGTGGAGTTCAAATATTGTCATTGTGGCTAAATCACGTAATAAAATAAGAATCTGTACCGACTTTTGAGATTTAAATAAGGCTTCTTTAAAAGATGATTTCCCTCTCCCAAACATTGACATGATAGTTGATTCTACAGCAGGACATGCTTTGTTACCCTTCATGGATGGTTTTTCAAGATACAATCAAATTTTCATTAATCCTCAAGATCAATTCAAAACTGCTTTCACCACTCCTTGGGGTACGTTTTGTTGGGTGATGATGCCTTTTGGACTTAAAAATGCCGGTGCAACTTATCAATGAGCGATGACCCTTATCTTTCATGATTATATGCATAAGATTTGAGAAGATTATGTTGATGATATTTTAGCCAAATCCATTCTTTGTATAGATCATATTAAGATCCTTCGTCAAATCTTTGAAAGAATTCGTAAATATCACATGCGCTTGAATCCTCGAAAATGTGTTTTTGGTGTGGATAGTGGAAAACTATTAGGATTCATAGTTTCACATCGTGGGATTGAGGTGGACACTAAGAAAATAGATGCTATTGTCAACATGCCACCTCCTAGAAATGTGTCTCAACTCAAAAGCTTACAAGGAAAGATTCAAGCTATTCGTAGGTTCGTATCTCAACTTGCGGATCGTACTTTTCTTTTTACTCAACTTCTCAAAAAGAATATCACTTTTCAATGGAACGAAGATTGTCAGCAAGCATTTGAAGATTTAAAAGTATATTTGGCTAATCCTCCTATCCTTCAACCTGCTGAACCTTCTAAACCCTTTCTTCTTTATACAGCTACTTCCTCTCATGCTCTCGCAGCATTATTGGCACAACATGATAAAGATGGTAAGGAATGTCCGGTTTATTATATAAGTCAGATGTTACTCGATTATGAGACCCGATATTCTGCGATAGAAAGACAATGCTTGGCCTTGGTGTTTGCGACTCGAAAATTGAGACATTATCTTTTAAATTCAGAAGTCCACATCATGGTAAAGTTTGATCCTTTGAAGCATCTTTTCTCTAAAACTGATTTATCAGGACGCCTAGCTAAGTGGGTTGTGATGTTAACTGAAATTGACCTTAAATTTGTTTCACAAAGAGCAATTAAAGGGCAGGCGTTGACCGATCACTTAGTTGAGGCCCCTTCACCTTTCTCCTTCCCTAACCCTGAGTCTTTTTCCGATGACTTCATTCTTTTTATAGAGAAAGATGAAACTTGGGAGTTATACTTTGATGGCTCTAAGTGTCGTACGAGATCGGGGGCAGGTGTTGTTCTAATTTCTCCTACAAAGAAATCCATTCCCTTATCTTATCGTCTCAATTTTCTATGTACCAATAACATTGCTGAGTATGACGCTCTTATAGCAGGAATAAAGGCAGCCTTGGCTTTGAATGTAAAGCACATACATATTTATGGAGATTCTCGATTGATTATAAGACAAGTAATAGGACCGTATCAAGCAAAACAAGACAAATTATCACAATATAAAGACCTTTCTATCTCTTTGTTAAAAAAATTTGATTCTTATACCATGGAACCTGTTCCTCGAAAAGATAATTGACATGCGGATGCAATGGCATGTGTGGCTTCTCTTGTATCTTTAGAGGACCCTGTGGTTGATCTTAAATTTGTTATTCATAACCTTATTTCTCCAGCTATTGTAGATGATTCTAGCTTGGTGACATGTTGTGACTTTATAGACTCAGATGAATCGTATTCGCATATCATAAGATACTTGACTGATGGTACCTTTCCTGATTCCGCAAATAGAAACACTAGGGCTAGAATCCACAAGTTGTCTACTAGATATATCATTCTTTCTAATTTTCTTTACCGAAGGGGTTATAACGGTCTTCTCCTTCGCTGTCTTAACAAATCAGAAATCCATATTGCTCTTGAAGAGGCACATTCAGGTGCCTGTGAGGGGCATTTTGGAGGCAAATCCTTGGTTCAAAGATTAATTCATATGGGATACTATTGGCAAACTATGCAGAAGGATTCTTTTTCATTTGTTAAGAAATATCATGAATGTCAACAACACAATAATCTGATTCATGCTCCTACCCAAGAACTTCGTTCTCATGTAGTTTCTTGGCCTTTCTCTACATGGGGATTGGATCTCATTGGTAAAATCTCTCCTCCTTCATCTCAAGGACACACTTCATTATAACCGCAACAGATTACTTTACAAAGTGGGTAGAAGCTGTTCCCCTTCGCTCTACTACTGCTGAAGTGATTTGTCAATTTCTTCTAGAAAACATTATTTCTCGATTCGAGATACCTTCCACTATAATCTCAGATAATGGGACATTATTTAAGAACAAGGACGTGAATAAATTTCTCGAGAAATATCATATCAAACATAGATTTTCTACACCATACTATCCTCAATCAAATGGTCAAGCCGAATCATCCAATAAGATAATTAAACAAATTCTTCAAAAAACCGTGAATAAGAATGGTAAGGATTGGAGTACTCAGCTAATCTATTCTCTTTGGGCCTACCAAACGAGTGTACGAATTTCTACAGGAACTACCCCTTATAATCTTGTTTATGGTGTTGATGCTATTATGCATTTAGAGTTAGAGATTCCATCACTTAGAGTTTCTCTCAAAGGTATAGTAGATGATGACTCTTATAGAGAACAAAGACTTCAATAGCTTGAGATGCTTGATGAGCAGCATATAAATGCTCTTGAGCATATTCAAGTGTATCACAAAACTCTACAACGAAGCTATAATGATAAGGTTATTCAACGTTCCTTCTCAATAGGTGACTTAGTTCTCTATGAGAATCAATGCAATGTGAATACCTTACCTGAAGAAAAGGGAAAATTTAGTCCTAATTGGCTTGGACCGTATATTGTTATTGAAGGTTATGGATCAGGTGCTTACAAAATAGCAGATGTAGACGGTACGCCTCTTAAAGAACCTATAAATGCTATGCACTTCTGTAGATACTATGCTTAATTCCTCATTCCTTATCTTTCATTTCATCTATCTTCTTTTCAGTTCTTCAAAATTGGATAAAATGTTAGCATATCTTTGTTAGAGCAAATAGAATTAAATGATATTTTGTTTAATCTATATTGCTTTCTTCTTGACAAGCCTCTTTCTTTACTCTATAGTTTGTCTTGAATTCATTTATGTAAATTGCAAAAGATTTACATTTCTATTATGCTGGCATATTATACAATGTCTTTATGTGTTAAGTAGAATTGTATCATGTTGTGTTTAAGTTTAAATTAAATCACATTAGTTATATGATTCTTAGGCTTAACACATATTTCTTCTCTATCATCAATGTAGTGCTTGATTAAATATTTTTCACACATGTATCAATTTAATCATGGAGCATTGAGAAATCAATCACATGGAAATTAAATTCATACATGTACATCTACCAAATGTATTAACTTTAATCAAAGCAAAATATACATTTATTTAGGCATTAAAGATAACATGTTTGAGACAAAAAGAAGCATGTATATATATATATATGTGTGTGTGTGTGTGTGTGTGTGTGTGTGTGTGTGTGTGTGTGTGTTTGTGTCTGTGTGTGTGTGGATCATGTTTTCATATACAAAAGTAGGTCACTATACATCCAAAATCTGACCTATCCTACATCATGAAATCATCTCCTATCCCTAGGGCTAGTGGCTGGATACAAGGTAGCCTCGGCCTGAGCTGTTGCTAGGTTACGCTGTGCCCGCTAAAGGTTCTCTAATAGAACTCTCTCTCTCTCCCTCCATATTTCCAACTGTACTCGAAATGGGGAAAACAAGTCCTCATGCCGACCTGCGTTCCCCTGAGGCCTATAAGCAACCTGTGAGGAACTAGGGATCTGTGCCATCATAGAAATATCTATCACTGCTTGCTGGATCAAGAAGCACCACTCGTGCACATTAGCTATAGTAGTAGAACAGATTTTGTATTAGTACCATTCTATATCATCAAAACATTAATCAATCAATATAAACCTACTTTACCTGGATCTCCCTCACGCTAGTAGGGATCGTGATATGGTAGCATCTGTGACTGGGAACTACTAGGCTCCCCATGCTCAAATAATCTATGCATGATGGGTGTAGGCTGGCCCGTACTAGAAATAGGTCTCTGTATCGCCTCATGTTCCCCCTTTTGGGGAATAAGAGGAGGATCCAAGGCTATGGTATCATCTCCTGAATGGTGGGGAGTTGCATCTGACTCCTCCTCATCATCTCTATTCTCCCCCTCCTCCTCCTCCTCATCATCCTCATCCTCATCATCATCCTCATCTGCATCCTCACCCACATCCTCATCCTCATTCTCCTCATCATCATCTCTATCTATGTCATCCTCCTCTCCCTCCTCCTCCTTGGCACTAGGCTGATCTCCTATGGGTGGATCAGGATCTCCTGGCTCCTCATGACCCTCTCCCTCCTCTGGCTCCTCTGATCTGGATCCCTGATCCTCATCTCGGTCTCCATGTCTCCATGGACCTGGGTGGCCTATCGAGTAATCTGGTGGAAAGATAGGCCCTGGGTATGTCCTCACAAACCATGAGAGATACCTGCGCTATACTCCGGGATCTGCAGAGTAATTAGTGACCACATCTTTATTGGACCCCTCTATATCTGTAATCTCGAAACCATCTATCATAGGTCTCGCTACTGCTCCAGGTCTGGGAAGGACTCATGAGTGTCGAGTATAGATAGGTACATCGGCTAGAACACACGGCTCTAGCCCAAACTGCCTCCATACTTGGTCAAAGTAGAATGGGACTATGATATGTGAGTATCGTCCTCTCAGTAGGCGGTTCCTCTGTAAGCATGCTAGCTGCCTCTCCATTCCATCCCATCTGTACATCCGTAGATATGGTCTCCATACTGTCACCTCAGCTGTCAATCTATCGAATGTCACTCTCCAATATAGTAGATCCCCAAATCTCCACCCGCTGGTAAGTGGATAGGCAAACACCCTAGGTCGCTTGCTAGCTGCACTCATCGGATAGCCGACAGGCCTGGTGCATGTGAAGTGCTCAAATATCCACACTTGCAGAAGTGTGCATGTCATCAAGCTACAACACTATCCAAACACATACTCCTCGAGGTCATGATAGAGATGTGCAAGCATACTCCGACCCCAAGCATATACTCTCCTATGTCTCTCCACAGCCCTGATGCACCATGTGAGACCCCCATGCATGTGTGTACCTTGCCCATTAGGGCAGACAACTAGTGCAATGATGGCAATCATAAGACGTCTCACAAGGGGCACCTCTCCTATAGGATGTAAGAGCCAACTGATCATGATGCAACCTCTCATCTCACTCGGCATGGCTCTCCCTATGCAGTATATTTGCTCCCTCTGATAGTCCTCCACTGACCGATCGGTTGCATATGTCATAGTGGCTCCTCTGATAGGTAGGCGAAGTATGCGGTACACATCCTCAAGTGTAACCGTCATCTCTCCTATTGGGAGATTGAATGTACATGTGTCAGGATCCCATCGCTCCATAAGTGCCATCAACATCGTGGGATGGAATCGAATGGCCAACATGAGGATCCCATACCATAAACCCACTATCGATAATGTATCCCTCTCTACCTGAGTCAGTTGGGGAATCTGATCTCGCAGACTGCAAAGAATCTGCCCCGTAGTGTGCTCTCTCATGTATGGGAGACCCTGCAATGCAAAAACATCAGTGTAATCAGTACTCAATCATCAAACATACTCATCTAATCATCTATGTGAAAAATGAAAACTGTCGAACATCGAAAGCTAACCCTGACACCCCTTGCCAAGTCCTGATTGGGACCATGGTGCTCTGTCAGGGACCATGGCACCCCACAGGGACCATGGTGCCCTGCAAGGACCATGGTGCCCTACAGGGACCATGGCACCCTATAGGGACCATGGCACCCCACAGGGACCATGGCACCCTGCTAGGACCATGGCGCCTTGGGTGGGACCCAGGGTCAGATTCCAGGGCCCGCATTCGATCACAGAAACTCAAAGTCAACACAAATGCAGAAAGTCAAAGTCAAAGTTCAGTCAACTCACCTCGTCCAGTGGCTCATCACCGATCATGGCCTGTCGCATGATCTCCATCCTCGTGGGATGCTCTGGTCATCGTGAAGGCAAGATGATGGCTATGTGGGCTCCGCTGCAATGAACAATACTTAGAAATCAACAAAGTGAGAAATGCAATAGTCACTTTCGAGGTATATACTTTCATTCCTTTACCTTTGATTTCAAAACCCTAATTTTCCTCTATCACTCATTTCATCATAACTTGAGTTTGGGAGATGCGATTTTCAAACTGTTTGTTGTGTAGGAATCGTATTTTCGTTCCCTTACTCCTTGGCTATTCCAAAATGTGCTCTGATGAAGCCTTTTCAGTGAACATCTCTCATCAATAATCTCTCACACAATTTGTCATAAGTAAACATGCTACCCTGTTTCACCTCCCTAATAAGAAAGCCGAAACAGGGGGGACATATAGCTACTCGCAACTTTCATCACTTTCCTTAGTAAGCATTAAGTGATTTTGTGATCTAACGTGTGTTTTGTAGGGTGCAGTTCCTAACTGTGTACTACAGATACCGCTCGGGGCTTCGTTCGATAGACTTATGGATATATCCTTTTTCAATTAATGTTTACTTTCCTGTACTTTAGCTTGCATGTGCACGTAGTACTTATATGACCACTAAAGTGGGGGCTAAATGTAGCATCAAAAATTGTATGCACTTGCTAAAGTGGTACAATTTCACACTTGGTTTAGCTCCCGCCTTGGCGCATCTTGCACTTTGCATCGCATTTTCCCTTTAGCACTTAATTAATCAAATTAATTAGCTCTAAGATCCTATTTCATCATCTTTCACAACATAAAGATTGGGCCCTTTCATTAAAGTGTGCCCCTTTCATTTTATTCCTCCAATACATCATTTAATCAAAAACCCTAATTAGGTCCTATTTTGAACTTTGGGGCTTGATTTCGGGGGTCAAAACATCTCAAAATCACCTATAACTTTGGGATTCTCTCTAAAATTATCATATCCGACAGCCCTAAAAATTTGGTGAGAAGTTGTTGGGACCGTGGCGCCCGGAGTGCACATGGTCCCCGACATTTTTCCCGAAATTTTAGGAGTGCAATCCAATCATAAAATAAAGCCTAACCCCAAGAAATTGGTGGGAGATTCAATCTCTAGGTCGGCCAAAAGTTGAAATTAAGACCTAGGGTTTCATATATAAGAGCTCTTTTTCTTCATTTGAAAGGATCCGAATTTTTGGTTTCAAGGGCCTTCTATGTAGCGAAAGAGCAGATCTTTGAAGACTTCAACAAAATTCAACATCCATCCATCAAGCATTCATCAATTTCATTAATCCATTTAGGGATTTAAAGACAATGAGGAGCAATAGGGAATCACCGACTGAAGATTGGCTTGTACCCCTCCCTTGGGGTTGGGTATGATTTCATGTTGTTTTCATGTCTTTGCATAAGCCTCATTATATCATTTGTATTCATGCTTTAGATCACTTTGCATATTGATTTGGAACATTTACATTATCATTTACAAGCAATTAGGGATTACTTTCTAGGTTGCTCTAGTTTGCTTACTTGCATTTTAGGATCTTGCACACACACAAGGTCTGCACACACACTACTTTTACAATACAACTTGGCTATTCATGGAGGTGGAAATCACCAAAGCGGGGGTTTGACTAAGGCAAAACCCTATATAGCCGCCCACCGTACCTTTTCAGATATAAGTGCAGATTTCAGGATTCGGACGATGCCACAAGTTGCAGATCCGGCAGAAGCAGACAAAAACTAAGCTACGCACCAAATTTCATGGCAAAAGACCAGGACAGGGGCATGGGGCACCCTGGTCCTGCAAGGATAGGGGCGTTGGGCACCCTAGTCCCTAGGACAGGGGCGCTGGGCGCCCTGGTCCCTCTGTCAGACAGCAAGTTTCAGCATTTCCAATAGCTTTTAGGACAGGGGCGTTGGGCACCCTGGTCCCTAGGACAGGGGTGCTGGGTGCCCTGGTCCCTCTATTAGACAGCAAGTTTTAGCATTTTTGACAGCTTTGCAGGTTGCAAAACAATAGTTTCAGGAGCAGTTTCAGGGGTAGAATCAGGACAGTGGCGCCTGCGCCCCTGTCCCGAACATTTTCACTTAGATTTTAACTCCTAGTACGCATCTGCATTCTTGTCTTGTCCTTGTGTTTACAGCTTTGCATTGTTTAATCTCAATTCTGCAATCCTATTATTAGTTCATACTTGCACTTTAGGGTTGGGAATTGAACTTGCATCATTTTATCTTTGAATTACAACAAGGGAATAGAAACCCTAATAGGTAGCCTATGGCTCTCTCTTCCACAAAAAGAAGTAGCCTATTGTGTGATAGCTCTAGGCTCTTTCGTATTCCACAATGTGTGTCAAAAGCTAGGATTAGCGCATGGTAGCCTAGTCTCACTTTTTCCCCTACACATTTTGGTGAACCTGATGTGAACACTTATTATTGCTTTCTCTTGCATTGCATTTGTTAGATCTAGATCTAGATTTAGTGTGTTTCATTTAAGTTTCATTTTCATTAAAGAAAAAAACAAAAGAGGAAAAGAAAGAGTGTGTTTCTTTGTTTCTTTGCATTGTGTGTTTAGGTTTTATGCAATTTTTATTTCAAAATGTCAGATTTTTATTCACAAGATGTTCCTATTTATGATGATGTATGCAATTATGTTGATTATGAGTATAGCCAAGATGAATTAGATGAAGCTTTAGATGAGTTTTTGAACCCTAAAGATACCAAACCTTCATTTTACCAAAAACTCATAAACCTTGTTACTATGCCATTTCGTTGTGATGAGAAAGATAAGTCGAATGATTCCTCTCAAGGGTACATTCCTATCAACTCTTTCACTAAATCTAGTAACATGGTTGTTTTCAATGATCCCCTCTATGAAGAGATGTCTCCTTTTGAATCAAAAGATAAACCTTTTAATTGATATTGTAGTCACATAAATCTGTCCATTTTAATTAAATGAATATTTCGTATTTATTTGATTAAAAATCCACTAGCCATCAATTAATTAAATTAATATTTAATTAATTCATCCCCAAACATTCTTCTATTAATTAAATAAATTATTCAATTTATTTTAATTAATTCATTAAATCCAATTCCAATCAATTAAATAAATAAATCAATTTATTTAATTAAATCCCCCTTTTCCTCTTTTAAATAAATTAAATAAAACATTTATTTAAAACATTATCCCCACCCCACTTGCATTTTCCTACAAATGCAACTTGCACACATTATTGAAATAAATGAATTTTTATTTTAATAAAATCCTATTTTCCCTCACCCACCAAATCCACTTGCAAAATCTAATCCCCTTCTAGATTCTTCTAACCCCTTCCTAATTAGCCTAATCCATCCCCTAATTATTGTCACATTCCTAAGCAAAATGGAGTCACTTCTCAAATGGCCCAAAGTCTTGGATAACCATTGAAGGTTTTCAACCTTCAACCACCAAAAACCCCAAAGTCTTTGAAAACCATTAAAGGCTTCCAACTTTCAACCACTTAATCCCCAAAGTCTCCAATAACCATTAATGGTTAATTCAACTCTCCCACATGGTTAAAACATTTGTTTTGACTCAACCTCTACCCAACCCAAGGGTCTCATCAGGTCATTAATGCTTTGACCATGATTATCTCTTAATCATTTGCACAAAGGTTTATCCTTGGATTAACTCCTAATCCAGTGGGTAATCCTAATTTAGGCTTGACACTTAGCCTTTAGATAACCATGAAGTCTTCTCAGGCATTCAATGCCTCCAACCCCTTTCTTTCAACCCAATCCTGTGTTGACACTTGTCACTATTTTATTGGTGCCAATTGTGCACATGGATCCCCAACTTTCAAGCTTGACCCTTGATTAAACCTTTCAATCCTGGCCATCCATTGCTCCATTTTTCCTATAAATAGAGCCCATTCCTTCATAATCCAGATCCTGAAAACTTGTATGCATTTAGACTATAGCCATTTTAGAGAGCATTTTAGCATAGCATAACTAAATCTTGTCTTTTTAGTTAAAATACATCATTTTAGCATTACTATTAGCTTTTCATTTCATATTTGGAGCTATTATACAAATCTCAATCCTCCATAAGCATCCATAGTGCAAAAAGCTGCTGAGAGCTACACTATTTTGGAACTTGGAGAGGAGAGGAACAAGGGAGAAGAAGCTAAGGCCATGCTAAGAGGCAGTTGGAGATGTCTCATGATCATTTGTTCTATTTATTAGATATATTTAGCATGTTTCTTTTAGTGTCTCTTTTGGAATGCCTTCATGTTTTAGTTTTTGATTGACTAACGTTAACATCTTGTGTGTTTTGTTTTGATTGATCAAGAACTAACAATTGTGCCATTTAGGAGGGCATCATTTGGTGAACCCGACGTGAATCGAACACGCAACCTTCTGATCGATTTTTTTGAAATTAACATTTTTCTTGTTGAAATTGCCACACAGGTCGCGCTTCGGCGCTATTGAACGCGTTTTAGCGCTATTGAAAAATTTCTTTTAGCGCTATTGACCATAAAGTAGCGCTATTGAAAATGTTTCAGCGCTATTGGAAACATTCTAGCGCTATTGTCACAGTTTCAGCGCTATTGACACACTTCTAGCGCTTTTGTCTTCTCGGATTTTTCTCTTCTTTCAGCGCTACCGTTTAAATTAGCGCTTCTGCTCATGCAGACTAGCGCTATTGCATGAATCAGCGCTTCTGCAAAAACACAGACTAGCGCTATTGCAACAGAACGTTATAAAAAAAGGCCTTGTAACCAATAAAATATGTTTTTTTAGGCTTGTGGGAGGTAGAATATATGTGGAATATAACATTTAAGTATAAGTGACATTTCCTCTTATCTTTTCTTTTTCTTATACTTTAAGTTATATTCCATATATACTTTCAGGATGTTTGAGAGGGGTTTCAGACCTCTAGGAGTTGAAATGCAAAATCTAGTTTTTGGAAGATCCTCCAAATTTCAGACTTAGTCAAATTTCAGGGCATTTCAGGATCAGGATTTGTAAAATTTGTAACCGAAAAATCAAAAATTAGGCTTGTGGAAGCCCTCCCCTGTGAGCATTAATTTTCTTAACTTGTTTCTTTTCTTTGTGCAGGTTAACAACACAACAAAAAATCACAAAAAATTTTCATTTAGTGCTTAAAAAGAACTTAAAAACACAAAAAAAATAGTTTCATTGTTTTCTAGTTAGGGATACATTTTGTTTTGGTGCTTAAAATCAACCAAACAAACTTTATTTCTTGCATCAATTGGGACTTAAAAATCACAATCCACACTTCAAATTTTTTTGGTGCAGTAAAAAGAACAATCCACTTGTCTTTATTTTGGCAAAAACAAATTTTCCTTCATGCAATCGTGTTTTTCATTAAGTTGACCAGGACTTTCAACTTCTAGATTACAAAACATATTGCTTTGAAGTTGAAAAGAACACCATGGCTGTTGGAGCAACATCTCCAAATAGTTAGATCACATTTGCAAATGCTGGATTAAAAGGAACAAGTGTTTTACGTGTTTGGCACGCTTGTGCACAAAAAGTCAGTCGAGTGGTCCTACTTCTAACACACACTATCCTCTCCCTTGGCTCTCGTGGTCCTAGGTGCAAGAGAAAAGTGTTAGTAACGCTCACATTTTATCTTTTTAAGAGAGGCCTGCCAAGGGATCGATACTCTTGGGAACGACCTCGAGCGGTAAATCCTTCGAGCCGCTATAGAAATCAGGTGAGAGCGAAAGCTGTAGCCTTGGGTATAGCTGTTCCTACAGTGTAACTGGCCGAAAGGACAAATGGGCCCCACCACCAGTTACAAGGCTCTTAAGTGAGTCACTGCAGAATGAACTTATGTCCAAAGCCATCGAACATGACTAAACACTTTTAAGTAGTAGCCCACCTGTTCTATTGATTGAGGATATTTGAGGTATAATTTAGTGCAAGAGCATAGAAGGTTTTGCTCCCAAGATACTCACCATACATATTTCCTTGAGTAGAAACATAGCTTTTTGAAAAGTCACTTGTGGCTTGATAAAAGTGGTGACTCCCCCATCATAGGGATCATCTATTTGTTATGCTCGTGCAAGACTTAGTATATCACATCCTTACCTGCCACGGCGGGATTCATAAGGTATGTAGTACCAAAGTCGAAGAAATATCAAGATGTGGGCTAAATTTATCACAACTGGCCATTTGACCTTAGGGATAAAGAGTGTTTGAAGTGTGTTCGTTTTACAGACCTAGTGCAAATTGAGCCGACTTCAGGCTTTGGAATTACACCTTAAAATACATCTAAAGGAAGGGTCAAAAACAAGTCCAAGGATTGGGTTGATTTAGACCCATACTCATTTGTGCCTTTAAGGCTACAATCTTGTGTTTGTGTGCTTGCTTTGTTTTCTTGTCAAAGAAAAAAATCAGAAAATCAATCCCAAAAACAAAGTATTTATCCAACATCTGTCAACACAACCAAAAATACCAAAAACAAAGTGCAAACAAACAAAGAGTCAAAAATTTATGACCATTCTTCACATCTTGCGAAAGAAGAAGTGTCATCAGAATATTACCTTGAAAAGAAGACCATTAAGCTCAAAAGCTTTAATCAAAAGGAGGAAATTCTTCTATCTCAATAGACAAATCTTTGTCTCACATAGAGTCTTTCTACATCGCATGCGTCTATACCTTCAAGGTAAAACAAACGAGTTTGATTCAGAATCATTGAACCGCAGAGCTTTTATGCAATATAGAGCTCTGAGTTATCACAAAAATCAAGGAGGAAAGATTGACCCCAAATTCTTCCCAAACATCTGTATCACCTACAACACAGCTCGAGAAGTGCCACCAACGCCCGAAAGGGAAGAGATAGAGTTTGTCCCATTTGTGACACAAAGTTTTTATTGAAGTTGAAAACATCTTTCATCCATCATCCCACTCATACATCATCACTTCATCATCAATCCGTCCCAAAAACTCTCAAAAACATTCAGAGGTTCTTGTCCCAAGATCCCTTTTTAGATATTGCTTAAAATCAAAACACATCACATCACTTTTAGATTGTTTCTACATCTAGGATAAGCTCATCCTAAGAGACACATCTACGCAGGTTAAAACTAGTTCATGAGTGAATCCTCTCATTGCTAGGTAGTCAAAATCTGTAACACATCTCAGATTTCTCTACACCTTATCACATCCAAACTTATCAAACAAACAAGCAATTCAAAGAAAGGAATTTCGGTTACATTTACCTTAAAGTGCTAGAGATTCCCATACAACACAAATCACCAACCAATCAATCTTTCATTTCATCAAACAACTCATCATCATCTTCAATCAACTTCAAAACAAACTTGCAAACAAAATGGCTCAAACCCGATCACGGTCAAGGCAACGAAAAATTGAGATTGAAGGACATGATCCGAAAACGACCAATAATGATCATCAGATGTTCAAGAATCCACTTCCATCGCAAGATCAAAGGGGTCCTTCCACGTCCAGACGAGGTCCTGATACCACTGATTATACACAAGCTGCGTATAATTACACTGTCAATCACCTGTATGATGCCAGTGAACAAATTGCAACTATCACCTTCAAAAATCCCACCTCAAATTGCAATGTTGTTACGCGTCGCGGCAAAGTTACCATCAAGGCAGCTCCACAAGGCACCACCTCCATCCCAAAGCAGTACAATCTTGTGGAACAATTAGACAAAACCCCTGCGCTTATATCCATCTTGGAGCTTTTGCGTCTGTCACCCTCTCATAAAACTATCTTGGATCAAGCACTCCAAGAGGCGTCAGTCCCTGCAAACCTGAACACGGACCAATTTCAAGCCATGGTTGGAAGTCTAAAGTCATCACCTTGTCTCACTTTTTCTGAAAGTGATAACTCTTCCTTCCAGCAACCTCATAACGCCTCACTCCACATTGAAGGCTTTGTCAACCAACACAGGATCAAGCGAGTCTTGATTGATAATGGAGCAGGCCTAAACATTTGCACACTACAGTTGGTCACAGCATTGGGCTATGCAGTAGAATCAGTGGATCCTCGCAAGAAGATCACCATCAAGGCCTATGATGATGCAGAGCGTTCATCCAAAGGAGCTGTAGTACTACCAATCCGGGTTGGCCCTGTGGTAAAACACATCATTTGCCAGGTTCTGGACCTTCCTCTGCCATATAATCTATTATTAGGGAGACCTTGGATACATGCCATGCAAGCCGTTCCATCTACCTACCATCAATGTATCAAGTTCCCACATAACGGTATAGAGATCACAATCTTGGGTGATGCAAATCCCTTTGCATTTTGCCATAATATCAGCCATCAACCAGAGATTACTGTTCCTAATAATAGGGAAGCCATTTCCTCCACATCATATGTAAATCCCGCCTTTCTTGCCAGTTCAAACACCCCTATACCCAAGCAAGAAAAGCTTAAGATGAAAGTCGCAGAGGAAGGTCCTGGAGAATACAACTTGAGTCAGCTCTTTTGTGTGGGACAAATGCCCACTTCTCCTAGAACGCATGGTAAACCCCAGCAGTTGCTCCCACAATCCATAGTCACGCCTGCATGTGCCTTAACGCCTTTCATCCTTGGAAAGAGTCAAGAGGAAGAGACACAAGATGAAGACCTAGCGGACTGGATCTACAAAGATCCCATCACCACTGACATACCGCGAGTTACACTTCCTACGGAACAATATGGCAAAGGCCTCCTCATTATGCAAAGAATGGGATATGATGGTCAGAGTGCTTTGGGATACTGCAAACAAGGACGACATGAACCGCTGTTGCCAGAGTTCAAGCCCAAAGGTAATACAGGCCTAGGTTTTGAAAAAGAGATCCTTCCTAAACTCAGATTCAAAGGAAAACCTAGCAAACCATTTTGCCCGCCTACTGCAAAGAGGACACCTTTCATAATCAAAGCACCATCAAGCAATATTGCCATTGCCCCATTGAGGCTCACAAACCTACCACAACCATCTACAATGCCAATCATCCCACCAAATGAACCAGTAATCCCATCAGCAACACCATTTGTAGCAACAACTGTATGGAAACCTACAGCAACATCTATGGCACCAGCCATTCCCACAGAAGCCACTAAATCAACACTACCGATACTTCCAGTAACAAATCCTTTAAACCCCATCACGGTTCCTGCAGCACCGATCACTACAAAGATACATAAACCAATCACACCTGCCGTGTTTAACTCTAAAGACATCCCAGTATGGTATAGCAATCGGATGCTGGAGAGTGATTCAGAGACCGACTCACATGAGTGGGAATTCGATTCAGTGCAACTTAACACTTCAGATGAGGAAGACACATCACCACCTCCACCACGCAAAGACATCCCTGTTTACGGAGAAGCACAGATAAAGACCACTTGGGTACCTGAGCTGGAAACATCTTCCACAGACCCTACGTCTCATCCTACGCCTGATTCTGACAGGGAGAGTACCATCAACGACCTTCACCACACTCTCTTAACCCTCACTGATACCTCTAACGAACTTAATCTAATCGATGAAGTAATGCCTATTATACACCCTGAACTCATTGAATGGAACCAACCAAATCCCCCATGTCTTGACCTCTTCCAGAACGATGAGACTATCATTGACTTTTTGGAATTAAGGGATAATCTACCAAGCGGGGATCACAAAGCTGGATTCGCCATTGAACTTAATAGCGCAGCATACTTCGGGGCGGATGCCAAACCCTTCAGCTGCAAAAATATAACAATAAAACATGGATCTTCTAGTGAAAACCACACTGTGGCACTGTTTGATCCAACAAAAGTAAAAAGAAAGAGCGTATCCAACGGTGAAAACCTCTCTGAGGCACTTGAGGATGAAGGGTTTGACATTCTCCCTGCAAGTACACAACAGGAACGATCGACAATTCTCATTGAGGAGACTAAAGAATACAATGTGGGGACTCCTGAAAACCCTCATATCATACATCTGGCATCTCTTCTCACTCCAGAGGAACAGCCTCAATTTATAGAGTTCTTCCAGAAGCGTCAGATCAACTTTGCATGGTCATATGCAGACATGCCTGGGCTTGATCCTGATTTAGTCATGCATCATCTCACAGTAGCAAAAGGAGCCAAACCTGTCAAGCAGAAGCTTCGTAAGATGCATCCTCAGATTGCCGTGCTAGTCAAAACAGAACTCAAGAAACTCCTGGATGTTGGTTTCATTAGACCAATTGATTATGCAGAATGGATCTCCAACATTGTACCAGTTGGCAAACCAAAAGGGGGCATCCGCATTTGTACAGACTTCAGAGATCTGAATAAGGCATGTCCTAAGGATGACTTCCCCCTACCAAATATCGACATCATAGTAGATCTAACAGCAGGACATGCCATGCTTTCACTCATGGATGGCTTTTCGGGATACAATCAAATAAAGATCGCACCAGAGGACCAACATAAGATAGCCTTCACATGTCCATGGGGCACATACTGCTGGAATGTAATGCCTTTTGGTCTAAAGAATGCAGGAGCGACCTATCAAAGAGCAATGACCACCATCTTCCATGACATGATGCATACTATAATGGAAGATTATGTGGATGATTTACTAGCAAAATCACTTACTAGAGGAGGACATCTCCATATCTTAGATCAAATCTTTGATAGACTGGAACAATATCATGTTCGACTCAACCCAAAGAAATGTGTCTTCGGAGTGACCTCCGGGAAGCTTCTAGGATACATTGTCTCAAGCAAAGGCATTGAGGTCGATCCAGCAAAGGTTAAAGCAATCATGGACATGCCACCTCCAAAGAATATCAGTCAGCTAAGGACACTACAAGGACGGCTTCAATCTATCCGCAGATTCATTGCACAATTGGCTGATAAGTGTCACCCATTCACACACCTTCTACACAAGAACATCCGCTTTCAATGGGATGACAGATGCCAGCAAGCATTTCAGGCACTTAAAGACTATCTCATGAATCCACCATTGTTGATGCCACCAGATCCAAGTAGACCGTTGTTACTTTACATCTCAGCAACAAGTACAGCATTGGGTATACTACTGGCACAACATAATGCAGAAGGAAAAGAGTGTGCTATTTACTACATCTCTCGCACACTGGTTGGCTATGAACTCAATTACACACCTATTGAGCGAGCTTGCCTAGCAGTAATCTTGGCAGCCACTAAACTGAGGCACTATCTGTTAACACACAAGGTGCAACTCATTGCAAAGATTGATCCACTCAAGTATTTACTTAACAAAGCAGCATTGACAGGTCGCTTAGCTAAATGGGTAATGATTCTAAGTGAATTCGACATCGAGTATGTGGACCGTAAAGCTATCAAAGGTCAAGTTATTGCAGATCAATTGGCCGATGCACCACTCATAGGCGATCATCCTCTCATTTCCAATTTTCCAGATGAAGAGATATTCATGATCACAGAAGCACAACCATGGAAACTATATTTTGATGGTTCATACACTAGGCACGGCTCGGGGGCAGGCATTTTGTTTATCACACCTCAAGGTGATAGCATCCCGAAGTCTTACAGGCTCACATTTCCATGCACAAACAACATAGCAGAGTATGAGGCCTTGATCACGGGACTCAGGTTAGCCGTACAATGGAAATTGCAAGAACTACAAGTATATGGCGATTCCCAACTAGTCATTCGACAAGCAACAGATGAATATCAGACCAAAGATGATAAACTCATGCCATATAAGCAAATGGTGGACACTCTAAAGACATCATTTACTACTATCACTTTTGAGCAGATACCAAGAGATCAGAATCGAGCTGCTGACGCCATGGCTACCATCGCATCTCTACTAGATCTTCCACAGAATTCAACACGCTACGAGTTCTTGGTAGAACAACTTTGGATCCCCGCTTATGATATCCCCGAATCTGAAATGATATGTTGCCTTGTTGGTTCTGAATCCCCATGGTACGGTGAGTTCTACACCTATCTCCGCGATCACACCCTTCCTCCCAACCAATCAAATAACCAACGTAAAACCTTCATTCGCCAAACTGCTCGATATACCATTATTGCCGAAACCCTATACCGACGTAGTCTTGATGGTACTCTCCTTCGGTGTCTGGAACAAGATGAGATAACAAAGGTTTTGGAAGAGGTACATGAAGGAATTTGCGGGACTCACTCAAGTGGTCCATCACTAGCCAAGAAGATCATGCGAGCTGGATACTATTGGCCATCTATGGAAAAGGATTCCTACTACTTTGTTAGGAAGTGCAAAAAATGTCAAGTTCATGGCGACCTGATACATGCACCGGCCCAGGAACTGCAACCAATCACAACACCATGGCCTTTTTGTCAATGGGGTCTTGATCTTGTGGGTAAAATCCATCCATCTTCATCTAATGGCCATAAATTCATTATTACCGCCACCGAATATTTCACCAAGTGGATCGAAGCTGTTCCACTTACCCAAGTCACCGGCAAGCAGATCGCCTCATTCATCCTCAATTACATCATCTGTCGGTATGGTGTGCCCATGTCCATTGTCACAGATAACGGTCTTCCTTTCAAAAATCAGGATGTCCGTGAGCTTTGTGAGAAATTTCATATCCAACACCGCTTTTCCACTCCCTATTACCCACAAGGCAATGGTCAGGCCGAAGCATCCAATAAAAACATATTGAGGATCCTAAAGAAGACAGTCAATGATGTCGGCCGTGATTGGCATGTTCAATTGAATCCAGCGCTATGGGCATATCGAACTAGCATTCGGACCCCTACAGGTGCAACTCCTTATTCATTGGTCTATGGTGCCGAAGCTATCTTACCTATTGAGGTTGAGATACCATCATTACGAGTTTCCTTGCATAATCTCATTGATGATGAAGCATACAGAGTATCCCGTCTTCAGGACTTAGAGTTACTTGATGAGAAGCGACAAGCTGCATACAATCACCTCAAAGCCTATCAGCAGCGCATGAGTAGAAGCTACAATCACCGAGTTAGATCTCGTACATTTGAGGTAGGTGATCTTGTTCTTCGAGAAAATCCTCGCAACCAACCAAACAGAGAACATCAAGGCAAGTTTGAATCAAACTGGCTAGGCCCATATGTTGTCACTGCTGTGTTCGGGTCCGGGGCATATCAGTTGGCTACATCAGAAGGAGAACCGCTCGCAGATCCAATCAACAGCATGCACCTCAAAAGGTTTTATACCTAAGGTGTACAAGGCATCAGGCTCCCCTACATATCAGAAAATACAAAAACATTCACAAAAGTAAAGAAAAAAAATCATGCATCCAAACGGTGAACAACCACTCCGGTGGCACCTTGGGTAAGTGCGATGGTGAAAACCTGGCAAACAGGCGCCACTCGTAAAGGCAATGGCTCCAATATCTTTCAGGCTCGTTGCGATCACATTCATGCACACATACATCTAGCATTTCACCTTTTCATAGTCAGGTCTACAAACTGGGGGCAATACCCTTACCCTCGTAATGGAAGTGGATTCTACATTGTCTTATATATCATTACGCTCTTCATTCAAGCAATCATCAAGAAAATACAAAAACATTCAGAAAATGTCCTGAAGAAAATACAAAAACATTCAGAAAATGTCCTAAAGAAAATACAAAAACATTCAAAAATGTCTCACAAAATCCAAAAACATTCAAAAATGTCTCAACAAAATCCACAAACATTCAAAAATTGTTTCACAAAATACAAAAAACATCAGAAAACATTGAAAATCACACAAAAACATGACAAAACTTTGTACATACCCATCTATGCAGATACCCAAACAAGCATTGACAAACTACTCACACACTAACCATTTACCAATCAACCACACAATCAACATCAACAAACCAAACTGTCTTTAACACAAGGATGCATCCTTCCTTATCAAAAACAAAGACAAGATGACGTTTTCTTTGACAAGAAAATTATGTTAAGCTATCAAATGCTTGGTTGATTCGTGAGTAATTCATTTGTTTATCTGTATCGGGATCTTTCAGCATTGTTTTGTATCGTTTGCGCATTATTTCCGATGAAGTTCTGGGGCATGTACTAATGGTGTCTACGTGGGAAGTTCACTAAGCTACGTGATCTTATGCCAAATGCAGTCATAGATCACTACGGCTTGCTGACTACAGCGTATACCTCGACCATATGAGCATGAACCATTACCAAGGATCCATATTCTTTATTCTTTATGTATATATTGTTTGTTTGCAGGTACAATGCTCATTCTTTGGTTCCTCCTCATCCAATTTGGATAAAGGTTTTTATTTCTTAGTACGGTATGCACTTGTCTCAGGATATGATCAGCCCAAGATCAAGGAGGACGATCCAAGTCATGCATGAAAGGAGATAATCCTTGTCTGTTCCGCAAGCAATACTCAGGTCAATTTGATCCATTATATCAAGTTGCTTGTATTAACTTGCTATATCAAAATCCATGTAAGAAATACTCTGGTCATCTTGAATCTTTATGTCAAGTTGCTTGTATTTTCTTACAACATTTTAAAGCTCAATGATGAAAAATAAAGCACCATGGATCGTCATTCCATCTCATCTGTATATATTGCATTTCGTTGCATTCCACCCATCCATACATTCATAATAGATACATATCATGCATACGTAGTCATAATAATGCATACTCTATTTTCCTCTTCTTCCATAGGAATGTAATAGGTCCTCCATTTCTTCTATCTAACATTGAACCCCTCCCCACCCTCCCCATCTCGATAATCACCATCACATACCCTACATCGTGTCCCCATCAACCTAATCAAGCCACGTTCATCACCATCCATCTCTAAATAGGAGGGATTGTGTTTCCTATCCTAAGTCATCCAATAAGTCAAGAAAGTTACTCTATTTGCATAGATACATCGACTCCCACACACCTAGACTATCAACAGATACTCTGATCAAGTATCTTCGGGTCTCAACAGGTAATCGATCATGGTAATCCTAGACTACATCAGGCATTTATCATAATGACCTAGTCTCAACGGGGCTGCTATGATTCACCACAATCATCCATCACACGCACACACTATCAATTGATCAACCAATCAAACACAATCCAACGGACAATTACATCAATTGTCTACGTCTCAACGAGTATTTTGCTTCATATACCTTGACTTCATCGGGCAATTACATCAATTGTCTAAGTCACCATCAGGTCACTTTGATTCACTTACTCAGACTTTATCATGTCCAAGCGACCAACTGACATCAACTGTCACGCTTTGACTTGACCGGGGCAATTAAACCGATTGCACCAGATTGTCCAACCAATTTTGATCAATTGTATAGCATCAATCAAAACCCCACACTACATCTGCTATGTATCTCTTGCATGACCTCAGGGTACTCGCTGGCTTGTTGTTTCTTCATATTCACTCCATTTTCTCTTATTCTTTCATCATTAGTTCTAATTTCTTCTATTCTACATCCCCTCCAATTTTCATTCTTTTTCGAGAGATCGCCCGGTTTTTCAAAAAAATTCGGCCCATCTCTCGAGGGGGCATACCACCCATTAAATTAACATTTTAATGGGGCATTTCTTCACACCAGTTTTTCTTTCTTTGAAACGACGCGATAAACCGCACCGTCTCAAAGAGGGGCAAATGTAGTCACATAAATCTGTCCATTTTAATTAAATGAATATTTCGTATTTATTTGATTAAAAATCCACTAGCCATCAATTAATTAAATTAATATTTAATTAATTCATCCCCAAACATTCTTCTATTAATTAAATAAATTATTCAATTTATTTTAATTAATTCATTAAATCCAATTCCAATCAATTAAATAAATAAATCAATTTATTTAATTAAATCCCCCTTTTCCTCTTTTAAATAAATTAAATAAAACATTTATTTAAAACATTATCCCCACCCCACTTGCATTTTCCTACAAATGCAACTTGCACACATTATTGAAATAAATGAATTTTTATTTTAATAAAATCCTATTTTCCCTCACCCACCAAATCCACTTGCAAAATCTAATCCCCTTCTAGATTCTTCTAACCCCTTCCTAATTAGCCTAATCCATCCCCTAATTATTGTCACATTCCTAAGCAAAATGGAGTCACTTCTCAAATGGCCCAAAGTCTTGGATAACCATTGAAGGTTTTCAACCTTCAACCACCAAAAACCCCAAAGTCTTTGAAAACCATTAAAGGCTTCCAACTTTCAACCACTTAATCCCCAAAGTCTCCAATAACCATTAATGGTTAATTCAACTCTCCCACATGGTTAAAACATTTGTTTTGACTCAACCTCTACCCAACCCAAGGGTCTCATCAGGTCATTAATGCTTTGACCATGATTATCTCTTAATCATTTGCACAAAGGTTTATCCTTGGATTAACTCCTAATCCAGTGGGTAATCCTAATTTAGGCTTGACACTTAGCCTTTAGATAACCATGAAGTCTTCTCAGGCATTCAATGCCTCCAACCCCTTTCTTTCAACCCAATCCTGTGTTGACACTTGTCACTATTTTATTGGTGCCAATTGTGCACATGGATCCCCAACTTTCAAGCTTGACCCTTGATTAAACCTTTCAATCCTGGCCATCCATTGCTCCATTTTTCCTATAAATAGAGCCCATTCCTTCATAATCCAGATCCTGAAAACTTGTATGCATTTAGACTATAGCCATTTTAGAGAGCATTTTAGCATAGCATAACTAAATCTTGTCTTTTTAGTTAAAATACATCATTTTAGCATTACTATTAGCTTTTCATTTCATATTTGGAGCTATTATACAAATCTCAATCCTCCATAAGCATCCATAGTGCAAAAAGCTGCTGAGAGCTACACTATTTTGGAACTTGGAGAGGAGAGGAACAAGGGAGAAGAAGCTAAGGCCATGCTAAGAGGCAGTTGGAGATGTCTCATGATCATTTGTTCTATTTATTAGATATATTTAGCATGTTTCTTTTAGTGTCTCTTTTGGAATGCCTTCATGTTTTAGTTTTTGATTGACTAACGTTAACATCTTGTGTGTTTTGTTTTGATTGATCAAGAACTAACAATTGTGCCATTTAGGAGGGCATCAGATATGATCATGCTTTGTTGGATGATGCTCTTGATGACTTTATGGCTTTATCGAAATCTTTAAACAAGAAAAAACTTCTAAATTACTTAACATGATAAACTTGAATGAGCATAATAAGCCTCTCTTTGAAGTCCAAGGTGGTTATCCTTCTTCCACCTTTCAAGTTCCTAAATCACCTCTCCTTACTGTCCAAGGAGGGTATGGTCATGATTCCTTTCTTACTCTGAATAGACCTATCATCACTGTGTAAGGAAGAAAACCTATAAGTCCTTATAGTTATGCCAAGCAATTAACTAGAGAGAGTTATAATGCGGTTGGCCATAGTTATAATACTAGAAATAATAGGCAGCCTAATCCTCCTCCTGTTACTCCAGTTTCTCTTCCTAATCCTGAACCAATTCTTCTGCAAGCTCCACGTATTTCACAAGTTCTTGGTAAGGAATATGATCTCATAGAACAACTTAAAGCTACCCCTGCTAAGATATCCCTTTGGGATTTGATTCTCAACAAAGTAATCTTCTCATAAGTGACACCATTGATGTTAAGATGGATCCTTGCAATGAAGAAAAAGTTATTAAAATTGGAAAGTGTTTGGATGAAGAAGAACAAAAACAATATGCAGATTTATTGCATGAATTCCCTGAGATCTTTGCTTGGACATACTCTGACATGCCTAGTATAGATCCTAAGATTGTTACTCATAATATTGTCTTAGTTCCTGATGCTAAGCCTGTGAAACAAAAGATTCAAAAAATGAATCCTAAGGTAGCTTTGCTTGTAAAGGCTGAGATTGAAAAATTATTCGATGCTAGATTTATCTGCCCTATTGATTATTTCCCATGGATTTCAAATATTGTTGTTGTGGCTAAATGAGATAATAAAATAAGAATGTGTACCGACTTTGGAGATTTAAATAAGGCTTCTTTAAAAGATGATTTCCCTATCCCAAACATTGACATGATAGTTGATTCTATAGCAAGACATGCTTTTTTATCCTTCATGGATGGTTTTTCAGGATACAATCAAATTTTCATTAATGCTCAAGATCAATTCAAAACTTCTTTCACCACTCCTTGGGGTATGTTCTGTTGGGTGATGATGCCTTTTGGACTTAAAAATGCCGGTGCAACTTATCAACGAGCGATGACCCTTATCTTTCATGATTATATGCATAAGATTTTAGAAGATTATGTTGATGATATTTTAGCCAAATCCATTCTTCGTATAGATCATATTAAGATCCTTCGTCAAATCTTTGAAAGAATTCATAAATATCACATGTGCTTGAATCCCTGAAAATGTGTTTTTGGTGTGGATAGTGGAAAACTATTAGGATTCATAGTTTTGCATCGTGGGATTGAGGTGGACACTAAGAAAATAGATGCTATTGTCAACATGCCACCTCCTAGAAATGTGTCTCAACTCAAAAGCTTACAAGGAAAGATTCAAGCTATTCATAGGTTCGTATCTCAACTTGTGGATCGTACTTTTCCTTCTACTCAACTTCTCAAAAAGAATATCACTTTTCAATGGAACGAAGATTGTCAGCAAGCATTTGAAGATTTAAAAGTATATTTGGCTAATCCTCCTATCCTTCAACCTGCCGAACCTTCTAAACCCTTTCTTCTTTATACAGCTACTTCCTCTCATGCTCTCGCAGCATTATTGGCACAACATGATAAAGATGGTAAGGAATGTCCGGTTTATTATATAAGTTGTACCTTACTCGATTATGAGACCCGATATTCTGTGATAGAAAGACAATGCTTGGCCTTGGTGTTTGTGACTCGAAAATTGAGACATTATCTTTTAAATTTAGAAGTCCACGTCATGGTAAAGTTTGATCCTTTGAAGCATCTTTTCTCTAAAACTGATTTATTAGGACGCCTAGCTAAGTGGGTTATGATGTTAATTGAATTTGACCTTAAATTTGTTTCACAAAGACAAATTAAAGGGCAAGCATTGACCAATCACTTAGTTGAGGCCCCTTCACCTTTCTCCTTCCCTAACCCTGAGTCTTTTTCCGATGACTTCATTCTTTGTATAGAGAAAGATGAAACTTGGGAGTTATACTTTGATGGCTCTAAGTGTCATACGAGATCGGGGGCAGGTGTTGTTCTAATTTCTCCTACAAAGAAATCCATTCCCTTATCTTATCGTCTCAATTTTCTATGTACGAATAACATTGCTGAGTATGACGCTCTTATAGCAGGAATAAAGGTAGCCTTGGCTTTGAATGTAAAGCACATACATATTTATGGAGATTCTCAATTGATTATAAGACAAGTAACAGGACTGTATCAAGCAAAACAAGACAAATTATCACAATATAAAGACCTTGCTATCTCTTTGTTACAAAAATTTGATTCTTATACCATGGAACCTGTTCCTCGAAAAGATAATCGACATGCGGATGCAATGGCATGTGTGGCTTCTCTTGTATCTTTAGAGGACCCTGTGGTTGATCTTAAATTTGTTATTCATAACCTTATTTCTCCAGCTATTGTAGATGATTCTAGCTTGGTGACATGTTGTGACTTTATAGACTCAGATGAATGGTATTCGCATATCGTAAGATACTTGACCGATGGTACCTTTCCTGATTCTGCAAATAGAAACACTAGGGCTAGAACCTGCAAGTTGTCTGCTAGATATATCATTCTTTCTAATGTTCTTTACCAAAGGGGTTATAACGGTCTTTTCCTTTGCTGTCTTAACAAATCGGAAATCCCTATTGCTCTTGAAGAGGCACATTCAAGTGCCTATGGGGAGCATTTTGGAGGCAAATCCTTGGTTCAAAGATTGCTTCATATGGGATACTATTGGCAAACTATGCAGAAGGATTCTTTTTCATTTGTTAAGAAATATCATCAATGTCAACAACACAATAATCTGATTCATGCTCCTGCCCAAGAACTTCGTTCTCATGTAGTTTCTTGGCCTTTCTCTACATGGGGATTGGATCTCATTGGTAAAATATCTCCTCCTTCATCTCAAGGACACACTTTCATGATAACCGCAGCAGATTACTTTACAAAGTGGGTAGAAGTTGTTCCCCTTCGATCTACTACTGCTGAAGTGATTTGTCAATTTCTTCTAGAAAACATTATTTCTCGATTCGGGATACCTTCCACTATAATCTCAGATAATGGGACATCATTTAAGAACAAAGACGTGAATAAATTCCTCGAGAAATATCATATCAAACATCAATTTTCTACACCATACTATCCTCAATCAAATGGTCGAGCCGAATCATCCAATAAGATAATTGAACAAATTCTTCGAAAAACCATGAATAAGCATGGTAAGGACTGGAGTACTCAGCTAATCTATGCTCTTTGGGCCTACCGAATGAGTGTACGAATTTCTACAGGAACTACCCCTTATAATCTTGTTTATGGTGCTGATGCTATTATGCCTTTAGAGTTAGAGATTCCATCACCTAGAGTTTCTCTCAAAGGTATAGTAGATGATGACTCTTATAGAGAACAAAGACTTCAATAGCTTGAGATGCTTGATGAACAGTGTGTAGATACTATGCTTAATTCCTCATTCCTTATCTTTCATTTCATCTATCTTCTTTTTAGTTCTTCAAAATTGGATAATATGTTAGCATATCTTTGTTAGAGAAAATAGAATTAAATGATATTTTGTTTAATCTATATTGCTTTGTTTTTGACAAGTGTGTTTCTTTACTCTATAGTTTGTCTTGAATTCATTTATGTAAATTGCAAAAGATTTACATTTCCATTATGCTAGCATATTATACAATGTCTTTATGTTTTAAGTAGAATTGTATCATGTTGTGTTTAAGTTTAAATTAAATCACATTAGTTATATGATTCTTAGGCTTAACACATATTTCTTCTCTATCATCAATGTAGTGCTTGATTAAATATTTTTCACACATGTATCAATTTAATCATGGAGCATTGAGAAATCAATCACATGGAAATTAAATTCAGAACATACATGTACATCTACCAAATGTATTAACTTTAATCAAAGCAAAATATACATTGTTTTAGGCATTAAAGATAACACATTTGAGACAAAGAGAAGCATGTATATATATGTGTGTGCGTGTGTGTGTGTGTGTGTGTGTGTGTGGATCATGTTTTCATATACAAAAGTAGGTCACTATACATCCAAAATGTGACCTATCCTACATCATGAGATCATCTCCTATCCCTAGGGCTAGTGGTTGGAGAGTGACGACTAGACGCTCCCTCCTAATCCGGCCATGAGGGTAGACCCATAGGTGTATAGTGTGATATAGACCATGAATGACTCTAAGAGGAACTCCTACGATCCTTATCCATAAGGATCACGTGATACGAGGTAGCCTCGGCCTGAGCTGCTGCTAGGTCACGTTGTGCCCGCTGAAGGTTCTCTGATTGAACTCTCTCTCTCTCCCTCCATATTTCCACCTATACTCAAAATGGGGAAAACAAGTCCTCATGCCGACCCACGTTCCCTTGAGGCCTATAAGCAACCTGTGAGGAACTAGGGATCTATGCCATCATGGAAATATCTTGTGTAGGGAAAAAAAGCGAGACTAGGTTAATCATGCCCTAATCCTACCTTTTGACACACATTACGGAATATGAAAGAGCCTAGAGATATCACACAATTGGCTACTTCTTTTGGTGAAAGAGAGAGCCACGGGATATCTATTAGGATTTCTATTCCCTTGTTGAAATTGTAAGATCAAGTAATGCAAGTTCAAACCCTAATCTTAAAATGCAAGTATGAACTAATAACAAGATTGCAGAATTGAGATTAAACAATGAATAGCTGTAAGTGTAAGGATAAAATAAGAATGTAGATATGTACCCGGAGTCGAAATCGGACTGAAAATGTTTGGGACGGGGGCGCGGGCGCCACTGTCCTGAAAACTGCACCGGAAACCACTGTTCTGCACCCTGAAACATTGTCGGAAAGTTGTCGGAAAGCTGTCTGTCCGGAGGACCAGGGTGCCCAGCGCCTCTGTCCCAGGGACCAGGGCACCCAGCGCCCCTGTCCTGGCAAGACCAGGGCACCCAGCACCCCTGTCCTGGTCTTCTGAGCTGCAATTTCACACAGGGTTCTGTCTCAGCTTTCTCTCTCCGGATCTGTATCCCGCGGCGTCGTCCGAATCTCAAAACCTGCAATAATATCTGAAAAGGGGGAGGGGCGGCTATATAGGGTTTTGCCTTAGTCAAACCCCCGCTTCGGTGATTTCCACCTCCACGAATAGCCAAGTTGTTTTGTAAAATGTATTGTGTGTGGAGACCTAGTGTGTGTGCAAGGTCCAAAATGCAAGAAAGCAAACTAGAGCAACCTAGAAAGTAAACCCTAATTGCTTGTAAATGATAATGTAAATGCTCTAAATCAAGATGCAATGTGATCTAAAGCATGAATAAATGATGTATCAAAGCTTATGCAAAGACATGAAAACAATACGAAATCATACCCAACCCTCAAGGGAGGAGTACAAGCCAATCTTCAGTCGGTGATCTCCTATTGTTCTTCAATGTCTTCCAAGCCCTAAGTGGATGAATGAATTTGATAGATGCCTGATAAAATGATGTTGAGTGTTGTTGAAGTCCTCAAAGATCTGCTCTTTCGCTGCATATGAAGTTCCTGGAAACAAAAATCCGATCCCTTCAAATGAGAAAAGAGAGCTCTTATATATGAAACCCTAGGTCGTAAATTCGTATTTTGGCCGACCTAGAGATTGAATATCCTGCCAATTTCTTGGGGTTAAGCTTTATTTTATGATTGGATCGTGCTCCCAAAATTTTGGGAAAAATGTCCGGGACCATGTTGCACGGGCGCCATGGTCCCAACAACTTTTCACCAAATTTTCAGGGCCGTCGGATATGATGATTTTAGAGAGAATCCCGAAGTTACAGGTGATTTCGAGATGTTTAGACCCCGAAACCAAGCCCCCAAGTTCGAAATAGGACTTAATTAGGGTTTTTGATTAAGTGGTGCATTGGAAGAATAAAATGCGAAGGGCACGCTTTAGTGAAAGGGCCCAACTTTATGATGTAGAAAATGATGAAATAGGGCCTTAGACCTAATTAATTTGATTAATTAAGTGCTTAAGGAGAAATGCAATGCAGAATGCAAAATGCACTAAGGCGGGTGCTAAACTAGGTGCGAAATTGTACCACCCTATCAAGTGCGTACAATTTACAACGCTACATTTAGCCCCCACTTTAGCGGTCATATGAGTACTACGTGCATATGCAAGCTAAAGTACAGAAAAGTAAACATTATTTGAAAAAGGATATATCCATAAGTCGTCGGACGAAGCCCCCAGCGGTATCTGTAGTACACAGTTAGGAACCGCACCCTACAAAACAAACATTAGATCACAAAATCACCTAATGCTTACTAGGGAAAGTGATGAAATCTGTGAGTAGCTATATGCCCCCCCCTGTTTCGACTTGCTTATTTAGGGAGGTGAAACAGGGTAGCATGTTTACTTGCGACAAATTGTGTAATAGAGTATTGATGAGGGGTGTTCACTAAATAGGCTTCATCAGAGAACTTTTTGGAACATCCTAAGAGTAGGAGAAGGAAAATACGATTCCAATGCAACAAACGGCTCGAAAATCGCATCTCCCAAACTCAAGTTATGATAAAATGAATGATAGAAGAAAAAATTAGGGTTTCAAGAAGTAAGAATAAACAAACGAGAGTATATACTTCGAAAGTGACACTTGTATTCATCACTTTGTCGATTTCAGGATACTATTCAGTGCAGCGGAGCCCACCTAGCCATCACCATGCCTTCACGACAACCAGAGCGTCCCACGAGGATTGAGATCCTGCGCCAGGTCGTGATCGACGACGAGCCACTGGACGAGGTGAGTTGACTAAATGTTTGACTTTTGATTTTTCGCATGTTTGACTTTTTCGTGATCGTATGCGGTCCTTGAACGCCGATCGGGGGCCCACCTAGGGCGCCCTAGTCCCTGAGGGGTGCCCTGGTCCCCCCAGGGTGCCATGGTCCCTGACAGGGGCACCATGGTCCCTGCAGGGCGCCATGGTCCCTGTCAGGGCGCCATGGTCCCCATCAGGGTGCCATGGTCCCCAATCAGGGCCTGGCGAGGGGTTACAAGGCGAGCATATAGTGTGTGACAATTTGCATTTGCGATTTCGATGATTGAGTACTGATTATGGTCATGTTTTCATTTTGCAGGGTCTCCTGTACATGAGAGAGCACACAGCGGGACATATTCTTCGCACTTTGCGAGATCAGATTCCACGGCTGACTCAGTCAGAGAGAGACACACTATCGATTGTAGGATTGTGGTACGTGATTTTGATGTCAGCCATTCGATTTCATCCTGCGATGCTGATGGCCTTGATGGAGCGATGGGATCCTGACACATGCACCTTTCACCTTCCAGTAGGAGAGCTGACGGTCACACTCGAGGATGTGTACCATATATTTCGTCTTCCTATCAGAGGAGCGACAGTTACATACGTGACCGATCGGTCAGCGGAGGATCATCAGAGAGAGCAAGTGTATTGCATAGGGAGAGTCATGCCGAGCGAGACGAGAGGCCGTATCATGGTCAGCTGGCTCTTACATCCTATAGGGGAGATACCACTTCTGAGACGCCTCATGATAGCCATCATAGCACTAGCTGTCTGCCCTAATGGGTGAGGGACACACATGCACGGGGGCCTCACATGGTGTATCAGAGCGATGGAGAGACATAGGAGAGTGTATGCATGGGGTCGGAGTATGCTTGCACATCTCTATCACGACCTGGAGGAGTATGTATTTGGATAGGGTTGTAGTTTGATGACATGCACACTTCTGCAGGTGTGGATCTTAGAGCACTTCACATGCACCAAGCCCGTCGGCTTTCCACTGAGTATAGCGAGCGAGTGACCTAGGGTGTTCGCTTATCCACTGACCAGCGAGTGGAGATTTGGAGATTTGTTATATTGGAGAGTGATTATTGACAGACTGACAGCCGAGGTGATAGTGTGGAGACCTTACCTACGGATGTACAGATGGGATGGTATGGAGAGACAGTTAGCATGTCTACAGAGGAACCGCCTACTGCGAGGACGATATGCACACATCATAGTCCCTTTCTACTTTGATCGAGTACGGAGGCAGTTCGGACTAGAGTAGTGTGTTCCAGCCGATGTGCCCATCTATACTCGACACTCACGGGTCCTTCCCAGACCTAGAGCAGTAGCAAGACCGACGGTGGATGATATCGAGACGACAGACTTAGAGGGATCAGATCAGGATGTAGTCACTGACTATTCTGTAGAACCTGGAGCACAACGCAGATATGTTTCATGGTTCATGAGATCATATCTAGGTCCTATCTTTCCACCAGATCATCCGACAGGCTATCCAGGCCCATGGAGACATGGAGACCGAGACGAGGATGAAGGATCCAGGTCAGAGGAGCCAAAGGAGGGAGAGGGTCATGAGGAGGCGGGAGACCCTGATCCACCTACAGGCGATCAGCCCAGTGACGAGGAGGAGGAGGAGGATGCAGATAGAGAGGAGGATGAGGAGGATGCAGGTGATGATGCGGATGAGGATGAGGATGACGAGGAGGACGATGAGGAGGATGATAGAGATGATGAGGAGGAGTTAGATGCAGCTCCCCACCATTCAAGAGATGATACCATAGCTCTGGATCCACCTCTTATTCCCTAATAGGGGGAACAGGAGGCGATACGGAGACCTGTCACTAGTACCGTCCAGCCTACACCCATCATGGATAGAGTATGCGAGTGAGGGGAGCCGAGCAGTTCCCAGTCACAGATGCTACCATATCATGATCCCTACTGGCGTGAGGGAGATCCAGGTATAGTAGGTTTATATTGATTAGTTAATGCTTTGATGATATAGAATGGTACTAACAAAAATCTATTCTACTGCCACAGCTAATGTGCAGGAATGGCGTTCCTTGATTCAGCAGGCAATGACAGACATCTCCATGATAGCACAGATCCCTAGTTCCTCACAGATTACCTACAGGCCTCAGGGGAACGCGGGTCGGCATGAGGATTTGTTTTTCCCATTCCGATTATAGGTAGATATATGGAGGGAGAGAGAGAGAGTCTTATTAGAGGACCTCCAGCAGGCACGACAGAGAGAGAGAGTCCTATCAGAGGATCTCCATTAGGCGCGGCAGAGAGAAAGAGTCCTATCAGAGGACCTCCAGCAGGTGCGGCGAGATCTAGTAGCGGCCCAAACCGAGGCTACCACCTATCGTGCGATCCTTATGGATAGGGATCGTAGGAGTTCCTCTCGGAGTCACTCACGATCTGTATCGTGCTACACACCCATGGGTCCACCTCCGCGGCCAGATCAGGAGGGAGCATCCAGTCGACACTCTCCAGCCACTAGCCCTAGGGATAGGAGATGATTGTATGATGTAGGAGAGAGATCACATTTTGGATATACAATGACCTATGTTTGTACACGATCCACACATATATATGTATATATACATGCTTCTCATTTTTGTCTCAAATGTGTTATCTTTAATGCCTAAAACAATGTATATTTTGTTTTGGTTAAATCTAATACATTTGGTAAATGTACATGTATATTCAGAATTTAATTTCTATGTGATTGATTTCTCAATGCTCCATGATTAAATTGATACATGTGTGACTTAATTAAAATATTTAATCAAGTACGACATTGAGGATAAGGAAGAAATATGCATTAAGTCTAAGAATCATATAACTAATGTGATTTAATTTTGAACTTAAACACAACATGATACGATTCTACTTAACACATAAAGACATTGTATAATATGCTAGCATAATGAATGAAAAAAAACGTAAATCTTTTACAATTTACATAAATGAATTCAAGACAAACTAAAAAGTAAGAAGACATGCTTGTCAGGAACGAAGCAATATAGATTAACATAACATTTAATTCTATTTTGCTTTAATTAAGAAATACTAACATATTATCCAATGTTGAAGAATTTGAAAAGAAGATAGATAAGAAATGAAGAATTAAGCATAATATCTACGCAAGTGCATAGCATTGATAGGCTCTTTAAGAGGCGTACCATCTACATCTGCTATTTTGTAAGCACCTGATCCATAATCCTCAATAACGATATATGGTCCAAGCCAATTAGGACTAAATTTTCCCTTTTCAGCAGGCAAGGCATTCACATTGCGTTGATTCTCATAAAGGACTAAGTCACCTACTGAGAAGGAACGTTGAATAACCTTGTCATTATAGCTTCGTTGTAGAGTTTTGTGATACACTTGAATATGCTCAAGAGCGTTTATGAATATGCTCAAGAGCGTTTATGCGCTGTTCGTCAAGCATCTCCAGCTGTTGAAGTCGTTGTTCTCTATAAGAGTCATCATCTACTATACCTTTGAGAGAAACCCTAAGTGATGGAATCTCTAACTCTAAGGGCATAATAGCATCAGCACCATAAACAAGATTATAAGGAGTAGTTCCCGTAGCAATTCGTACACTCGTTCGGTAGGCCCAAAGAGCATAGATCAGCTGGTTACTCCAATCCTTACCATGCTTATTCACGGTTTTACGAAAAATTTGTTCAATTATCTTATTGGATGATTCGGCTTGGCCATTTGATTGAGGATAATATGGTGTAGAAAATCGATGTTTGATATGATACTTCTCGAGGAATTTCTTCACATCCTTGTTTTTAAACGATGTCCCATTATCTGAGATAATAGTGGAAGGTATCCCAAATCAATAAATGATGTTTTCTAGAAGAAATTGACAAATTACTTTAGCAGTAGTAGAGCGAAGAGGAATAGCTTCTACCCACTTCGTAAAGTAATCTGTTGCAGTTATAATGAAGGTGTGTCCTTGAGATGAAGGAGGAGAAATTTTTCCAATAAGATCCAAACCCCATGCGGAGAAGGGCCAAGAAGCTAGTTGAGAATGAAGTTCTTGGGCAGGAGCATGAATCAGATTATTATGTTGTTGACATTGATGACATTTTTTAACAAATGAAAAGGCATCCTTCTGCATAGTTTGCCAATAGTATCCCATACGAAGCAGCCTATGAACCAGGGATTTGCCCCCAAAGTGCCCCCCACAGGCACCCGAATGTGCCTCTTCAAGGGCAATAGGGATTTCCGACTTGTTAAGACAACGAAGGAGAAGACCATCATAACCCCTTCAATAAAGGACATTAGAAAGGATGATATATCTAGCAGACAACTTGTAGATTCTAGCCCTAGTGTTCCTATTAGCAAAATCAGGGAAGGTACCATCGGTCAAATATCTTACAATATGCGAGAACCATTCATCTGAGTCTACAAAGTCACAACATGTTACCAAGCTAGAATCATCTTCAATAGCTGGAGAAATAAGATTGTGAATAATGAAGTTAAGATCGACCATAGGGTCCTCTAAAGATACTAACGAAGCCACACATGCCATCGCATCCGCATGTCGATTATCTTTTCGAGGAACAGGTTCCATGGTATAAGAATCGAAATTTTGTAATAAAGAGATAGCTAGGTCTTTATATTGTGATAATTTGTCCTGTTTTGCTTGATATATTCCTGTTACTTGTCTTATAATCAATTGCGAATCTCCATAGATATGTATGTGTTTTATATTAAGAGCTAAGGCTTCTTTTATTCCTGCTATAAGAGCCTCATACTCAGCAATGTTATTGGTACACAGGAAATTTAGACGATATGACAAGGGAATAGGTTTCTTTGTAGGAGAAACCAGAACAACACCTGCCCTCGATCCCGTACGACACTTAGAGCCATCAAAGTATAACTCCCAAGTTTCATCTTTCTCTATAGAAAGAATGAAGTCATCAGGAAAGGACTCAGGGTTAGGGAATGAAAAAGGTGAAGGGGCCTCAACTAAGTGATCGGTCAACGCTTGTCCTTTAATTGCTCTTTGTGAAACAAATTTAAGGTCAAATTCAGTTAACATCATAACCCACTTAGTGAGACGTCCTGATAAATCAGTTTTAGAGAAAAGATGCTTCAACGGATCAAACTTAACCATGACGTGGACTTCTGAATTTAAAAGATAATGTCTCAATTTCTGAGTCGCAAACACCACGGCCAAGCATTGTCTTTCTATCGCAGAATATCGGGTCTCATAATCGAGTAAAGTATGAATTATGTAATACACTAGACACTCCTTACCATCTTTATCATGTTGTGCTAACAATGCTGCGAGAGCATGAGAAGAAGCAGCTGTATACAGGATAAAGGGTTTAGAAGGTTCGACAGGTTGAAGAATAGGAGGACTAGCCAAATACACTTTTAAATCTTCAAATGCTTGCTGACAATCCTCATTCCACTGAAAAGTGATATCCTTTTTAAGAAGTTGAGTAAAAGGAAAGGTACGATCCGCAAGTTGAGACACAAACCTATGAATAGCTTGAATCTTTCCTTGTAAGCTTTTAAGTTGAGATACATTTCGAGGAGGTGGCATGTTAACAATAGCATCTATTTTCTTAGTATCCACCTCAATCCCACGATGCGAAACTATAAATCCTAATAGTTTTCCACTATCCACACCAAAAACACATTTTCGGGGATTCAAGCGCATGTGATATTTATGAATTCTTTCAAAAATTTGTCGAAGGATTTTAACATGATCCATGCAAAGAAAAGATTTGGCCAAAATATCATCAACATAATCCTCTAAAATCTTATGCATATAATCATGAAAGATAAGGGTCATCGCTCGTTGATAAGTTGCACCGGCGTTTTTAAGTCCAAAAGGCATCATTATCCAACAAAACGTACCCCAAGGAGTGGTGAAAGCAGTTTTGAATTGATCCTGAGGGTTAATAAAAATTTGATTGTAACCTGAAAAACCATCCATGAAGGATAACAAGGCATGTCCTGCCGTAGAATCAACTATCATGTCAATGTTTGGAAGAGGGAAATCATCTTTTAAGGAAGCTTTATTCAAATCTTGAAAGTCAGTACACATTCTTATTTTGTTGTCTAGTTTAGCCACAGCGACAATATTTGAAATCCACGGGGAATCTCAGCCTTAACAAGCAGAGCCACCTTAGGATTCATTTTTCGAATCTTTTGTTTCACGGGCTTAGCGTCAGGAACTAAGACAATATTATGAGTAACAATCTTAGGATCTATACCAGGCATGTCAGAATATGCCCAAGCGAAGATCTCAGGGAATTCATTCAATAGTTCTTCATATTGTTTCTGTTCCTCTTCATCCAAACATTTTCCAATTTTAATGACTTTCTCTTTATTGCAAGGATCCATCTTAACATCAGTGGTGTCACTTATGAGAAGATTACTTTGGTGAGGAGTATCCTTTAACTGAGGGAATTCTTTCACAACCTCATCATTATCAATCTCTTTTCCAAAATAGGCTTTGGTGTTCAAACAATAAGGGAGTCCCCTATTGTGATGATAATGAGGAAGAGTGTCATAGGCTCCCAAGAACTCAGCTAAAGTGTCGTCGGTAGGGAAGACATCCAAAGCACAGGCACACGAAGGATCCCCATCAATATACTTAGGATGTTGTATTGATAGAGATGTAGAGATAGCATTAACACTAATGCATGGTCTTTTAGCAACTTTAGTACATCTGCAGGGATTATAGCCAAGTCCAAAGGCATAATTGTGAAAATTAGTCTCTAGAGGAACTCTAATCCTTTGTTCATTAGCACCACAACCTTTTCCATGATACCCATGCTTAGTAAAAATGCGAAAACCACGACCATAGCGATCAGCCATTTCAGGAAGAGAAGGTGGTTTTTCATAAGACAAAGAATCAAACTCTTCATAGTTATAGATGTGAGAAGAGGAAGTTTGAGAAGCGGTCACAAAATTATTACTCATAGCTTCAGGCAGGGTTGATTGTTTTTTAGTTTCTTCTTTCTTTTCAACTTTGTGATTTTCAGCTTCTTCCTTCTTTTCAACTTTAAGTTCTCTAGAAGGAATCTTATATTCACCCACAAAGGTAGGATTAAAATCAAGAGATCCCCAATCATCTTCTGCAAGAACCTTCTCAGGATCAAAATCCTTTTTATGTGTAGTTTCAAGTCGAGAAGGATTTTCTTCAGGAGATCCGAATTCATCCAAAGGATTTTGATCATCGGAAAGCGAAGACTCATCGATAGGTTTCTTGTTTAAAGAGTCATCACTAGACGAGGATGGCTTAGAAGAATCTCCTCTGGAATTAGATGTTTGTAGACAAGCTTGAAAATTAGTATCTCCCATCAAAGTATATGTCTTATTGTTATAAATGAATTTAACTTGTCTATGCAATGTAGAGGGGACAGCTTACATGCTGTGAATCCAAGGCCTCCCTAATAACAAGTTGTATGTTAAATTTCCTGGCATAACATGGATAGGAGTAGGCAAAGTAACAGGTCCTACTGTGAGAGGTAAGGTGATGATACCCAATGAAGTCTTAGCCACATTATCAAAGCCACGAATGGAACGAGAGTCAGGCTCCATAAGAGATGTATCCACATTCATCTTATGCAATAGATTGATGCTACATACATTAAGGCCAGAGCCATTATCTACTAGTGTTCGTCTTATAGCAGTGTCTTTCATGACAACCACAATCATCAAGGGATCATATTGTTGTTGGACTTCACCAGTAGGCAACTCATCTTGCGTAAACACAATTTGAGGTTTAGGATTCATCACGGAGTTAACAAAAGATGCTATATTACTAGATGTATTCGGTGGAGGAACATTCAAATCTTTCAAGGCATCTTGTAACATTCCATGATAAGCGGAAGAAGTTTGAATCAAATCCCAAAGGGATATCTTAGTAGGGGTAGCTTTGAGTTGTTCTATGAGATCATATTCCTTACCCATAACTTGCGAAATACGGGGAGCTTGAGGGAGAATTGGTTGAGGATTAGGAAGAGAGACTGGAATAACAGGAGGAGGATTAGGTTGCCTATTATTTCTGGTATGATAGGTATGGGCAACCGCATGATAACTCTCTCTAGTTATTTGCTTAGCATAATTGTAAGGACTTATAGGTTTTCTTCCTTGTACGGTGATGATTGGTTTATTCGGAGTACAAAAGGAATCATGATCATACCTCCCTTGGATAGTAAGGAGAGGAGTCTTAGGAATTTGAAAGGTGGGAGAAGGATAAGCACCTTGGACTTCAAAGAGAGGTTTGTTATATTCATTCAAATTTATCATGTTAACCAATTTAGAGGTCTTGTTTTTGTTTAAAGGTTTCGACAAAGCCACAAAGTCATCAAGAGCATCATCCAACAAAGCATGATCATATCGATTAAAAGGTTTGTCTTTTGATTCAAAAGGAGACATCTCCTCATAGAGGGGATTATTGAAAACAACCATGTTACTAGATTCAGGAGAAGAGTGGATAGGAATGTATCCTTGAGAGGAATCATTCGACTTATCTTTCTCATCACACCTAAATGGCATAGTAACAAGGTTTATGAGTTTTTGGTAAAATGAAGGTTTAGCATCCTTAGGGTTTAAAAACTCATCTAAAGCTTCATCTAATTCATCTTGGCTATAATAATCATCAAATGCATGAACATTTTGCAAATAAAAATCTGACATTTTGAAAAGATTGCATAAAATTTAAACACACAATGCAAAGAAACACAACTTCTCTCTCTTTTTTTTTTTCTTTTTCTCTTTTAATGAAATGAAATGAAAACACACTAAATCTAGATCTAGATCTAAGACATGCAATGCAAGACGAAGCAATGATAGGTTCACGTCGGGTTCACCAAAATGTGTAGGGGAAAAAGTGAGACTAGGTTAATCATGCCCTAATCCTACCTTTTGACACACATTACGGAATACGAAAGAGCCTAGAGCTATCGCACAATTGGCTACTTCTTTTGGTGAAAGAGAGAGCCACGGGATATCTATTAGGATTTCTATTCCCTTGTTGAAATTGTAAGATCAAGTAATGCAAGTTCAAACCCTAATCTCAAAATGCAAGTATGAACTAATAACAAGATTGCAGAATTGAGATTAAACAATGAACAACTGTAAGTGTAAGGATAAAATAAGAATGCAGATATGTACCTGGAGTCGAAATCGGACTGAAAATGTTCGGGACGGGGGCGCGGGCGCCACTGTCCTGAAAACTGCACCGGAAACCACTGTTCTGCACCCTGAAACACTGTCGGAAAGTTGTCGGAAAGCTGTCTGTCCGGAGGACCAGGGCGCCCAGCGCCTCTGTCCCAGGGACTAGGGCGCCCAGCGCCCCTGTCCCGGTCTTCTGAGCTGCAATTTCACACAGGGTTCTGTCTCAGCTTTCTCTCTCCAAATCTGTATCCCGCGACGTCGTCCGAATCTCGAAACCTGCAATAATATCTGAAAAGGGGGAGGGGCAGCTATATAGGGTTTTGCCTTAGTGAAACCCCCGCTTCGGTGATTTCCACCTCCACGAATAGCCAAGTTGTTTTGTAAAATGTATTGTGTGTGCAGACCTAGTGTGTGTGCAAGGTCCAAAATGAAAGAAAGCAAACTAGAGCAACCTAGAAAGTAAACCCTAATTGCTTGTAAATGATAATGTAAATGCTCTAAATCAAGATGTAATGTGATCTAAAGCATGAATAAATGATGTATCAAAGCTTATGCAAAGACATGAAAACAATACGAAATCATACCCAACCCTCAAGGGAGGAGTACAAGCCAATCTTCAGTCGGTGATCTCCTATTGTTCTTCAATGTCTTCCAAGCCCTAAGTGGATGAATGAATTTGATAGATGCTTGATAAAATGATGTTGAGTGTTGTTGAAGTCCTCAAAGATCTGCTCTTTCGCTGCATATGAAGTTCCTGGAAACAAAAATCCAATCCCTTCAAATGAGAAAAGAGAGCTCTTATATATGAAACCCTAGGTCGTAAATTCGTATTTTGGCCGACCTAGAGATTGAATATCTCGCCAATTTCTTGGGGTTAAGATTTATTTTATGATTGGATCATGCTCCCAAAATTTCAGGAAAAATGTCCGGGACCATGTTGCACGGGCACCATGGTCCCGACAACTTTTCACCAAATTTTCAGGGCCGTCGGATATGATGATTTTAGAGAGAATCCCGAAGTTACAGGTGATTTCGAGATGTTTAGACCCCGAAACCAAGTCCCCAAGTTTGAAATAGGACTTAATTAGGGTTTTTGATTAAGTGGTGCATTGGAAGAATAAAATGCGAAGGGCACGCTTTAGTGAAAGGGCCCAACTTTATGATGTAGAAAATGATGAAATAGGGCCTTAGACCTAATTAATTTGATTAATTAAGTGCTTAAGGAGAAATGCAATGCAGAATGCAAAATGCACTAAGGTGGGTGCTAAACTAGGTGCGAAATTGTACCACCCTAGCGAGTGCGTACAATTTACGGCGCTACATATCTGTCACTGCTTGCGGGATCAAGGACTGCCACTCCTGCACATTAGCTGTAGGAGTAGAACAAATTTTGTATTAGTACCATTCTATATCATCAAAACATTAATCAATCAATATAAACCTACTATACCTGGATCTCCCTCACGCTAGTAGGGATCGTGATATGGTAGCGTCTGTGACTAGGAACTACTAGGCTCCCCATGCTCAAAAGATCTGTGCACGATGGGTGTAAGCTGGCCCGTACTAGAAACAGGTCTTCGTATCACCTCATGTTCCCCCTTTTCGGGAATAAGAGGAGAATCTAAGGCAATGGTATCATCTCCTGAATGGTGGGGAGTTGCATCTGACTCCTCCTCATCATCTCTATCCTCCTCCTCCTCCTCCTCACCATCATCCTCATCCTCATCATCATCCTCATTTGCATCCTCACCCACATCCTCATCCTCATTCTCCTCATCATCATCTCTATCTATGTCATCCTCCTCTCCCTCCTCCTCCTCCTTGGCACTAGGCTGATCTCCTATGGGTGGATCAGGATCTCCTGCCTCCTCATGACCCTCTCCCTCCTCTGGCTCCTCCGATCTGGATCCCTGATCCTCATCTCGGTCTCCATGTCTCCATGGACCTGGGTGGCCTGTCAAGTAATCTGGTGGAAAGATAGGCCCTGGGTATGTCCTCACAAACCATGAGAGATACCTGCGCTGTGCTTCGAGATCTGCAGAGTAATCAGTGACCACATCCTGATCGAACCCTTCTATATCTATAATCTCGATATCATCTATCATAGGTCTCGCTACTGCTCTGGGTTTGGGAAGGACTCGTGAGTGTCGAGTATAGATAGGTACATCGGTTGGAACACACTACTCTAGCCCAAACTGCCTCTGTACTCAGTCAAAGTAGAATGGGACTATCATATGTGAGTATCGTCCTCTCAGTAGGCGGTTCCTCTATAAGCATGCTAGCTGCCTCTCCATTCCATCCCATCTGTACATCCACAGATATGGTCTCCATACTGTCACCTCAGCTGTCAATCTATCAAATGTCACTCTCCAATATAGTAGATCCCCAAATCTCCACTCGCTGGTAAGTGGATAGGCAAACACCTTAGGTCACTTGCTAGCCCCACTCATCAGATAGCCAACAGGCCTGGTGCATGTGAAGTGCTCAAATATCCACACCTGCAGAAGTGTGCATGTTATCAAGCTACAACACTGTCCAAACACATACTCCTCAAGGTCATGATAAAGATGTGCTAGTGCAATGATGGCAATCATAAGACATCTCGCAACGGGCACCTCTCCTGTAGGATGTAAGAGCCAACTAATCATGATCCAACCTCTCGTCTCACTCGACATGGCTCTTCCTATGCAGTATATTTGCTCCCTCTGATAGTCCTCCGCCTGAGTCAGTCGAGGAATCTGATCTCGCAGACTGCAAAGAATCTTCCCCGTAGTGTGCTCTCTCATGTATGGGAGACCCTGCAATGCAAAAACTTCAATGTAATCAGTACTCAATCATCAAACATACTGATCTAATCATCTACGTGAAAAATGAAAACTGTCGAACATTGAAAGCTAACCCTGACACCCCTTGCCAAGTCCTGATTGGGACCATGGCACTCTGTCAGGGACCATGGTGCCCTGCAAGGACCATGGTGCCCTGCAGGGACCATGGCGCCCTGCAGGGACCATGGCACCCTGTAGGGACCATGGCACCCCACAGGGAGCATGGCGCCCTGCTAGGACCATGGCGCCCTAGGTGGGACCTAGGGTCAGATTCCAGGGCCCACATTCGATCACAGGAACTCAAAGTCAACACAAATGCAAAAAGTCAAAGTCAAAGTTTAGTCAACTCACCTCGTCCAGTGGCTCGTCACCGATCACGGCCTGTTGCATGATCTCCATCCTCATAGGATGCTCCAGTCATCGTGAAGGCATGATGATGGCTATGTGGGCTCCGCTGCAATGAACAATACTCAGAAATCAACAAAGTGACAAATGCAATAGTCACTTTCAAGGTATATACTTTCATTCCTTTACATTTGATTTCAAAACCCTAATTTTCCTCTATCTCTCATTTCATCATAACTTGAGTTTGGGAGATGCAATTTTTGAACTATTTGTTGTGTAGGAATTGTATTTTCGTTCCCTTACTCCTTGGATGTTCCAAAACGTGCTCTGATGAAGCCTTTTCAGTGAACATCTCTCATCAATAATCTCTCACACAATTTGTCATAAGTAAACATGCTACCCTATTTCACCTCCCTAATAAGCAAGCCGAAACAGGGGGGGCATATAGCTACTCGCAAATTTCATCACTTTCCTTAGTAAGCATTAGGTGATTTTTTGATCTAGCGTGTGCTTTGTAGGGTGCGTTTCCTAACTGTGTACTGCAGATACCGTTGGGGGCTTCGTTCAACAGACTTATGGATATATCCTTTTTCAAATAATGTTTACTTTCCTGTACTTTAGCTTGCATATGCACGTAGTACTCATATGATCGCTAAAGTGGGGGGCTAAATGTAGCTTCTAAAATTGTACGCACTTGCTAAAGTGGTACAATTTCACACTTGGTTTAGCTCCTGCCTTGGCACATCTTGCACTTTGCATCGCATTTTCCCTTTAGCACTTAATTAATCAAATTAATTAGGTCTAAGGTCCTATTTCATCATCTTCCACACTATAAAGATTGGGCCCTTTCATTAAAGTGTGCCCCTTTCATTTTATTCCTCCAATACATCATTTAATCAAAAACCCTAATTAGGTTCTATTTTGAACTTTGGGGCTTGATTTCGGGGGTCAAAACATCTCGAAATCACCTGTAACTTCGGGATTCTCTCTAAAATTATCATATCCGACGGCCCTAAAAATTTGGTGAAAATTTGTCAGGACCGTGGCCCCGGAGTGCACATGGTCCCTGACATTTTTCCCGAAATTTTAGGAGCGCAATCCAATCATAAAATAAAGCCTAACCCCAAGAAATTGGTGGGAGATTCAATCTCTAGGTTGGCCAAAAGTTGAAATTAAGACCTAGGGTTTCATATATAAGAGCTCTTTTTCTTCATTTGAAAGGATCTGAATTTTTGGTTTCAAGGGCCTTCTATGCAATGAATTAGCAGATCTTTGAAGACTTCAACAACATTCAACATCCATCCATCAAGCATTCATCAATTTCATTCATCCATTTAGGGCTTTGAAGACATTGAAGAGCAATAGGGGATCACCGACTGAAGATTGGCTTGTACCCCTCCCTTGGGGTTGGGTATGATTTCATGTTGTTTTCATGTCTTTGCATAAGCCTCATTATATCATTTGTATTCATGCTTTAGATCACTTTGCATCTTGATTTGGATAATTTACATTATCATTTACAAGCAATTAGGGTTTACTTTCTAGGTTGCTCTAGTTTGCTTACTTGCATTTTAGGATCTTGAACACACACAAGGTCTACACACACACTACTTTTACAATAAAACTTGGCTATTCATGGAGGTGGAAATCACCAAAGTGGGGGTTTGACTAAGGCAAAACCCTATATAACCACCCACCGTACCTTTTCAGATATAAGTGCAGATTTTGAGATTCGGACGACGACGCAAGTTGCAGATCCGGCATAAGCAGATAGAAACTGAGCTACACACCAAATTTCAGGGCAAAAGACCAGGACAGGGGCGTGGGGCGCCCTGGTCCTGCCAGGACAGGGGCATTGGGCACCCTGGTCCTTGGGACAGGGGCACTGGGCGCTCTGGTCCCTCTATCAGACAGCAAGTTTCAACATTTCCGACAGCTTTTCAGGTTGCAAAACAGCAGTTTCAGGAGTAGTTTCAGGGGGAGAATCAGGACAGTGGCGCCTGTGCCCCGTCCCGAACATTTTCACTTAGATTTTAACTCCTGGTACGCATCTGCATTCTTGTCTTGTCCTTATGTTTACAGCTTTCCATTGTTTAATCTCAATTCTGCAATCTTGTTATTAGTTCATACTTGCACTTTAGGGTTAGGAATTGAACTTGCATCATTTTATCTTTCAATTACAAAAAAGGAATAGAAACCCTAATAGGTAGCCTGTGGCTCTCTCTTCCACAAAAAGAAGTAGCCAATTGTGTGATACCTCTAGGCTCTTTCGTATTCCATAATGTGTGTCAAAACGTAGGATTAGGGCATGTTAGCCTAGTCTCGCTTTTTCCCCTACACACATAGATTAAGAGAATTTGCACATAGAAAAAAATACCTCTGAAGAGCCTCTAACATCACCACCATGTGCATGCAGGATTCTAGGATGTCTATGTGACGAGGAGCTCAACCTGCATGATAGTGGTGCATCCTGCAATGTTGAAATTTTGTTAGATATACATACACATATATTTATAACTTGGAACCTAACCCTTTAAATATAAAACTTAAATATTTAAAATAAACAATTAATTTAAAGCTATAATGTATACCTGTGTCTCCTAATGAACAAGGCTAGTGGCAATGTGAAAATCAGCAAACATTGCCCCATGCGCCTGGAATAGAGTATGCATGCATAAACTCATATATTAAACATTTAATTCATACTAGAGTGAATTTTTTTAAGTAACATATATTAAGAGAATATGTGTAGACAAACATACCTCTAAAGGGTCTCTAACATCACCACCATATGCATGAAAGATTCTAGGACATCTATGTGATGAGGAGCCCAACCTATGTAATAGTGGTGCATCTTGCAATATTGAAATTTTGTTAGATATTCATACACATATATTTATAACTTGGAACCTAACCCTTTAAATATAGAACTTAAATTTTTAAGATTGAATTAATTTAAAGTTATAATGTATACCTGTGTCTCCTGATGAACAGGGTCGGTGGCAATGTGCAAATCCTCAAACTTCGCCCCCTACGTCTGCAATATAAATTACACATGAACTCACATGTACATTATTTAAAAATTCATTATTAAGTTTTAATATATATATATATATATATATATATATATATATATATATATATATATATATATATATATATATATATATATAATTTATTTTAAAGATCAAATCGAATCTACTTGGACATGTACATGTACGTGGTTGTAGATAAACATGCCTCGGGATCTCTAACACCTCCATCACACACATGTTGGACTCTAGAACGTTTGCGGGATGAATGGCTCATCTCGAGCAATGCTCGCTCATCCTAAACAATGCACACATTTTTTTTGATATATATATAATTTAAATAACTTGAAATTATTTAATCAACACCTAGATATCCATTTAAATAGAACTTAAAAAGAAAAAAATAATAATTTAAACTTTATATATACCTGTGTCTTCTGATGAACAACTGGATCAGTGGCAGCATCCAAATCTCCATACATCGACCCTAATGTGATACCCTATATAGTTCAAAAAATAAAATCCAATATATATAATTACTTTAATCTATGCAGTTCATGTGTACAATCAAGTAGCTATATAAAATTTATAAATTAAAATGAGTAAATTATATATTATAATTCATACCTCTCCCACAGCATGTAAGGCTCGTCCAATCCTATTGATGTCAGAATCATGCAAGGAGCCCACTACAACATGATCCCCCTCATTGTCTGCATCCATAAGCATGGTAGTGAACATCCCCAAAAATCTAGTACCAGGTACTGTGGCTCGATCAACTGATGTATAAATAGGAGGAGGAGGTGTATCCTGACCAACTGTTGTATGTTGGGGGGGGCAGTAGGATGTGCAGCAACAATAGGTTGAGAATCTGTAAGCTCACAACCATAGCTAGAAGCACTTGGTCTACCAAGTACATGCCTAACAAATGATGGGGCCTCCTCTAGCGGGATCCCATGCTCCATAGCGATGACCTGATATGAATCCAAGAGAACACTGGATAAGCATGCATGCAACATCCATCAACGATGGTATGTCTACTCGAACATATGGATCATCACTCATTGATGCATCATGAATTATTTTATGAGAGCACAACAAATATCTACTCACCCGATCTGATGTCATCTCATCCACCTGTGTGGCTATAGTAGCAATACTGGAAAAGATCGACTGTCGAGTGTCATCCGGTACACTATCTGTAGCATGTTCTAGGTCCGCACTCTTGGAAAGAACGACAAGGTTTGGACCAATCAATGCCTGCTTATTAATGGGCAGGGGTGCACTTGGTCATCTAAACTTATCTGAAAAATTTGTCCTTCCCTTGCCCAACATGTTTCATAAAATTGGTGTAGTCAACATCATCCAACAAATGAAACTCTGCAAATAATTGTTTGCAAAATTAAAGGGGCAAATCATCCTTTTGGGGCCACCTATGATGAGTGGCTAACCATCTAGGATAGATAAAAGGTGCTACTAGTGTATCCGTGCACCTAGTAGGCATATAACCCTTCAGCCTACCAAAGGTTTGATAATGAGGGAACATGGTTTTCACGTCAACTATGGAAACCCTTTCATTCACTATGTCCCATTTAACCGTACCATGTACACTGTGTGAAAGGGATCTATAGAACTCATCTACTTTGACCTCGTCATATGGATTATAATTGTCAATGAGGTCAATAATATGAAGTAGCTCCTGTTTAATTATCTCACCCCTTTGCTTATTTGTTTGATCACAAATGTTTCCCAGTGTGATATTTAAATGATCTACGACACGTTGGAATGCCTTTGTTGTCTGATTGTAGAGTTGATGTCTCTCCTCTAGAGCTATGGTAGACCTATGTGACATCTTCTCACTCCCAGGAGGATGAACACTAGGCTCAGAACTACTAGTGTTATGTGATCCAAGCTCATTAGACATGATGTGAGTGGGTAATGTAGATATATATAAAAGTATACATACATTTAAATCATTTTAAACATATTTAAACATGTAAATTAAAAAAATTAGATATACAAAAAAGAAATTCAAATGTCATAAATGCATACAAGTTAAAATTATCTATATAAAGACAAATTTAAAATAAATTTCTAGATCTATGCACAAAAGAAATGTAAACAAAAACTATAAATTTAATTTTAAATTTCAATATATATCTAATTTACAATTACATATATTTGCATATACAATAATTAATTTGAAAATTACTCAAATCAAGTCAAATTAATTTACAATTAGTCAAATTAAGTCAAATTAATTTACAATTGCATATACAATTTAATTAATTTCAACATATGTCTTATATGGTCCTAATAGGTCCTAAGGGGTGCACATGTGTCATAAGGGGCCGTGTGTGGTCCTAAGGGGTCATCCATGTGTTAGAACACATGTGTGACCCCTTAGGACCACAAAAGACCCCTTTCGACACCATTTGGTCTTATGTGGTTGTAATAGGTCCTCAGGGGTGCACATGTGTCATAAGGGGCCTTGTGTGGTCCTAAGGAGTCACCCATGTTTTAGAAAACATGTGTGACCCCTTAGGACCACATAAGACCCCTTTCGACACCATTTGGTCTTATGTGGTCCTAATAGGTCCTAAGGGGTGCACATGTGTCATAAGGGGTCTTGTGTGGTCCTAAGGTCACCCATGTGTTAGAACACATGTGTGACCCCTTAGGACAACATAAGACCCCTTGCGAAACCTTTTGGACTTATGTAGTCCTAATAGGTCCTAAGGGGTGCGCATGTGTCGTAAGAGGCTTTGTGTGGTCCTAAGGGGTATTAATTTACAATTGCATATACAATTTAATTAATTTCAGCATATGTCTTATATGGTCGTAATAGGTCCTAAGGGGTGTACATGTGTCGTAAGGGGCCTTGTGTGGTCTTAAGGGGCCTTGTGTGGTCCTAAGGGATCCAAAGGGGTATTAATTTACAATTGCATATACAATTTAATTAGTTTCAACACATGTGTTATATGGTCCTAATAGGTCCTAAGGGGTGCAGATGTGTTGTAAGTTTCCTTGTGCGGTCCTAAGGGGTCACCCATGTGTTAGAACACGTGTCACCACTTAGGACCACATAAGACCCCTTGAGACACAATTTGGTCTTATGTGGCCTAATAGGTCCTAAGGGATGCAAATGTGTCGTAAGGGGCCTTGTGTGGTCTTAAGGGGTCACCCATGTGTTATAATAGATGTGTGACCTCTTAGGACCACATAAGACCCCTTGCAACACCATTTGGTCTTATGTGGTAGTAATAGGTCCTAAGGGGTGGACATGTGTCGTAAGGGCCCTTGTGTGGTCCTAAGGGGTCACCCATGTGTTAGAACACATGCGTGATGCCTTAGGACAACATAAAACCCATTTCGACACCATTTGGTCTTATGTAGTCCTAATAGGTCCTAAGGGATGCACATATGTCGTAAGGGGCCTTGTGTGATCCTGAGGGTTCCTAAGGGGCATTAATTTACAATTGCGTATACAATTTAATTAATTTTAACATATGTCTTATATGGTCGTAATAGGTCCTAAGGGGCCTTGTGTGGCCCTAAGGGGTCACCCATGTGTTAGAACACATGTGTGACCCCTTAGGACCACAAAAGACCCCTTTCGACACCATTTGGTCTTATGTGGTCGTAATAGGTCCTAAGGGGTGCACATGTCTTGTAAGGGGCCTTGTGTGGTCCTAAGGGGTCACCCATGTGTTAGAACACATGTGTGATCCCTTAGGACCACTTAAGATCCCTTTCGACACCATTCGGTCTTATGTGGTCCTAATAGGTCCTAAGGGGTGCACATGTGTCGTAAGGGGCCTTGTGTGGTCCTAAGGGGTCACCCATGTGTTAGAACACATGTGTAACCCCTTGGGACCACATAAGACTCCTTTTGACACCATTTGGTCTTATGTGCTCGTAATAGGTCCTAAGCGGTGCACATGTGTCGTAAGAGGCCCTGTGTGGTCCAAAGGGGTCACCCATGTGTTAGAGTACATGCATGACCCCTTAGGACCACATAAGGCCACATAAGACCCCTTGCGACACCATTTGGTCTTATGTGGTCCTAATAGGTCCTAAGGGGTGCACATGTGTCATAATGGGCCTTATGTGGTCCTAAGGGGTCACCCATGTGTTAGAACACATGCGTGATCCCTTAGGACCACATAAGACCCCTTTCGACACCATTTGGTCGTATGTGGTCCTAGTAGGTCCTAAGGGGTGCACATGTGTCATAAGGGGCCTTGTGTGGTCCTAAGGGGTCGCCCATGTGTTAGAACACATGCGTGACCCCTTAGGACCACATAAGACCCCTTTTGACACCATTTGGTCTTATGTGGTCCTAATAGGTCCTAAGGGGTGCACATGTGTCATAAGGGGCCTTGTGTGGTCCTAAGGGGTCATATAAAATAATTGTATACACCTTAGGATCAATACATACACATACATACATACACCTTAGGACATGCTATCAGGGGCCGTGTGTGGTCCCGAGGTGTCACACATGTGTTCTAACACGTGTGTGGTCCTAAGGGGTCACACAGATGTTCTAACATGGGTCACACATGTGTTCTAACATGTGTGTGACCCCTCAGGACCACACACGACCCCTGATAGCATGGATAGAGGTGTATATATGTCCTAAGGTGTATATAATTATTTTATGTGTATGTATTTATGTATGTGTATGTACATGTAGGTATGAACAATTATGTGTGTGTATGTATGTATGTAGACCTATGTATGTATGTTTATGTCCTAAGGTGTACAAATAATTATTTTATATGTATGTATATGTATGTATGTATGTATGTATGTATGTATGTATGTAGGTAGGTAGGTAGGTATGTCTGTGTATGTATGTGTATGTATGTGTATGTATGTATGTAGGTTTGTATGTATGTGTATGTATGTATGTATGTAGGTTTGCATGTATGTGTATCTATGTATGTAGGTATGTATGTATGTATGAGTATGTTTATGTATGTATTTGTATGTATGTGTATATTTATGTACATGTATGTATTTATTTTCTAATATTCTAAACTAATATGATACAATAAATACAAACTATATATATTTTTTTTAAATTATTTTAAGAAACTTAAAAAAGGTAATTTTCTATCAAAAAATTAATATTCTATTAAAAACTATTTTTAAAAAATAACATAAATTAATATGATACATTAAATACATTTAAAAAAAATTAAAATAAGGTACTTACTGTCGAAACCCTTCCGGTCGAATCTTTGGAAATCTTTTTGCCCTCCTGCTCAACTCCAAGCCACTCAATGCAAAATGAGGGGCTTGGGCGGATTTTGGGTTTTATATAGGGCAAGGGGTTTCTAGTCGGAAACCCCTTGCCACATGAGCGTTGCGTGGCTGCCAAATCGATCCGACTGAAACATGCATTCCTAGCCTAAAGTGCGAAACAGATTTGTACGATCACCCACACGTTGTTCCTACATGTCAAAAACCATTTTTTGTATTAGACCAAGTGTAGGTCACTTGAGATCAAACCTACGATGTTTGAACTAACCTACATGAAATTAAAGAGACTATAGGGTGATCCCATAATATTGGGTTACACTTTTTGGCCAAACTTGACATTGAAATCAACATTTTACATCAGATCTTCACTTTCTAACACTTATAATGCTAATCCAATTAATAATTTGAAGATAAAGTAAACCATTGATCTTTAAGATTTTTCATGCAGATTCTAAATACATTTTAAAATACGTATATATAGAAATGAATTGTCCTTATTTTTAAGTAACTTTTAATAATTTAATATTTGTAATCAACATTTTTAGAAGTGACATTTACTGTGTAGTGAGAACATTTTTTATACGATGAATGAAATTCTATATATTTTTCACACCAATATTTAGTGGATGGATATTTTTTTCATAATTCTTTGTTACATATAATTTTTTAGTTAATTTTTAAAGTTAGCATAATTGTAATTTGGAAGAGGTGTATTCTGTAATACATAAAACTTTTTGTATAAATTTTAATTAACTTCTTCTTTTTGAGTTGAAATGAAGATATTAACACTTGGAGAAAAGATATATTTAACAAAAAAAAAATCCATTTTTCAATTTTTTCACGTGTGAAAAAGAGCCTTAAATCTTCAATGAAAAAACCTACATTCATAAGATTTAAAAAATATATATATTAATAAAAAACATATATGCACTAGTATGTGGCATAAATACACTTCAATATAACATAAGCACATTATCTTATGGCACATGTGCACTAGTCTATGATCTAAGTGACTTCTAAGCTCTAGTATCCAATTTTATCAATTTTTTAACACTTTCAAAAACTATAAATATCTTCTAAAATTTTTACACTATATTTGAATGTATCCACTCTCTTCAATTATTCTTATTGAATTTGCAATAAGGTGTGCACACTTTGTTTAAATAATATGCATCATATAATAGTGCATCTGCCTTAAGATGGTTATTCTTTTGTGTGTTAAGATTTTCCCTTTTAACCCTAATCATTTTGGATGTGTGTCTTTATCATTTATACTGTTTATTAAGAATTTCTACAAATCTAATATCCTTCACTATAGATATATGTATTAGCACATTAGATAAATTGAAAATGATGGAATCAAAGAGACATATCTATATTGTTTTTTCAAAAACCAATTCCCTCTCTTTTGATGATAAGAATTATATTTACTAAAATTATTTGTTGTGACTCATATATATTATTCATTTTCATATGTTCTACTTAACTTATGACATCACCAAGCTAACATGTGATTTCTTATAGGCTATTGCAAATGAATACTTAGATTTTAATAGAGTTATATATAACATTTTATTTCCTCTCTAAGATAAAATAGAATGGAGCATCATTTGCATTCATAGACATATGATTACATTTTATTCAAAATTGGTGTTCTACACCATTAAAATTTTCAAGGCTTAAAAAATGTCTTTAGGGCTTGTATTATAGTTGGTACAGATTATAGTAAGAAAACATAGAAAGAAATTGGTTTACATGTATTCCTCATCTCCTCGGTCTTGTTAAACAAATGTCTAGATACTGATCGAATTTATTTTTTATTGACTCAATTAGACCATTCTTCAAATGGTTTGGTAGGTATTTATAAATGGTTTCTATTTTAAATCTCTATTTTTTTTATCATCAAAATATTTTGCTTTCCCTTTGCTAAGAGTCAATATTAAATCTCTCAATAATATCCATAAAAGTCAATCATGGGTCTTACCTCTAGAGAATACATTCCTTATCTAATGGTTTGTTAAAAAATGAAGCTTACATTATTTGAAATTATTTGAATTTAAGAATTTTTATTGATGTTATACCTAATAGATTTTTCATCATCTTCTACATGGTAGTAGGATTAATATTGAAATTATTGTACTAGTTTAAATAATTATATCCAAAATATTTTTTACAAATATTCTGGTTATTGAATTCATGAAGCTTCCACAGTCCATAATGATTTGATTTTGTTCTTCTAGATTCGACCATGTAAATTTACTTGCTCTCCAAACATTCTTCTCTCTTGCTCTATTACTTGCTCTTTTGCCCTAATGATGGATCATGGTATTTGATCCAAAACATTGGCAATGCAAAAATTTACAAGGTCAAATCCAAAAGAACAAAATCAAATCATATTCTAGTTATGTTTACTCACCACCATAGAAATTAAATTATGTTTGGAGTTTGAATTTTTTTTTTAAAGTTTATTTCATCTTATAAAGAGTATATGAAATGACACGTTTCAACTTAAAATTTATTATTTTCTTATACATCTAGTCTATCAAGGTTGCTAAACTCAAAATATTCCTACACAATAGAACTATAAATTTTCATGTAAGATACCCCTTTTTAACAAGCTTGAGGCCTTCAAGAATCTTTCCATGAATTATCTACTAGTATTAAGTACTTTGAATTGGAGGCCTTTTTCACGTGCTCTCATCCCAAACCTTCTTCATGGATAATTTCTATATTGATAATCTAAGGAATTGATTCAAAGTTGACACATTTTCCCTCTTCGGATATCTTTGAATGTTGACCTTTTTAGTGAGGTTATTATTTCCATAATTCATCTCTTATAATGGAACTTCATATGCTCATCTCTTCTTAGTTTAGGTCTAGGCTTATGATGGAAATCTTTCATTAGAGTTTTAACACACTCGGGTCACCTTTAATCACTTAGAGAGCATGTTGCACATTATGAGCATCTCTATCAAAAATATTATTCTTAGCACTGCTACCTTTGGTTATATAATAAAAGTGTGATTGTCATAGATACAATTTTTTTCACTCCCCCTTCCTTACAAAGGGGTTGGCTGATTGAATAAAGATTTTTGCTAGCCCTACTAAATGACATTTTCTTGCAAGAGGTGACATTAATCCCACTAACATTATATTCTAGTCAAGTATGTGGATTTTGTTTATATCTCTTGTGATTAAAAATGCTTTGGATAAATAACTCTTGATCTAAGATTTGGAATAAATGCCTATTAAAACTAATCTATATGTTATATATAATACACTACTCTTTTTAATAATATAATTATTTATATTTGATAATTAACTCTTTTTAATAATATAATTATTTATATTTGATAATATTTTTTGAAGTTATAATTTTATAAAATATCATATATTTCTTTATCAAGCATACGTATTACTACATTTTTTATTATAAACATTCAAATTTGCTTCTGAAAACATTTTTTATTAATACATAACTATTAAAGTGTTTCCAATAAAAAAATCATAATGACAATGCATATCATAACCAGTATAAACATTCGGTATAGAGTTTTAGGTCAGTGGGGAATAATATATAGTGTATCGATGAAGGAGAAACTTGATAAGCTTGCGAATAAAATATTTTTCGTGTTTGTTTCCCTGTTCCCTATAATGGCCGTATATTTTGATTCTATGTTCCCTATAATAAGCTTGCTGAATTAAATAAGCGGCCCTCAGAATCAAAGTCCACCATACCTGAAGGAAAAGTTTCTCTGTTCAGGGATACTTCAAATTCTCAATCTTAGCTTCCTAATGAAGGGATGAATAAGTTCATCGTGACCCACAATTTAGTCATAACCAGTAACAATAAGAGATGAACTGCCATTTATTTTACTTCTGAAATCTAAAAGTCGAGGAGGAAAGGAAAATCTACAACTCAGCAGCATCTCCAATGTATATCAACATCTCTATATGTGTAGGGCTTTTTGCAGGGATTATGTTTACGATATTAGAGGGAGTATATGGGACTAATCACACCGTCGGCTGGAAAATTTCTGACAACCAGAGCTTGTGCAGAGCTTCAGGTCATGGATCAAACTTTCTTGTTGGCGACATATTGGGTATGTAGATTGACCCTCATCTATGTTAAATTGATAGAATGGCTGTAAATATTAGAAATTTTAAGGCCAACGTACACAGTCCAATATTTAGGGTACAATAAATTTTCTTAAAGGACCTACGCAATAGTTTCTGCATGAATCAATCATAACACCCATCATCAGGATCGGATGTTTGCTAACTTATGATATGTGGGTATTTTTGGTTATGATGCAGTATTTAGAATGGAAGATGAAAATGATGCTATTGCCCAAGTGATGTCGAAATCTGAGTACGAGGCCTGCAGAGCTGGTACTTTATGTCGAGGTTTTCTGAGCGTTGTAAATCAGGGGAGAAAGTGGTGATAAGGGTGTATGAAAGAGCTGTGATAAAGAATCAGAGTTCGAGAATGGGAAGAGGCGGAGGTGGCGGTGGCGGTGGCGGTGGAGGTTATGCAGGAAATGATAATCCAAAAGGAGGAGACCGATCTCGACTAAATGAGAGTAACACCGCTGCTGTGACATGGTCTTTTGTAATCGTATTGCTTGGGTTGTATTCACTCTTGTTCAACATATACTGACTGATTCATTCATCACCTAGCTTTCTCCATCAATGCACCAAAACTAAATATGGAAGTTGTGACTTTTAAAAAAATAGTTCCCTAAACCTTTAAGTCATCCTAATGTTATATTTGTATATTTATCTTTTGAGAAATCTATGTAAGCTGCTCGCTTGACAAAAGTAGGGCAAGGCTAGGAGGGAGGGAGGTGAAATGCCTAATTAATCCATGTGTCCGTTCCAAACGAGATGTCAAGGCTGTAAGGTATGTGGAGAGATATTTATTTTGAGGACTATAATTTTTAATCTTAAAATTAAATGACTTTCTAGTTATAGTTGAATAGTAATCTTTACGTTGTGTATATAATTTGTAAGTCTATTCTAACTTTAATTATAGTTAAAATGTAATTATCTTAACAAATTATAGATAAAATATTTTTCTCATTCAAGTAATTTAATTATACAAGTAATTTAATTATACAAGAAATTTAATTATACAAGAAGAAAAAAAAATATCCAATATTTGAATATATCACAAATTCAAAGTCTTATCTATTAAATTTCTAATTTAATTTAAAACATTATGAGTTTGGACAAGAAAGGAGATTTTATGTCTATACTTACATATTTCTTTTATTAAAAAAACTCAATCCACCATATATTAATTTTCACATCAAAATAAAAAAACTTGAACATGTTACAAATTTAAAATCTTATGTATCAAAATAAATTCCCTTTTTTGGGTGTGTTTTTCTTTATCACAATCGGTTATTAGGGCTATATCCAAAAAATCCCTCTCCTTTCACCAAGGATTAATCCTTAGGCTTTACAATTTTCACTTGGCTTTAACCTCATCTAGTGGGACCCCTTCAATTTCCCCTCACCCATTGTTGAATTCAAATTTAGTTGTGGAGCTTTTTGGAGCCTCTATTTAAAAAATGGGTCCCCAATGTTGCTTCATCGTCTAAAACCAAACTTTTTCCTACCCATTTTGAGTAGAACAAAAAAATACACAAGCCCCACCTTGCAAGGATGTTGAGTTGGTGGAATCGAATGAGGAGGGGATTTTGGAGGAGTCTAATTCTTCCGCAGCCTCGGGGTTTTACCGATCTCTTGCTACTTTTGAGGTTGTCCCCATTTCCCCCCTATTAGGCAGTTGCAGGGTGTTTCTATCCCCAATCTCAACTCCTCTACTCTGGACACAAAGGTGTCTAAGTTGGCAAAAGTACTTTAATGACAAGATTCATTCACTAGATGGATCCTCTCTCAATTTGGTATAGCCAAAAGATAGATATATAGGCTTGAAGTGAAGGCTCAAGACAACAAACAAGCAATGGAGGACAATGATGAGAGGGTCTGGAAGGTCGTTAATGATATGGAAGAAAATTGGATAAATGGGAAAAGGTCAAGGTAATGCTAAAAGATCTTAATGAAAAAATATCTCAGAGGGTCAAGGAATATAGTGGTTGAGCTAAAGGAGAAGGGTGAAGACTTGAGGAGATGTCTGCATTGAGCTAGGAGATGGCATTAAAGAATTTGGCCTCCTTGCATGTCATATAGGAGGAAATAAAACACAAAAAGGTGAAGCAAAAGAGACACATGGAATATCCCTCTACAATGATGGATCCAATAACCTATGTGGTCAAGGCTACCCTAGAGTCAACCACTTTGGCACCTAGAAAAGATTTGAATAAAAAGATTTCTTTTTAAAAAAAAGTTAAAGTATTGTGTAATGAATGGAAAGAGGATAATACCCTGATCTATAGACCACTCCTTCATTTCTTGGGTGAGTGACTAGTTTTTTTATTTTTTTATTTTAAGGCTTTGTCTCTAGTCTTGGTTTGGTTGTCTATGTTGCAAATGTGGTGTCGATGATTATGATTGGTTGTCATTGATGTCAACATAATGCTTTTCATTGATGTCTCTGATGTTCTTGGTGTTGGTGATCTGAAATATGTGTTCCTGGAATGCTTGGTGCTCTGAAAGATGTGTTTCATCACGTAAGATGCGTTGATGGTGATCCAGATATTTCTAGTTATCAGATATGGTGATTGATCAATTGCATTCATGTGTATCTTGGGTCCATTCTTATTTTTGTATATTGGGTGATAATTTTTGGGTCCGGATTATGTCTGAAATTTGAGGATGTGTAGCAGCTTTTATATAGCGTGTGAGTCATAATTTGAGTCCAAAATTTGTAATGATTGTAATGTGTTGATCTAATCGTTGATGTGTGTTTTGGTATGGTCTACTTCTCATTCCTTCTCACCACTAGAATGTTTAGTGTTGACCTATTTTAGATCTCTATCTTGGCCAACTTAGAAGATTATGCTTCCCAGAAGATAATATTTATATGGGATGATCTGATTGTGTTAGCATGAACCAGTGCAACATTATTTTTTGAAGATATGCGAGATAGGAAAGGAAAGATCTAATTGTTGGAGATATGTGAAAGTGTGTTGGTTTTGAGGCAGCAAAAGAAGTCCATTTTTTAAGATTGTGATACAGTGGTGGATTCTTTCTTTCTTTCTCTCTTTCTTTGACAGTAAACCTTTTTCTGGCCAGTGAGCCCTCCTGCAGTGAGAATTCTAGTAGTGAGCCACCCTTTGTAAAAATCACCTTAATCAGTGTCACCTTAACTGATGTTTTATATTGAGAACTAACATTCTCTGTGGTTTTTCCCTTCTTGGGTTTTCCATGCCATATCTGGTGTTCATTGTGTGATATGTTGTATGTTTATGTTTTCATGCTATATATATTTTAATTAATTTTGTTGGTTACTCTAGAGGTGCAAAGGATAAAAGAAATTGATTTAAGTTGTCAACTGATTCACCCCCTCCCAGTTGCTCATATATTCAACAATTGGTATCAGAGTTTTGGTTCCTTGGAGAAGAGCTTAACCACTTGAGGTAGATCTTGATCTAATGGCACATAAATTGACTATTCATATCTTTGAAGGATTCAATTATAGTTTCTATAAAGTGAAGATGAGAAGCTACGTAATCTCTTTGGGATACAACATTTGGAAAGTAGTGGAAAATAAGTATATTCAACTGACAAATGGTCTTACCACTCCAAATGAGATTCAAGCTTATAAAGAGAATTAAAAGGCAAGGTATGCTATCTTTAACAATTTATCAAAGACTGAATTGACAAAGGTTATTTCATTAAATATTGCTTATGAGGTTTGGGAAAAGTTGAGAGATATCTATGAAGGAAATGATGGATTCGAATTATCAAAGAAGCTAATAGCTAAGCGTAGATATGAGAACTTGAAAATGAAAGACGGAGAAGACTTAACAAGCTATTTTCAAAAGATTTATAGTGTGGTTAATGAAATCAAAGAACTTGGTAGCACCTTGACAGAAGAAGAGAATTGAAAATATTTTGATGTCCCTACTAGAAAGCTATAGGGACAAGATCTTGGCTATTGAAGAAACCTACGACCTGAAGAAGTTCACTAGGGAGCAACTTTATGGTACTCTATCAGCTTTTGAGATAAGGAAGTTTGGAAAAGACAAAGCTAAGACTAAGTCTTCCTTTAAAGTGTCTAAGGAAGATCTGGAAGATGAAAGTTCAAATGAGATGGAAGTAAACTTTGTGAGGAAACTAAAGAAAGACACCGACAAATATAAAGGTATGTTACCTCTTAAATGCTTTAGATGTTGAAAGATTGGTCATATTGCTACTAGGTGTCTGGAAAAGGGTTCAAGACAAAAATCTAGAGAAGGTAAAGGAAAACTTAATGAGAGAGCCTATTATGTCAAAGATGATGCTAGTATTTTAGATTATGAGTCAGATTATTAAGATGATTGCTTGCTTTTGGTAGAAAGAGATGTACCTAAGATTGATATTCCTAAGACTATTGCAACTCCTTTACAAGCAGAAGCGATAGAAATGAATGGTTGATTGATAGTGGATGTTCAAATCGTGTTTGATGACAAATGTAAGTTTGTGAAACTTGAAAAGTTTGATGGTGGTTTTGTTAGGTTCGGAGATGATCAAACAACACAAATTGTGGGAATTGGTTCTATTTATTTTGATGAAAAGCATAATATTGAAAAATATTTACTATGTGAAGGGTTCACATCATAATATTTTGAGTGTTAGATTGATGTACGTAAATGGTTATAATGTGTATTTTCAGGATGATGGTTGTGAGATTCGGAAAGGATCCATAATTATTATAGTAGTAGGAAAAATAATTGGTGGAAATATGTATCTGCTAGAAGGAGCTACGAAGAATTTTTTTTTATCTTAGATCAATGATAGATGGCTTTGACACCAAAGGATGTGTCATATCAATTTTGATAACTTGTGAAAATTAGTTCATCAAGTGCATTAAGAGATTTACTGAGGCTAACCAAACTAGATAACAACATTTACAGAGAATGTCAAGATGGAAAGAAGATGAAAGGTGCATACAAAGGAAATGAGTACTTATCCACCAGACTATTGGATTTAGTTCACACAGACCTATGTGGTCCACCTAGAATAAGGAGTATACAAGGTGAGAAGTATTTCATGATGTTGATTGATGATTAATCTAGAATGTCATGGGTTGTATTTTCAAAGAGAAGATAAAAGCATTAGATAAATTCAAAATATTCAAGGCTAAAGTTGAAAATGAAGTTGATAGAAAGATTGTGTTTGAGGTCTGACAAAGGAGGATTATTTACTTCTAATGAGTTTAACAACTTTTGTGAGAAACATGGTATTAGAAGACAATTGTCTTCCCTGAGAACAACTCAGTAGAATGGTGTAGTGAAAAGAATGAATCAAATAATTCAAGAGGCAACTATAACAATGATCAAAAGAGAAGAACTCTTGGAAGTCTTTTGGAGAGAAGCAATTCGTATTGTAGTCTACACTCTTAACAAAATCTTATACCAAAAAAGACATGGAAAGACATCTTATGAGTTATGCCATGGTAGAACTCTCATAGTGAAATACTTCTAGGTATTTGGAAGAAATTGCTACATCAAGAGAGATGAAAATAATCTTGGAAAATCTGACAGCAGAGCAGATAAAGGTATATTCCTAGGATACTCTACAAGGATCAAGGCGCACCGGTGTTGCAATAAAAGGCTGAACAAGATTATTGAAAGTGCAAATGTGAAGGTTGATGAAGATATTAATAAAGAGTGACAAATTGGCAAGATATGAGTCTAATGAACCAGATAACATAGAAAGGGAAGAGAAAAACAAAGAAGAAAAGGAAGCTCAGCAAGCTCATGGGGGCTTAACTGGATAAGCAATATTATATCACGTGCATTCATATTGAGGGGTTTAATATCCTAAAAATCAGGGTGCAATATATTGCCTATCGATGAAAATAGGGGACTTTTTAATTCCAGCTATGAAAAAATATAATATCTGGTGAAAATGAGGGGGCTTTTAATTCAGGCTATGTATTGGAAGGGGGTGACAAAAAAGGAGCTTAGTGAAATATTCTTAAAAAATAGGGGGATTCTTTAGTATTGCATGGACACGTGCTATAACCCACTCTAACCAAGTGACTCCCCCATGAGGAAGCTCCAACATCTACATCTAAGACTCCAAGATATTTTCAAAATAATCACTCAGTGGATCAAATTATTGGAGATAGGAATAAAGGAATCATCACAAGAAGCAAAGAAACTCAAGAACAAGTCTCGTTATGTTTACTTTCAGAGATAGAACCAAAAACAGTAGACGAAGCTTGCAATGATCGGAATTGGATGAAAGCAATATAAAAAGAGTTGGATCGGATAGAGAATAATTAGACATGGAATTAGTTAATAGACTGGCAGATAAGAATGTGATTGGAACAAAGTGGGTATTCTAGAACAAGCTGGATGAAGATGGAAAGGTTGTGAGAAATAAAGAAAGGTTTGTTTGCAAAGGTTATACTCAGATTGAAGGCATTGATTTTGAGGAGACATATGCCTCAGTTGCTCAAATGGAGGCAATCAAGATGTTTCTTTCTTTTGTAGCTTTTAAAAGTTTTAAGATTTATCAGATGGATGTGAAATCAATATTTTTGAATGAAGAGTTGAAAGGAGTTTACATTGAACAACTAAAAGGATTTAAGATGAAAGATGCTTTGAACATTATTTGCAAATTGAAGAAGGCCTTATATGGTTTGAAACAAGCCCCTAGAACTTGGTATGGAAGGCTAGATAAGTGCTTGATTGATCAAGGATTTCTGAAGGGTTCAATTGACAACAATTTATATTTCAAAACTGATTTGGGTAAAATCTTAATTGTTGTAGTGTATGTTGATGACATAATTTTGTTGGATATCCTTGGCATATGATGAACCAGTATGTTGATATAACGATAATGTATGTTGTCATTGATGTCAGTAAGTGCAAGTGAACCGATATGTAGATTGACGAAGTTGGTGAACCGGTATGAAGAGGCATGAGGAGATTCAGTGAATCGGTGTCGGGGTTTCACTAAGTGTGATTACTGGTTGGTAGTCTCAGCTCTATCATTATCGGTTTGGCGATCCAGCTTGTGTGATGAACCGATGATACTCTATGATCGAGGTGTCACATCAACTTTGTGCGCGTGAAGGATTGAAGCATAAGAAGATCGACTGCATTTGAAGTCTACCTCGAGAATGATCATTCTTCTTAGTGGCATAAGAAGAAAGCATGATGGGTTTCTGATTCCCATTTGTGGTGATGAATGAATGATGCAAATTGTCTTGTGATCTATTTGAAATTGCAATGCTCTATGCAATATGTTTCATGGTCAGGATTGGACCGCCTGTGTTGTAAACCTAACATGCTTAGGGTTTAGGGTTTATGCTACCAACCTATCTATTACCTATAAGGTCGATGATGTCTGTATCGAAAAGTTGTTGGCAAATGTTGTGTGTATGTATCTGAGTGAAGAGATACTTGATACTTACCAGACCAGTAAGAGGGAAACTCCAGAGTGTGTTTGTAGAGTAGAGGATATGAAAAGGATCTGCCTTGGCATATAGTGCTATTATCAAATTAAAGTTTTTACTTGTTTTCTTCTAATCATTTCAACATATGGAAAATCCCTTTGGCGGGTAGCTTTAATAGGCTTATTGTAAAACTTGTAACCAGGTGACTCAAGAGCATTGAGTTCCTTAAATTCTCCAGCGAGGTAACCTTTAATAGGATTTCAACCTTTAACAATGTATATAGACATCCTTTAACCAGGTGATCTCTAACAAGATCAGTTCCTAACATAACCTTATTGTAAAGTCTTTAACCGGACTAGGCTCCTAGCAGGGTGAGCTTCAAAAGACTTCAAAACAAGCTTGTGGGTATTCATCCCCACCGTGGTTTTTCCCATTTGGGTTTCCACATAAAAAATTTGTGTGTTATGTGTTATGCATTTTTCATGTGATGTTTATGAAGTATTTGGTTGAAGGATTATGCATGGAGGGTTAATAGGTTATGGTATTTTTAGTATACCACATGCACATGTTTATGGGTGAAGTTGATGTTGCATAATTGATCATATTTGAAGTATTCAGATCTATTATTTTATGGTGTCTGGTGTCTTACTGTGTTTAACCAATATCACCATGGTTAAGTTCAATAATGGTGATAACTAGTTGGTTTTGCTTTAGGTAGATAAGTTGTTAAGTGAGTTTTTATCTATACTGATTTACCCCCCCCCCCTCTCAGTGCCGATTGGGGTATCTGATGTTCATCATTATTCATCAATTGGTATCAGAGCACCTCCAGGTCCTCGGTGATAAAAGCTTAACTGCTTGAGGTAAAAGATCCTACTGTAATGATGAAGAGGGAAGGTCCTAAGTTCAATAGAGATAACTTTAAGATATGGAAGGACATAATGAAGATTTACATCAAGAGTATGGGTGCTCAACACTGGAGCTATGTTGAGAATGCATTTGTTACTCCCACTGGCACTTTGATTGATGATCAGAAGAGAGAAATCTAGGAAAATGGGCAAGTCATGGGAGCTCTTATCAGCAGCCTGTCAGACATTGAGTTTATTGATGTTCAAGACAAGGACACACCTAAGGATGTATGGGATGCACTGGAAAACATCTATGGTGGTGATGAGCATGTAAAGCAAGCTAAGGAAGAAAGCCTTACAAGTAAATTTGAGGATATGAGGATGGTTGAAGGTGAAACCATTCAGTAGTATGGTATTAGGATTAAGACTGTGGTTGGTGATATCAAAAGCACTGGTGGAACTATTGATGATACCACTGTTGTTAGTAAAGTTCTTAGATCATTATTACCAATCTATGCAATCAGAGTTGCTGCTATCCTGGAGCTAAGGTCTATTGATAAGACAAAGGTATCCCTAGATTCTATTATTGCAAAATTAACTACATATGAGATGAATATCTATGATGGTAGTGTTCAGAAGATTGAGTCAGGCTTTAAAACATCTACCATACCATCCAAAAAATGAAAAGAAACTAGTACTAGTTATGAATCCAAACAATGCAAAGATATGTATGATGAAGAGATTCTGATGGAGTTCGAAGCACTTCTTGCTAAAAGACTTCTAAAGGGAATTGGGAAGTATAGAGGTAAACTTCCTTTGAAATGTTTTTCCTGCAACAAGATAGGACATATAGCTATTAATTGCCCTAACAATGACAATAAGGATAAACCAGAGAGGTTCAAAAAATATAAAAGTGGAAATAGAAGAAATTGTCTAGTTGCAGTAGATGAAGGTGTCACTGATGAAGAATCAGAGGATGAAGAAAATGAAGACATAGTGTTTGTAGCAGTAAAGGAAGAAGTGTCTGACAAGAAAGCTCTTGTCTCTCGCATTGACAATTCCAATGAGTGATAATTGATAGTGGTTGTTCTCATCATATGACTGGTGACCAAAGAAAGTTTCTGTCTTTGAAAGAATATGATGGTGGTGGTGTCAGATTTGGCAACGATGCACCTTGCTTGGTGAAAGGTAAAGGATCCATCTCACTGAATGGTAAAAGCAGTGCAAATGATGTTTACTGGGTAGAAGGCCTTAAGCATAACTTTTTGAGTGTTGCTCAATTGAATGACAAAGGACTAATTTTGGAATCCAAAGGTGGAGTTTGCAGTATAATTGGGAAGAGTGGTGAAGTTATTGCGACTGGTAAGCAAACCAGAGGTAACCTATTTCAGTTGAATGCCAAGATAAGGCGATGTCTAATGGCTAAGTTTGATGATAGTTGGATATGGCATAGGAGACTCTGTCATATGAACTTTGACAGCATTGTTAAAGCTGGTAAGATCAAGGCGGTAAGAGGATTACCATTGTTGGACAAACTTGAGAATTATTTGTGCAGAAAATGTCAACTTGGGAAGATGTCTTCCTAAACTTTTAAAGGTAAGTCTTTTTCAGCAGAAAATTTACTTGATCTTGTGCATATTGATTTGTGTGGTCCTCTGAAAACTAGAAGTGTTCAGGGAGATAGGTATTTTATGATTCTTACTAATGATTGCTCAAGAATGATGTGGGTCACATTCCTGAAAGATAAATTTGAAGCATTTGGAAAGTTCAAAGCTTTTAGAGCATTAGTAGAGAAAGAAAGTGGTAAAAAGATAAAAGGCCTAAGAACTGGGGTTAGTGCAGGATCAAGGGGGCCAAAAAGTGGCAATGTGAAAAAAATAGCCTTCTTCACTCGCCTAAAAATGTGAAATTTCGTGTTGACGTTTTGCTTGGCCTGGGTGTCAGTACACCTTGGCCTGGTAATTACCTATGCGAATCGGATATCTGATTTTTATTTGTAATTTTAATTTAAAAAATATATTATATGTTACATATTATATAATATATAATCTATTGTTATATTATATATAATATAATAATGTAATATTACATTATATATAATATAATATAATATTATATATAACATAATAATGTAATATTATATTATATAATAATATAATATAATATTATATATAATATTATATAATATATTATAATATTATATTATATTATAATATAATATAATATTATATTATATTATAATATAATATAATATTATATTATATTATAATATAATATATATTATATTATATTATAATATAATATAATATTATATTATATTATAATATAATATAATATTATATATTATATTATATTATATATAATATTATATATAATATTATATTATATATAATATAATATAATATAATATAATATAATATAATATAATATAATATAATATAATATTATATAATATTATATTATATTATATATTATAATATATATAATAAAATACAATATGTATTATATAATATAACAATATATTATTATATTATATATGTTATTTAAAAATAATTTAAGTATAAAAATTGGATATCCGATTTTCTAAGACTTTTATATTTTGATAGTGGTAGCCTGTGAGTCATTTTTAACTCACGGGCCGCGCGATTTCATCACAATCTGATATCCGGTTTTTTGACAAAAAATTGCTGAAAGATAGATTTAGAGGTAAGAATTTATCGTTTTGAATCATTTTCATTCATTTTTTGTATTTTTTGTTAATGTTTATTTGATTTTTCATTGAAAATAGGGTTTTTTTAATGGAAACTAGGTAATTTTAAATCAAATACCTAATTGTTTAAGTTTGTTAACTAAATTTAATTTTTTACATTCAATTAGGTTAAAAATGGGGGATAACAATGAAAACACTAACGAACCACAGCCAAACTCTCATTTGCCAAACCCCCCCTCAATTCAGGATTTGATTGCACAAAATTTGAATGAATTGAGGGGGATTGCAGAAGTATATCATAGGATCCCTCATCTAAACCCAATGTTTGATCCTCTCACGTCGATCATAAAAAGTATGGAAACCATGACTGAGGAGCAAGATGCTGCCCTTTTGTGGTGAGATTCTATGAGGGAAAAATATGCAGATGGCTTGTCGTATAAGGATATCAAGGATCTTGAGATATCCAAAGCCGAAATCACCTCATTGTTTGTCAATCCCCGTACTGGTCAGCCCGTAGATCCCCAAAAAACAAAACTTTCTATTAAATGGTGCACAAATGATGGGATTGTGAAAAACTTTTGGGATCATTGGTGGATGGTTTTCGACAAACCACCCAACAACAATCTTGATATCCCCTTCTATTTTATAAAAAAATTGTATGTTGAGTTTGTTTAACACAAACATGTGAACTACTTTGACATCCAACCTTTCTAGGGTGTAGGTTTAGGTATGCCCCAAAATAGACATAGGGCAGTCAGAGTAGTCTAGGGCCCATATGTCCCCCCTCCTCCTATTGATCTCCCACCTACAGTGCAACATCCTGATATCATTCATGAGGCGGCTTCACGGACCATATCAACTATTCACTCTTTGAGTAGCCTTTTGGTTTCTCAGGCTGCGTCAGTAGCTCAACCTACTCTTGATGGTAGCAGTGCATTTGGTGGTGTTGACACATCATCCTCGGCTCCACACATATGCGTGCCCCATAGTTGTGTCATGTGTGGGCACATGTGCTTGGGTCCAGTGGACAGTGCAAATTATGAGGTGCATGAGATGCATGATGCACCAGATGTTATTACACAAACTAGAGGATACCCTGGGGAGTCCTCACATGCTAGAGGCGAGGAGGCACCGTCATCATACTTTGATGATGTAGTGGTAAGATTTGTATTTTCACAGTTCATGTTATATTTTAATTAAATATTTATAAATTAGATAATATTAAGTACTAATTTTTATTTACATGGTCTATTTAATAGTTGATGACCGAGGATGAGTTGAGACAGATTCAGGAGGGCACCTTGTCAGCCATTTCATTTAGCCTTGATAGCTTGACGGTATATATATTATTGCACCTAGTTGTTTGTATTTTATTGTACATACATGCTCATCATTTATATTGGTATTAATTAGATTATGTAGTAACTTGCATGTATATCTTATTTTACTCTTGTAGGGCACAAGCAGCATGAGTGTGGGGAAGTGTAGTCTAGGATCTAGTAGTGCAATTGGAGACAAGGGAAAGGTAATTGAATGCAAATATGATTGAATGAATAGTTTAAATAAATTATAGTGATTATACATGTCTAGACATAGATTGATAGTTTCATATACTTGTTGTGTATATATACAGAGAATTCTTGGCTTCACATCCTTGATGACTACACCTAGTATACCTGAAGAAGAAGAAGAGATGCCTCGAGTAGATGTGTGTTTATTTTATTTTTTGATTAGTATATATAATTTGTTATTATCAGTGACAATTATATGCTAACTTGTATCAATGTCATGTTTCTGAACATATGTAGGTTGTGTATGAAAATATTCAAAACATACCTCTTTTACTGAAGACATACATCAAGAGTCCTGCAAAGCTGAAGAGAAAACGTGGAGATGAGGTAAACATGAATAGTTCAATTATAGTTCATTTTTATGTTAACTTTTCCAATGTGAATTATATAATATAACTAATATTAATCGTGGTTTGTTTTTCTTGTGCAAAATCCTTCAGAGTTGAGTAGTGCGGTGAAGAGGATCGATTTTGATGATCCATCAGCAACTTAGGATGTTATAGATAGTTTTGGGATGCTTACATGTCTAGTTGGCATGTATATTTTGTATATGGACATACATTCACATATTTAGACATACATTTTGTTTCAGTTGGCATTTATGCCATATTTGTGTATGGACATACATTTATAATCATTTGACATTTTTATATATACAAAAGTTGATATTCGATCATATAAATTGTTGCTCATCTGTGCATGGTGTTATCATGAAAATCTTTAATCTTCATTCCAATAATTAACAATGGTTAATAATGGCTATTTAATGAACAATACAATTCATTTCATTTCATCGTAAGTGTTGTTTTTATAATGAACAATATAATTCATTTAATGAACAATACAATACAATTAATTTAATGAACAATACAATTCATTTAATCAACAATACAATAGAATTCATTCAATGAACAATACATTTCATGAACAATACAATTCATTTAATGAACAATACAATACAATTCATTTAATGAACAATACTTGATACAATTTTATTAGGGCAGCAATTTTTTGGTTTGTGAAAAAATCATCAGTCTCACTCAATGGAATGTTGTCGCGTGGTCGATTTCTCGTTCTGCTCGTCGCGATGATGAACCATCAGCTTCGACATGTTCAATTAGGCATTATTACCCTACGCATGCTCCTATTTTTCCCCCCCACTCGATCGAACGCTCAGGGTCATACCCTACCGGCATCGTCCCTTGAGCGCCCTAAATGCTCAAAATTGTCAAACTTTGACGGGCCCTAACTCAAAATATGTGACACCTATCGTTTAAACCTATGGTGCCACGAGACAAGTCACTACAAAAGCCTATCTCAGTTTTCCAAGTTGCCCTACGGTTTTATTAGGGCAGCAATTTTTTGGTTGGCGAAAAAATTGTCAGTCTCACTCAATGGAATGTTGTCGCGTGGCCAATTTCTTGTTCTGCTCATCGCGATGATGAACCGTCAGCTCTAACATGTCCAGTAAGGCATTATTACCCTACGCATGCTCCTATTTTTCCCCCCCCCACTCGATCGAACACTCGGGGTCATACCCTACCGGCATCGTCCCTTGAGCGCCTTAAGTGCTCAAAATTGTCAAAATTTGATGGGCCCTAACTCGAAATCCATGGCACCTGTGAATGATCTGTTTGATCCTATGGGGCCACCAGAGGGGTCCCTATAAAAGCCTATCTCGGTTTTTCAGGTTTCCCTACGGTTTTATTAGGGCAACAATTTTTCAGTTGGCGAAAAAATCATCAGTCTCACTCAATGGAATGTTGTGGCATGGCCGATTTCTCGTTCTGCTCATCGTGATGATGAACCATCAGCTCCGACATGTCCAGTTAGGCATTATTACCCTACGCATGCTCCTATTTTGCCCCCCCACTCCATCGAACGCTTGGGGTCATACCCTACCAACGTCATCCCTTGAGCGCCCTAAGTTCTCAAAATTGTCAAACTTTGATGGGCCCTAACTCAGAATCCATGGCACCTGTGAATGATCTATTTAAACCTACGAGGCCACGAGAGGGGTCCCTATGAAAGCCTATCTCGGTTTTTCAAGTTACCCTACGGTTTTATTAGAGCAGCAAGTTTTTGGTTGGCAAAAAAATCGTCAGTCTCACTCAATGGAATGTTGTCGCGTGGCCGATTTCTCCTTCTGCTCGTCGTGATGACAAACCATCAGCTCCAACATGTCCAATTAGGCATTATTACCCTATGCATGCTCCTATTTTTCCCCCCCACTCAATTGAACGCTCGGGGTCATACCCTACCGACATCGTCCCTTGAGCGTCCTAAGTGCTAAAAATTGTCAAAGTTTGACAGACCCTAACTCAGAATTTGTGGCACCTGCGAATGATCCATTTGAACCTATAGGGCCATGAGAGGGGTCCCTATGAAAGTGTATCTCGGTTTTTCAATTTTCCCTACGGTTTTATTAGGGTAGCAATTTTTCGGTTGGCGAAAAAATCATCAGTCTCACTCAATGGAATGTTGTCGCGTGGCCAATTTCTCCTTCTGCTCGTCATGATGACGAGCCATCGGCTCCAACATGTCCAGTTAGGCATTATTACCCTACGCATGCTCCTATTTTTCCCCCCCACTCGATCGAACGCTCAGGGTCATACCCTACACATGTGACATCCATGAAGGGATATGAAAGGATATTTTGTAAACAATCAAAAACCTTTAATGATAATCAAGTTGAAGCCTTGAGATTTATGCAATATGGTTCAAGTCCAAAACTATACCCTGAAGCCACACACTCTTCCCTCTCCTAGCATACAGTAATGAGTCACAAGTTAACATAGAATTTGGAAGGATTTGACGAGAGCATTTTGATTTTACTTACGTCTTGTGTATTATAATATAGACCAATTTGCCAATGTGACATCTTCATATGAGAGAAAAGCTTCATTTTATCTCAATACAGTTGTACCTATTTCATTATTAGAAAAAATAAATAAGTTCTGCACTAAACTGTAATAAATAAATTAGTATCCTCTATATTATGGATTTGAATTGATGTTCTCAATTAGTTATTTTTCCTACACCTCACACTCACAAGATTAATAATGAAATGACATTAATGATTCATCAAATGCTGACAAAGTCTAATCAAAGTTCAACTTCAAGATGTATACAACATATCATATTCAACTTCAAGATGCATACAACTTACCATATTCAAGCTCATGCCAACCACCACTTGGATATTGTTATATGTCGATTAAAGTACAATATATGTAATAAAACCATATAGTCTTACAAAAAAGCCATCATAGACCATCTATGTCGATTAAAGTACAATTCATTTGTAACAGGGGCACACTCACAATGTGAAGTTGCAAAGCCCTGTGGGAAGCATCAAAATAGAAATTACTAATCTAACTCATACTACTATCAAAAGCATCAAAGATGCTACTTCTAGAGAACACCATGCTCCATTGTGGAGAGAATATTAGGTGCATCTGATGTCAGTGTCTGAAAATGAAATAATGTTATTCAATTGCCAAAATCTAACTGACTTTATTTTATAAACCATTAATGAATAAAAATAGACAAAGTTACCTGAGTGAAAGTTCGATGACCACCTTGACTAGTCAATGTCAAATGTTTGATTCAATAGATCATCTGTCACGACAATTTGATCCACTGTAGATGTGTCCTGGCCACATCCATTTGAATCATCTTCATGATAATAAACACAACAAGACCCACAATTTAATCTCATTAATGCACAAAGGAATATGTACCATCACCAAGAGAGGGCCTTGTCAACGATGAATGAGCTAGCATGAACCTATATTTTTAAGAATTGTTAGTTTACACATAAATTGCATGGATGAACATAAGTGGTGTTGCAAAAATACGTCCCTTCCAATTATATCGAGTGTACTCTCTATGTGCATGCAAAAACCGTGTTGTCCAAAAAACACGTTCATCAATAGACCTGCATTTTGAACACATCCTTAATATACACATAGCAAACTTGAACATTAAGGTTTAATGATCATTGTTTGAAATGAAATGCATGATAAAAAAATAAGGCACCATTAAAGACCTACTACTCAAGTGTGCCTGAAGGGTCATCTCTTTGTTTAAGAGTATCCAGTATTGCTTCATGATCAGCAGTAGTCACTGTCCATAGCTCTTTGTTCTTGGGTTTTGCTTGATGCTTCAACAACTTGACATTTGTTGCTATAATAAGGTGTGAATACATTATAATGGTTTTGTGTCTCTCATAGTCTTCAAATGAGAGTATGCCATTCTTTCTAATCAGGTATGTTCGCAACCAAGTTCCCACAACAACAACTGAACCTGTAGGATATGTAAACCCATCATCATCTGTCACTGGTTGTGTTAGCTTTTGTTTTCCCTGTATACATCGTTCCAACCAATATTCTGATCTCTCTTCATTCCAACTGCAAAAAACATGTCTTGGCTGTACAAGATCTGATAGACGATCATACTCAAGTGAACTTTCCATGTCATTGTTTGACAAGGATATTGTTTGAGATAAAGGAGTTAGATAGTGGGGAACCCATGTATCAACCCACTCACTTGACTCGCACTGATCCCAATCACACCAAAGACAACTCTGACAAAAACAAGCCAATGCTTGTGTCCAAATGGTCCATGTACTTGCATCTAAGTTGAGAAATGAATGCATCTTTGAAGAATCTTTAATTGTTTGACAATCCAATCTATCTCCCACTATTCCCTCCTCAACCAACCAAAAGAATTTGCTCACTGCTGAATCAAGAGTACCTCCATGTGACAATGCTAAACTACACCAATCAACAATAGATTGTGCATCAGAGAAATTTGCACCTGAAATCCTCAATTGCTCCTTAACTAGAGCTCTCTTCAAACATGCACCTGCTCCATCATGCTCTCCCTTCCCATGCCCTGCCTCAAAAAAATACCAAATATGAGGTATACGCCTCTCCACATGCATTCTACTCAACCAATAAAACATATGGGCATTCTTGAATTGACTCGTATAGTTATCTGACCATATTATATGTCGGTCAATTGAAATATCTTTCTCATGCAAGAACTCAAAAAAAATCTCGAAAGAATGTTGCATATACTCAGAGGAGTGTGATTTATCATCACTCATATAAAAATGATACTCCCTGATTATCTTCTTGTCCTCTTCTATACTATCAAGAGCATGTCTATATGTAATGTGAACAAAAATAGCAATCTGGACTAAATTGTAGTACTGAGACTATACCAAATTATGTGGTTGCAATGTATAGTTCTCTGCAAAATCAACCACCGATACAATAGTGCCAATCGGGAAAGAGTTCTTACACATCTTGAACTGTTGATCCAACCACTGAGACGTATGGGTGTGCCTTGCATACTTGTAGAAAAGATTTTCCTTAAAATCCAAAATAAATTCAGCAATATTCACTTCTCTTGAGACTAATTCGCATCTAGAACCTTCACCTCCACTGTTCAAATTATATTTCACTATCTCGTATCTTTTTTTCTCAACATAATTATTTCCAAACTCATGTTTGTTGCCCTCATGAAAACATGAAACAAACTTTGACAACCCACCGCATTCTGAGCACTTCTCATTCAAACAATCATTTCTATAGAAATAGCAGCCATCATCTCTAGGGCATAAAAATAGATCTTGCAAGTCTCTTGATGATCTCAGAAATAGCATTGCACCACACTCCTGCAACATCTCATTAGTATGCATCATAGAACGAATATGACATAAAAGTTCATGGTACATTGAAAACTCCACATGGTACTTGCAACAACAGGTATTGTGAATCTTAAGAGGAACACAATAAAATGGTTTCAAAGATTCAAAGGCCCTTTGTGATATTTGCAAAGTTGGATGTAATTCACAAAAAAAATTGTACAACATTGTTTGGCTTGATTCCAAGAAATGTTTGGGATGTGGTGTGCGGTCTCGGTTGCCGATTCGTAATTTCAAAACGTCATTTACATTGGGTGGCACTCTAGAATTAGAGTGCCAAAATTGTTGAATCTCTTCCTTCACATTGTCAGTCAACTTTCTATCAACACGTGGAAGCCTCCCACCAAATGCCCATGTATCTTGTTGAAGTGGATCGTCAAGTCTTTGTCTTCATGCAAGTGCTCTATCCAAAGTTTTATGGTTTATGTTAAAATCAACACAAGTTTATCTCATTTGACGAGCCTTCCTCAATTGGTGGCTTACTAAGGAGGTTGTAATCACTCTTCGAGTGGATCTCTTATCTCTTTCTTTGGTATTCTTTCCAATAGAATTGAGAGCATCAAATAGATTTTTTGCAATAATAGAATTTCTCTCTGTCTTCTTATTCATACGAATCTTCAATTTGTTCAGCAATGGTCTCATCTTTATCATCTTTAGCAATTGAACAAAGAGTTGGCATTGCTTGTTCAATGTCTTATTGCTAAAATTTTGGTTGAAAAGTTCTGTAGCCCACAACCGAACGGTTCTTGTTGACCTCTTGCCTTCAAGATTCGCAATAATGTTCTCATCGATTTCAAATAACCATTTTGGGGTTCTTGAAGGTCTTGGATTTGGAATTTGTCTTTCATCCATGAGAGGGTCTTCATTTCTAAAGTAATTAGGCATTACATATGGTTCACTTGGTGAGGCAATTCCACCTTCAATGTTAAAGTTTTCCACATTTTCACCTCCTATGTCAAAATTTTCCACATGTTGAGCATTTTCATTATCACTTTCAACATTTTCACTTTCAAAATTTACATTTTTATTTTCAATAACTTGTGGCACATTTTCAATTTCAATTTCCTTTTCAGTTGAAGTAACATTAGCAATATTTAACATACCTTGTCTTCTCCTCCTATGACATTCTCTATCTCTTTCTCTATACACTTCAACTTGGTCATTTGAAAGTTTTCTTTTGTGTTTAGACTTCCAATGACTACTACTCCCCATTTCCCTCCACACATATGCTCCTTCGTGATTGACAATGTAAGTTTTCACTTTAAGAATCTCCCAAAAGCACAAATTTGTCTCTAGCTGTCTGAAACCCTGTGATCCTCGACAGAAAACATAGGACCCAGACTGTCATCCGTTGGAATCTATATAATGGCCCACAAACCCTTTTTTTCTTGGTTTTTAGTACTAAAATCGGATATCGGATATCGTATTTTATCCGATATCCGATTATTGTACAAAAATATGTGGTCCCCCAAAAAAATTCCCGTTGCCACCATTTATGAACTAAACTGCCACATGGCAGAAATCCGATATCAGATTAAATCGGATATCGGATTTTATTGGGAATATTTTAGAGAGAGAGAGGGAGAGAGAGAGAGAGAGAGAGAGAGAGGAAGAGAGAGAGAGAGAGAGGATAAGGAGAGAGAGAGGAGAGGGAGAGAGAGAGAGGAGGAGAGAGAGAGAGAGAGAAGGACATGATTTTGTGTCTTAAGGGGTCCTATGGTGTCACAAGACACCATATGACCCCTAACGACACCATAGGACCCCTTAAGACACCAAATCATGTCATTAGGGGTCATATTGTGTCTTATGGGGTCGTAGGACACAATATGACCCCTAACGACATGATTTGGTGTCTTAAGGGGTCCTATGGTGTCGTTAGGGGTCATATGGTGTCCATAGGGGTCATATGGTGTCTTGGGACACCATAGGACCCCTTAAGACACAATATGACCCCTTAGGACACAATATGACCCAAAGCGACCCAATATGGTGTCATTAGGGGTCATATGGTGTCCTCAGAGGTCATAAGGGTTCGTGGGACACCATATGACCCCTATCGACACCATATGACCCCTAACAACACCATCGGACCCCTTAAGACACCAAATCATGTCGTTAGGGGTCATATTGTGTCTTACGGGGTCGTAGGACACAATATGACCCCTAACGACACAATTTGGTGTCTTAAGGGGTCTTATGGTGTCACAAGACACCATAGGACCCCTAACGACACCATAGGACCCCTTAAGACACCAAATCATAACATTAGGGGTCATATTATGTCTTACGGGGTTGTAGGACACAATATGACCCCTAATGACATGATTTGGTGTCTTAAGGGGTCCGATGGTGTCCATAGGGGTCATATGGTGTCCCATGAATGCTTATGACCTCTTAGGACAACATATGACCCCTAATGACACCATATTGGGTCACTTTGGGTCATATTGTGTCCTAAGGGGTCATATTGTGTCTTAAGGGGTCCTGTGGTATCCCAAGATACCATATGACCCCTATGGACACCATATGACCCCTAACGACACCATAGGACCCCTTAAGATAATAAATCATAACATTAGGGGTCATATTGTGTCTTACGGGGTCGTAGGACACAATATGACCCCTTACGACATGATTTGGTGTCTTAAGGGGTCCTATGGTGTCGTTAGGGGTCATATGGTGTCCATAGGGGTCATATGGTGTCCCATGAACCCTTATGACCTCTTAGGACACCATATGACCCCTAGTGACACCATATAGGGTCGCTTTGGGTAATATTGTGTCCTAAGGGGTCATATTGGGTCCTAAGGGGTCCTATGGTGTCCCAAGACACCATATGACCCATAACGACACCAAATCATGTTGTTAGGGGTCATATTGTGTCCTACAACCCCGTAAGACACAATATGACCCCTAATGTTATGATTTGGTGTCTTAAGGGGTCCTATGGTGTCGTTAGGGGTCATATGGTGTCCATAGGGGTCATATGGTGTCTTGGGACACCATAGGACCCTTTAAGACACGATATGACCCCTTAGGACACAATATGACCCAAAGCGACCCAATATGGTGTCATTAGGGGTCAAATGGTGTCCTAAGAGGTCATAAGGGTTCATGGGACACCATATGACCCCTATGGACACCATATGACCCCTAACGACACCATCGGACCCCTTAAGACACCAAATCATGTCGTTAGGGGTCATATTGTGTCCTATGACCCTGTAAGACACAATATGACCCCTAATGTTATGATTTGGTGTCTTAAGGGGTCTTATGGTGTCATTAGGGGTTATATTGTGTCTTGTGACACCATAAGACCCCTTAAGGCACCAAATTGTGTCATTACAGGTCATATTATGTCCTACGACCCCATAAGACACAATATGGCCCCTAACGACATGATTTGGTGTCTTAAGGGGACCGATGGTGTTGTTAGGGGTCATATGGTGTCCATAGGAGTCATATGGTGTCCCATGAACCCTTATGACCTCTTAGGACACCATATGACCCCTAATGACACCATATGACCCCTAATGACACCATATTGGGTCGCTTTGGGTCATATTGTGTCCTAAGGGGTCATATTATGTCTTAAGCGGTCCTATGGTGTAAATATGACCCCTAACAACATGATTTGGTGTCTTAAGGGGTCCTATGGTGTCACAAGACACCATATGACCCCTAACGACACCATACGACCCCTTAAGACATGACACCATAGGACCCCTTAAGACACCAAATCATGTCATTAGGGGTCATATTGTGTCTTACGGGATCCTAGGACACAATATGACCCCTAACGACATGATTTGGTGTTGTTAGGGGTTATATGGTGTCCATAGGGGTCATATGGTGTCTTGGGACACCATAGGACCCCTTAAGACACAATATGACCCCTTAGGACACAATATGACCCAAAGCGACCCAATATGGTGTCACTAGGGATCATATAGTGTCCTAAGAGGTCATAAGGGTTCATGGGACACCATATGACACCATAGGACCCCTTAAGACACCAAATCATGTCGTTAGGGGTCATATTGTGTCTTATGGGGTATATGACCCCTAACGACATGATTTGGTGTCGTTAGGGGTTATATGGTGTCCATAGGGGTCATATGGTGTCTTGGGACATCATAGGACCCCTTAAGACACAATATGACCCCTTAGGACACAATATGACCCAAAGCGACCCAATATGGTGTCACTAGGGATCATATGGTGTCCTAAGAGGTCATAAGGGTTCATGGGACACCATATGACACCATAGGACCCCTTAAGACACCAAATCATGTCGTTAGGGGTCATATTGTGTCTTATGGGGTCATAGGACACAATATGACCCCTAACGACACAATTTGGTGTCTTAAGGGGTCTTATGGTGTCACAAGACACCATATGACCCCTAATGACACCAATCGACCTTTCAAGACACCAAATCATAACATTAGGGGTCATATTGTGTATTACGAGGTCGTAGGACATAATATGACACCTAACGACATGATTTGGTGTCTTAAGGGGTCGGATGGTGTCGTTAGGGGTCATATGGTGTCCATAGGGGTTATATGGTGTCCCATGAACCCTTATGACCTCTTAGGACACCATATTACCCCTAATGACACCATATTGGGTTGCTTTGGGTCATATTGTGTCCTAAGGGGTCATATTGAGTCCTAAGGGGTCCTATGGTGTCCCAAGACACCATATGACCCCTACAGACACGATATGACCCCTAACGACTCCTAAGGGGTCATAGACCACAATATGACCCCTTAGGACACAATATGACCCAAAGTGACCCAATATGGTGTCATTAGGGGTCATATGGTATCCTGAGAGGTCATAAGGGTTCATGGGACACCATATCACATAACTATCATTAGGGGCCATAGTTATGGGTCATAAGACACAATATGACCCCTAACGAAATGATTTGGTGTCTTAAGGGGTCCTATGGTGTCCCAAGACACCATATGACCCCTAACGACACCATAGGACCCCTTAAGACACCAAATTGTGTCATTAGGGGTCATATGGTCTCTCTCTCTCTCTCTCTCTCTCTCTCTCTCTCTCTCTCTCTCTCTCTCTCTCTCTCCCTCCTCCTCTCCCTCTCTCTTTCTCCCTCTCTCCCTCTCCTTCTCTCTCTCTCTAAAATATGACCAATAAAATCTGATATCCAATTTAATCGAATATCAGATTTCTGCCATGTTGCAGTTTACTTCATAAATGGCAGCAAAGGGAAATTCTTTGGGGACTGCAAATTTTTGTGCTCAAATTTTAAAATTTCAAATTTCAGCTCGAGAATGCTTTGGTATTAGGCTTGGAAGTGACAAGCTTGGAAAGTCAACTGGAAAAACATGTTTTTCAGTATTCCTTGATTTTCCAGACTTTACACTAGTGGCTAACAACTTTTTTTGCAGCCAAAATTGATAAAACGAAAAGGGTTTTTTAAGGACGTTCCCAGCTTTCCAACAATATAAGGCTTGTCTTATTTTGACTTTAGTAAATAATTATTATTTATTTTCTAATTGAATTCTGACAATAGTCATGATTGATATACTGATTGAAAAACACTCATAACTTTCAAACGGCATAAAATTTTTTGAAACCGAAACATGTGTCACATCCTATGCTTCATCTACTATAGGGAAAAAAATTTAAAAATTAAATTTCATAAGGTTTTGACCATGTTAAGGTGGTCAGACATAGGAGTTTCTGAATTTCTGAAAAGTTGTAGTAAAAAAACATAAATAATTTTTTAATTCATAAAAAATTAAAAAAAAATATGTGTCACATCCGGACATGAGTCTAATACTTATATTATAAATATTATAAAAAAATATTAAGATTTGATTGTGATTAGGGTGGTCAGACATACATCTACTTCTTATTTTTTTCCTAAAATTTTAGTACCACTGCATTGAAATTTGAAATTTTCATCAAATAGGATTTTTTTTTTTCCCAAAAAACAACTAGTAGCTTAGAAACTACATTCAATTTTCTATATATTATCTTCTTACATATTTTAAAAATAATGCTCACAACTTATTCAAATTTTCATGTCAAGTTGCATAACTCTGATTTTTCTGAAATTTCATTGCCACTTAAGGGCTTGTTTTGGCACACCATGATCCTACACATACCCACTGATCAAGGAGGAGAATTCATTTTTGATGAATTCAATAAGCACTACAATGATAACGGTATTAAGAGGTAGCTATCTACCCCAAGGACACCACAACAAAATGGAATAGCATAAAGAAATAACAGGACTGTAGTTGAAGCGGCAAGAACAATGCTGATCTGAGGAAAGGTTGCTCACACTTTTTGGAGAGAAGCGGTGAGCACTGCAGTCTACACTATGAACCGAGTAATCATCAAGAAAGGCAAAAATAAAACCCCTTATGAGTATTGGACTGGGAAAACTCCCACTGTAAGTTGTTTTAAAGTGTTTGGTAGTAAGTGCTATATCAAGAGAGGTGAGCATTTGAGAAAATTTGATGCAAAATGTGATGAAGGAATATTTTTGGGATATTCCACTAAGAGGAAAGCTCTCAAGTGCTACAATAACAAAACTTAGAAAATTGTTGAAAGTATCAATGTTAGGGTTGATGAATCCCTTGAGGAACCTGAAGGAACATGCAGCGAAGAAGTAGAAGATGAACCGAGTATAGCCTTCTGGGAACCGGTTAAGAAAGAAACTTGTAAATATCTTAGTGTTCCTACAAAAGCTGTAGTGAGAGAAGAAGAAGAGGTCAGTGAAGAAGAAGAAGAAAAGCTAGCAGATCAGGCTAGAGTCATTCCCAGATATGTGAAGTTGCATCATGATCCAAAGCAAATCATAGGAGATAAAGATGCAGGGATACTCATAAGAAGAAAAGTGAAAGAAAACTCTTGCATGATTTCTGAATTTGAACCCAAGACTTCTAGAGAAGCTCTTACAGATGAAGACTAGATTAAAGCAATGGAAGAGGAGCTAGATCAGATATAAAAGAATGTAACATGGTCTTTAGTGCCAAGACCCGAACATAAAAATGTCATAGGTACCAAATGGGTGTTCAGGAATAAGTTGAATGAAGAAGGCACAGTTGTCAGAAATAAGGCCAGGCTTGTATGCAAGGGATACGCTCAGGAGGAGGGAGAAGACTATGGAGAAACTTTTGCTCCCATGGCTAGGCTAGAAGGTGCTCAAATGCTACTTGCATTTGCGGCATTTAAGGGATTTAAGGTTTATCAGATGGATGTGAAGTCTACTTTTCTGAATGGAATCCTAGAAGAAGAAGTGTACATAGAGCAACTAGAAGGGTTTGCCTTATCAGAAGATAGTGACATGGTGTGTAGATTACACAAAGCCTTGTATGGACTAAAACAAGCACCTAGGGCATGGTATGAAAGATTACACTCTCATCTTGTGAAGTTTGGATTTAGAGAACAAGTGAAGATAGCAACATCTACTTGAAATTAGAAGGTGCTCAAATTCTAATTTGTGAAGTGTTTGTGGATGACATAATCTTTGGAGGAGATGATAAAATGAGTCATGCGTTTGTAGATGAAATGAAGAAATAATTTGAGATGTCTTTAATAGGAGAGATAAAATTCTTCATTGGTTTACAGATTCAGCAAATGAAAGAGGGTATCTTTATTACCCAATCCAAGTATGTCAAAGAGGTATTGAAGACTTTTGGCAGGGAGGTAAGCAAACTGGTTAGTACATTGATGGTAACTAGTTGTAAACTGACCAAGGAAGATGATTCAGCACTAGTGAATGAAAAGGAGTATCGGTCAATGGTCGGTAAACTGCACTATATGGTGCACAACAGACCAGATATTGCTCATGTAGTGGGCATAGTAGCTCATTTTCAGAAATGTCCAAGAGAATCCCACTTGGTAGCTGTGAAAAGGATTCTTAGATATCTAAAAGGAACAATTGATTATGGATTGTGGTATCCATATAATGGTGACTATAATCTCAAAGTATATACCTATGTCGATTGGGCGGGTAATGTGGATGATCAGAAGAGCAAAACCGGTGGAGCGTTCTTTCTTGGTAGAAGATTAGTATCATGGACAAGCAAGAAGAAGAGTTGTACTTCTCAATCTACAACTGAAGCAAAATATGTAGCAGCATTTATGAATTGCACTCAAGCAATTTGGATGAAGCATGTATTGAAAGGTTTCAAGGTACCTGTATCTGAACCAGTGAACATATTTTGTGATAACACAAGTGCAATAAACATTTCCAAGAATTTGGTATTGCGCGCTATAACTAAGCACATTGAGCTTAAATATCATTTCTTGAGAGAGAAAGTTTAGAGTAAGGAGGTTGTATTACAACATGTTTCTAGTAAGGAGCAACTAGCGTATATATTCACTAAGCCCTTACCAAAGACTACATTTACCTATTTGAGAGGTGGATTAGGGGTTCTACCCCTTCATGAAGTCAACTAAGGTTGTGTGCTCTGCATCAGTCAAGTACTACAAATGATAAATCTTTCAGGATTGATGTGTTGAAGGATGCTACTCCTTAGGGGGAGTAGCATAGTAGATTTTGGAAGCTCATGCCTCCACTTTGGCATTGTTGTCAAAGAGGGAGAAGATATCTGATATGCAGATACACTAGTCTATGAGATTTTCAGTTGCAATGCTACACTGAGTATTGCCATCAATGCCAAAGGGGGATATTGTTGGATATCCTTGGCATATGATGAATCGGTATGTTGATATGATGATAATGTATGTTTTCATTGATGTCAATAAGTGTAAGTGAACCAGTATGCAGATTGAAGAAGCTGGTGAACCGATATGAAGAGGCATGAGGAGATTTAGTGAACCAGTGTCGAGGTTTCATTAAGTGTGATTACCGATTGGTAGTCTTAGCTCTATGGTTATCGGTTTGGAGATCCAGCTTGTGTGATGAACCGATGATACTCTATGATCGAGGTACCACGTCAGCTTTGTGTGTGTGAAGGATTGAAGCATAAGAAGATCGACCATGCTTGAAATCTACCTCGAGAATGATCATTCTTCTTAGTGGCATAAGAAGAAAGCGTGATGGGTTACTAATTCCCATGCACGGTGATGAATGAACGATGCAGATTGTCTTGTGATCTGTTTGAAATTGCAATGCTCTATGCAATATGTTTGGACAGTTAGGATTGGACCACCTATGTTGTAAGCCTAAAATGCTTAGGGTTTAGGGTTTATGCTACCAACCTATCTGTTACCTATAAGGTCGATGATGTCTGTATCAAAAAGTTGTTGGCAAATGTTGTGTGTATGTATCCGAGTGAAGAGATACTTGATACTTACCAGACCAGTAAGAGGGAAACTCCAGAGTGTGTTTGTAGAGTAGAGGATATGAAAAGGATCTGCCTTGGCATATAGTGCTATAATCAGATCAAAGTTTTAACCTATTGTCTTCTAATCATTTTAACAAATGGAAAATCCCTTTACCGGGTAGCTTTAACAGGCTTATTGTAAAACCTGTAACTAGGTGACTCAAGATCATTGAGTTCTTTAAATCCTCTAGCGAGGTAGCCTTTAACAGGGTTTCAACCTTTAACAGGGTATATAGCCATCCCTTAACCGGGTGATCTCTAACAGGATCGGTTCCTAACAAAACCTTATTGTAAAGTCTTTAACTGGACTAGGCTCCTAGCAGGGCGAGCTTCAAAAGAGTTCAAAACAAGCTTGTGGGTATTCATCCCCACCGTGGGTTTTCCTAGTTGGGTTTCCACGTGAAAAATCTATGTGTTATGTGTTATGCATTTTTCATGTGATGTTTATGAAGTATTTGGTTGAAGGATTATGCATGTAGGGTTAATAGGTTATGGTATTTTTAGTATACCACATGCGTATGTTTATGGGTGAAGTTGATGTTTCATAATTGATCATATTTGAAGTGTTCAGATCTATCAGTTTATGGTGTTTGGTGTCTTAATGTGTTTAACCGGTATCGCCATGGTTAAGTTCAGTAATGGTGATAATCAATTTGTTTTGCTTTAGCTAGATAAGTTGTTGAGTGAGTTTTTATCTGTACTGATTAACCCCCCACCCCCCTCTCAGTATCGGTTGAGGTATCTGTTGTTCATCATTATTCATCAAATTTTTGGAGGAAGTTAAGGTATGTGCATAAAAGTTTCTAATGAGATGCCAAAAGAATCTGAGATGTCTATGATTGGTGACTTAAATTTATTTCTTGGTTTGCAATAAAATCATAATGATAAAGGAATTTTCATTTATAAGTCTAAATACATTAAGGAATTGTTGAAGAAGTTTGGGTTGGAGAACTCCAAAGTGATGTGTACACCTATGACCACCAAATGCAAATTGACAAATGATGATAAGTCCCCTAAAGCAGATGCAAGTTAGTACAGATTGTTGATTGGAGGACTGTTATTGTAGACACCTAAAATTGTCATGTCTAATTAAATAAACATTTTTATTTATTTAATTACTTTAGCCTAATTCTTCTATTAATTAAATAAATCTTTATTTATTTAATTAATTCATTTCTCCCCTTCTAGCCTTTTTCTCATTTAAATAAATACTTTTATTTATTTAAATTATCCTTTTCATAAATTAAATAAATACTTATATTTATATAATTGATCCAATTTCTTCTATTAATTAAATAAATCTTTATTTATTTAATTAATTCATTAGCCTTTTCTACCCATGACACATGTCATTCATCTCTTAATTCCTACACTACCTACCCTCTTATTATTTTCTTATTTTCCTCTACCTACCCTCTAATCCTAGCCAACCATTTAACTTTTACACCTCTCAATCTTATCCCTCCATTTCTTACAATGTCTTCTATATAAGGAGATGCTTCCTTCATTATCAACCCTAATCAGCTAATCAATCTCCTTGACTAGCATTCGAACTTTCATATGCAATCAAGCCTACTTGCAACCAACTTTTTGTTCTTTGTTGAGCTCTTGGGTACCTATAAAATCCAAGAGCAAATATATCAAGAAAGATCAATGGAGATAGGAAGAATTGAGTGTTGGCATCATGTGAACTGGTATGTGGACATAATGACATTGTATGTTGTCATTGATGTCAATATGTTGAAGAGGTATGAACTGGCATATGTGAGAACCTGTATAACACTATGAACCGACATTTGTGCCAAAGTGAAGTGGTGCGCTTGTTCAAGGTGAACCGGCATATGGTTATGGGAACCGACACATGGAAACATTGTATGACTACCGGTTGGTAGTTTCAACTTCAAGGTTTCCGGTTGAAGTGCTTCAAGCCTGTATGGCTCAACCAGTGACATTGTGTGATGAGTTAGCATTGTAATGAAGAACAGATCATGTTGCCATGTTAGTCTTGTGCGCGTGAAGGATCTTGCATAAAGGAGATTGTTCCTATCTATCTCGGGAATGTGCGAAGTCTATAAACGGTGATAACGTGTGATGGGTTATCAGCCGCCATGAAATCGGTGGAAAATGAATGACGAAGAATGTCTTGAGATTGGATCAAGACTATTGCATTCAATACAGTATGATCAATGGTCAGGATTGAACTATTTGAATTCCTTAACCTAACAGGTCTAGGGTTTAGGGTTTATGCCACCGACCTGTTTGTTGTCCTATAAGGTTGATGTTGTGATTCTTTCAGAAGTTGTTGGCAAAAGTTGTGTGTGAGTATCCAAGAGAAGGGATACGTGATTCTTGCTAGACCAGAGGATAGAAGTGATACCTGTAGAGTGTAAGTGCAGAAGGTGAAGAGGAGTTTAAGTGGATCTGCATTGGCATTGAGTGTTGTTACCAGATCATTGTAATACCTGTTGATCTCTAACCACCTCAATAGTTTGAAAATCCTCTAATAGGGTAGCCTTAACCAACTTACTGTAAATCCCTTAACAAGGTAACTCAAAGTTATTGAGATCTGGAAAGCTAGAGAGCTCTAGAAATCCTTTAGCTATTTAGTTCTTGAAATCCTCTAACAAGGTAACCTGTAACAAGGTTTAACCCTTAACCGGGTATTGTAGCCATCCCTTAACCAAGTGATCCCTAACAGGATCGGTTCCTAACATAACCTATTGTATCTGTCTTTAATAGGACAAGGCTCCTAATAGAGCGAACTTCCAAAGAGTTCAACAACAAGCTTGTGGGTATTCATCCCCACCGTGGTTTTTCCCAGTTGGGTTTCCACGTGAAAAATATGTGTGTCATATGTGATGCTTTTATCTTGTGATGCTTTGTTATTGCCTATTAAACATATGATGGTTCTGTGTTTTATGTCTGTCAATAAAACATGTTGAACTAGTTGTTGTGAAGATATGATGATAGATTACTTGTTCATGCATTAGGGTGAAATGGGAATGAAGAGTTAGATTATATGAGAAGATAAGTGTCAACTGGTCTTTGCTTGTCTCAGTTTTACTGGGTTTTGCCGGTTGAACTCTGTTGAAGGACTGGTGTTGTTGTTTGTTTGTCAATGCATAAGTGTTAGTTGAAAAAACAATTTAAGATAGTGTTTTTGTCTGTATTGATTCACCCCCCCCTCTCAGTACCGGTTTGGTACTATTCATTCATCATTAAGTTATTGTGAGATTTTGCCAAGATCAAGAGCTCAATGAAATGTACAAAATAGAGACACAATATAGGATAAGAATAAACTATATTCTCATCAATAGAAAATGATCAATAATAACAACTACATACAATGTAGATGAGCTTACTTATATAGGCAAGGCTAGGGATATGTGAGCACACAAACATGACATGTGGCTCAATAAGAAACAAGGGTAGGTAGGAAATAGGTGTGGGTAGGTAGGAGATATAATATAATAGTCCACATGAGGTGGATCACCCACTGAATGTGGAGTGTAACAACAAAAACAACATTATAAAAGGTGGAATTTCTCCTACACACACTATCCCAATGTGGCACAAACACCCAAGTGTCTCATACCCAAACTACTATGAAATGCATTTCCTAAGTAAACTTAAGTAAGTGTAATAATATCCAAGATGAATAATTATTTACACCAACACCCCCCCTTAAGTGAAACTTAGGGGAATGCACTTAAGTCTACAATGCAACTAAGCAATGCAAGATGGGTCCCAGCTACGAGGCCATGTTAGGTACCCATGTACAAATGCAAATGCATGCAAACCAATGCAATGAAATCTCTCACAAAGTGGGGAAAGAGAGAAAAACCCAATGGGAAAAAACCCTCCCCCAAAAGAGAGATGAAAAACATACAAGAGAACTCTCATAGAAGAATGTGAAGGACAAAACCCCATGTGAGGAAAAAATCCCCCCCATATGAGAGAAGAAGAGAAGCTAGAAAGCCCCCCCTCAATGTGGAATCTGCACCAATGATAGAAGCTCGATGTATGAAGAAACTGCTCCATGAACATCGAACAACATTCCTCCCCTTAGGAAGAAACAAAACCAAAGGTGTATCCATGAAGTCTCCCCAATCATGAAGGGAAGATGTATGAAGAAAACTCATGATGAAAGGAATATTTGAAAACTGCTCAAGTGTCCCCATGTCGATGCTAAAAGATACCCCCTCCAAAGGTGGTAAACTGTGCCACACTGCTGAAAAAGGCACTCCAAGATCTAGTGGAGATGGATGTAGAACATGTCCCAAAGACTCACATGTCTCCTCAAAACATAAAGATACCTCCTCCAACTACTGTACATAAGTATCCACAATCATGTCAACCTCGAAAGAATGATCATGTAGAGAATGAACAAAAGGGTCAGAGTGTGCCCTCGCAACAATCGAAGAAGGATCACCTTCATCAAAGAGAAGATGAATGTCATCAATGATGTCTTCCAAATCTGCAATGTAGGATTCCATAAATAAACCTGTGATATCTGTTAAGTAATCATCCCATGAATCTGAAGCTGGAAGACAATGAATATCCTGTTGCACTAAATCATTTGAAGGCAAAACTATCACACTATCTGCATCATCAGGTGCAATAGGTGATGTGATATCAATATGAGGAGATGAAATACAAGGCTCAAGAATGGGGTCACATGTGAGAATCCCCATGTTCAAGTGCCCAAAGTTCTCCTCAAAATCTGAACCATCACAAGAAGTGTGATCATCATGTGTAGAATCATCAAATGTGAAATCATCATCATCAACAAAATCTGAAAAGGAGTATAACCGAGATGCATGATCAACCACCCCAATCACAAAGATAGCTCTAGACTCTAAGTCTCTAATGAAAACTAAGTCAGGTGTGAACTCCACAACTCTCTTAGTTGCGCCATGTGTGATTTGATAGATAGAAAGGAGATTGTTTTTCAAGTGGGGTACACACAACACATCATTGAAGGAGTTATCCCCAATGTCAATAGATCCTTTCCCAATCACATCCATGTATGTATGATTGCCCATCAAAATCTATGGCATGGTGCAAGGCTCAAATGTAGAGAACATAGACTGCGAAGATGTCATATGATGAGTAGCCCCTGAATCTAGAAGCCATCTCTCTGAATCATGACTAATAGTAGCACATAGAGCTTTTCCTTTTCTTGTTCCAAAAGAGTGAGTCTTCCCACTTGTAGAAGCCATGAATGCTTTCCCTTTTCCTTTTGAATGTGAGGAAGTGGAAGTTGATGAATCATCCTTCTTGTAGACTTTAGGCAAATCAATGTTATTCTTTTTGATGATATGTGTGAGCTCATCAATCTTCTTAGAATGGCAACGATGCTCCTCATGACCAATCTTTTTACAATAAGCACAAGTAGGTCTCTCCCTCTTTGGCGAATTATCTCTCTTGGAAGAGGATGAATCTCCTTGTTATGGAGAAAATGGTGCTTTTTCTTTAGGCTTTGATTGCCATTTCTTCTTGTTTGAGTTGTCCTTTCCTTGATTTCCTTTGTTCCCTTGATTTGCCACTAATGCTTGAGACTTAGAAGCCTTAAGAATGCCCATTCTTATCAACTTCATTGTTCCATCATCAACATTTCATTGAAAGCATCAAATGTAGGCATTTTGTAGCTTGAACCCATTGTCATCCTATGGGTTTAGAAACTAGAAACAAATGCTGCATATTCTTGTGGAAGCTTGCCTATCAAGTTGAATATCAATTGAGCATCCTTCTTATCAATGCCACAATCTTTGAGTTGTGCCCTCAACTCATTTGCCTTAGTGACATAATCTTGTATAGTATCAAAGTTCTTGGGATCTAACATGGTGAGATCACTATCAATTTGATATCCCCTAATCTCATCAACTTGACCATACAAGTCTTGAAACTTTTGCCAAGCATCCTTGATTAGAGTACACTTCTCAATATGAAAAATGAGATCCTTTGATACATACTTTCTTAAGGTACCAATTGCCATGATATTTTTAGTGAGCCAATACAAGTGACCAACTGGATCAACCTTAGGATCAGTGGGAGCAACAATAGTTCCATCAATGTAATGAGTGAGTCCTTTTTTCCATAAGTTTACTCCATGCATCAATTTTCCAAGTAGCATAATTATGAGGAGTTAAGAGAGGAAACTTAGAAGAACTCATAGCAATAAAAAGGAAGCAAAACAAGAGCACAAAATCACAAGAGACACCCCCCCAAATTCAATCAATCAAAGTATACCCCCCCAAAGTGATGATTTTGGCACTTTATACTTAGTGCGATTACAATGAGCCACTTGCAAAACAAGGCAAAGTGGACTTATGATGTAAATTTTACAACTTCTCAAATAAGATAAAAGAGACTTCAATCAATAGTGCAATGAATCTAATTGAGATTCAAGCAAATATACAAGTACCAAGAGAGGCAAAAATGGCCAAAATCTGAAAGTACAATTTCTACTTACAATGGCATCAATCTGATAGTATCATGTGAAAGTAGACAAAAAAATACGCACTTTCAAAAAAAACAACACCTGAAAAGGAGGTCGTATGACCCTAAACGAAGCCTCTGAAGTTGCAAAAACTGGGATTACTCAGGTACATTCACCAAAAAATGCATTTTCTAAAAAATCAGTGCATTAAAATCAAAAAAATTCTTCACCACTGTGGAGAGCATGAAATTCTAGCCCATTTCAAAAAAAATTGCACCCAAAAAGGAGCAAAAATGAGCAAGTTATGGCCATTTGAAGTTGAACTACAAAATCAAAAAACTCAATGAGAGGGGCCTGCAAAATTTTTGAAAAATGATGACGTGGTGCTGATGTCAGCAATTCACTATGTTAAATTTGATGACCGTATGACCGTCATGAAAATGTCATCCCTCTGCATGGCGTCTGTACTGTACGGACAGGCTGATGTGGCAGATGACTATGCAGGCCGTACGGATGACGTGGCAGTCTGACAGTGCATACGGAGGTCTGCATGGCGCAGGTGATGTGGTGGATGACTCGGCTGCCGTACGGAGATGACGTGTTAGACAGAGGTGGCCTGGAGCTAGTGGCCTCCTGCCACATGGTGGACGTGGATCGTCGATTTTGTAACCGCTAGCGAGAGGAGGCTGTCAGAGTCGCCGGAAGCCAAGGACAGGGGCCGGTGTCGGGAGGAGCCGAGCTGCTAGCAGCGGTGGTGGTGGGAGAGTCTAGCGCGATGGTGACAACGACGTGGACGACACGTGTCGGCGTGGGCAGTGGCGGGTACAGGCGCAGACGAGGGTACACCAGACCTGCAACATGCGGAACACGATGGAACTCAGCAGCACGGGAAAAAATGCAGCGGTGGTCTGTTAGCAGGTACAGCCTGCAACCTGCGACACACAGGTACACACTGCACGGGGGGGTCTGCGGACCCCCAAAAACACTTTTTTTTTTTTTTTTTGATTTTTGATTTTTTTCAATTTTTTTGATAAATTTTTCTGAAATTTTTCTTTTTTTTTTAATTTTTATTTTCAGAAAATATAAAAAAAAATTCGAAATTCATACAATAATAGCAAAATTGGCAAAAAAAAATTTCTCACCAAAATAGGCCGACTTTATAACCAAAATTCATGGAAACGACCTTCTGGACGCAATGACGGGGTTGGATTTGGTCTAGGATGCCTCCAAAAGATGTTTCTCCTTAGATCTGCCTCTTGACGTCGCAATAATGCCTCTTCAAGATGAATCAATGAAGCCCCATTGGCTCTGATACCATGTGAGATTTTGCCAAGATCAAGAGCTCAATGAAATGTACAAAATAGAGACACAATATAGGACAAGAATAAACTGTATTCTCATCAATAGAAAATGATCAATAATAACAACTACATACAATGTAGATGAGCTTGCTTATATAGGCAAGGCTAGGGATATGTGAGCACACAAACATGACATGTGGCTCAATAAGAAACAAGGGTAGGTAGAAAATAGGTGTGGGTAGGTAGGAGAAATACTATAATAGTCCACATGAGGGGGATCACCCACTGAATGTGGAGTGTAACAACAAAAACAACACCATAAAAGGTGGAATTTCTCCTACACACACTATCCCAATGTGGCACAAACACCCAAGTGTCTCATACCCAAACTACTATGAAATGCATTTCCTAAGTAAACTTAAGTAAGTGTAATAATATCCAAGATGAATAATTATTTACACCAACAGTTATCAATTCGTATCAGAGCTTCCTCTAGGTCCTTTATATTATAAGCTTAACCGCTTGAGGTAAAGATCTCAATCAAATGATGAAGAGGGAAGGTCCAAAGTTTAACAAGGAAAGTTTTGATATATGGAAAGATAGGATGAAGATATTCATCAGAAGCATGGGTGCTCAACACTAGAGTTATGTTGAGAATGTCTATGTTGTCCCTATCGGTACTCTCACCGATGACCAAAAGAGAGAGATACAAGAAAATGTGCAAGTCATGGAAGCCCTTATTAGTAGTCTATCTAACATTGAGTTTATTGATGTTCAGGACAAGGTAAATCCCAAAGAGGTATGGGATGCTCTTGAAAATATCTATGGTGGTGATGAACATGTAAAATAGGCTAAGGAAGAAAGCCTGAGAGGGAAGTTTGAAGATATGTGGATGGTTGAAGGTGAGACCATTCAGCAGTTGGAATAAGAATCAAAACAGTTGTTAGAGAAATCAAGAGTGCAAGTGGTAAAATAGAAGATTCCATTGTGGTAAGCAAAGTCCTAAAATCCCTATTGTTGGTCTATGCAATAAGGGTTGCTGCTATTCAGGAGATGAGATCAATAGACAAGACTAAGGTATCCTTGGACTCCATCATAGCCAAGTTGACAGCCTATGAGCTAAATAGCTTTGACGGTAGTGTTCAAAAGACTGAATCAGCTTTTAAAGCCTCTGCTATACCATCCAGGAAAGGAAAAGAAGCTAGCACTAGTGGTGAACCTAGACAGAGTAGAGAAATGGATGATGAGGAGATTCTGATGGCATTTGAAGCTCTCCTTGCTAGGAAGCTTCCTAAAGGAACCAGTAAATACAAAGGTAAGCTACCTTTGAAATGCTTTTCTTGTAACTAGATAGGTTCAGGAAATTCAAAGGAGGAAACCGGAGAAACTGTTTTGTGGTAGTTGATGAAGGTGTCACAGATGAAGAATCAGAGGATGAAGAAAATGAAGATATTGTGTTTTTTGCTGTCAAAGAAGATGTGTCAGATAAGAAGGCTCTTGTCTCCCGGTTTGATAATTCCAATGAGTGGATCATTGACAGTGGTTGTTCTCACCATATGACTAGTGACCGGAGCAAGTTTCTATCCTTGGAGGAGTATGATGGTAGTGTGGTTCGCTTTGGCAATGATGCACCATGCATGGTCACAGGAAGAGGGTCCATCTCTCTGAATGGAAAGAGCAGTGCTAACAATGTGTACTGGGTTGATGGTCTTAGACACAACCTTCTGAGTGTTGCCCAGTTGAATGACAGTGGCCTCACTCTGGAATTCAAGAATGGAATTTGCAAAATCAAAGGAAAAGATGGTGAATTGGCGGCCACCGGCATGCAAACCAAAGGTAACCTATTTCATCTGAATGCAAATATAAGTACATGTCTTATGGCTAAATTTGATGATAGCTAGATATGGCATAGGAGACTCTGCCATGTAAACTTTGATAACATTGTAAAGGTCAGTAAGATCAAAGCAATTAGAGGGTTGCTAGTGCTAAGAAAACTGGATAATACCTTGTGCAGAGAATGTCAATTGGGGAAAATGTCTTCCTCAACCTTTAAAGGTAAATCTTTCACTGCTGACAACTTGCTTGACCTTGTGCATACTGATTTGTGTGGTCCTATGAAAACTAGGAGTGTGCAGGGTGATAGGTACTTCATGATTCTCACTGATGACTGCTCAAGAATGATGTGGGTCACATTCTTGAAAGACAAGTCTGAAGCCTTTGTAATGTTTAAAGCTTTCAGAGCATTAGTGGAGAAGGAAAGCAATAAAAGGATCAAGTGCCCGAGAACTGATCAAGGAGGGGAATTCACTTCCGGTGAATTCAACAAGTACTGTGAATAACATGGCATCAAGAGGCAATTATCTACCCCCCGGACTCCATAGCAGAATGGCCTAGCAGAGAGGAATAACCAGATTGTGGTTGAAGCATCTAGAACCATGTTGATTCAAGGAAAGGTTGCTCACACCTTTTGGAGAGAAGCGGTGAGCACTGCAATCTACACAATGAACTGGGTACTCATCAAGAAAGGTAAGGATAAAACTCCTTATGAGTACTGGACCGGTAAGACATCTGTGGTTAACTACTTTAGAGTGTTTGGTAGAAAATGTTACATCAAGAGGAGTGAACACCAGAGAAAATTTGATGCAAAATATGATGAGGGAATATTCTTAGGATATTCCACCAAGAGCAAAGCTCTCAAGTGTTTCAACAATAGGACTCAGAGAATTATGGAAAGCATCAATGTAAGAGTTGATGAAACCTCTGAGAAAACTGAGGAAACCGGCAGTGTGCAAGCGGTAAGTGAACCGGTTGCAACCTTCTGGGAACCGGTTGTCAATCAACCGAGTCCCAGCAACGGTATTCCTACACCAACAGATGTAGATGTTGATACTGATGGAGATGAGGATGAAGAAGAAAAGAAAGAAGAATCTATCAAGACCATTCCTCGGTATGTCAAACTGAATCATGATTCTAAGCAGATCATGGTAGATAAGGATGCAGGAATCCTTACAAGAAGAAAGATTAGAGAAAACTCATGTATGATCTCTGAATTTGAGCCAAAATCATTCAAAGAGGCTCATAAAGATGAAGACTGGATCAAGGAAATGGAAGAGGAACTTGACCAGATAGAGAAAAATGGTACATGGTCCTTGGTACCCAGACCGGAGCACAAAAATGTCATTAGTACCAAATGGGTCTTCAGAAACAAGTTGAATGAGGATGGCACTGTGATTAGGAACAAAGCTAGATTGGTGTGCAAAGGATATGCTCAAGGAGAAGGAGAAGACTATGGAGAAACCTTTGCTCCTATAGCTAGATTGGAAGGAGTTCGTATGCTTCTTGCATATGCAGCTTTTAAAGGCTTCAAAGTATATCAAATGGATGTAAAATCTGCATTCCTAAATGGTGTACTTGAAGAGGAGGTGTATATTGAGCAACCAGATGGGTTTGCCCTATCTGAAGACAATGACATGGTACGTAGGCTACATAAAGCCTTATATGGTCTAAAGCAAGCACCTAGGGCATGGTATGAGTGCCTACATTCCCATCTTGTGAAGATTGGATTTGAGAGGACAAGTGAAGATAGCAATATCTACTTGAAGACTGAAGAAGATTAGATCCTGATCTGTGAGGTTTTTGTTGATGACATTATCTTTGGTGGAGATGACAAGATGAGTCATGAATTTGCTAATGAGATGAAGAAAGAGTTTGAGATGTCACTCATAGGGGAGATTAAGTTCTTCATTGGACTACAGATCCAACAGATGAAAGATGGAATCTTTATCACTCAATCCAAATATGTCAAAGAAGTGTTGAAGACCTTTGGCATGGAAGATAGCAAACCAGTTGGTACACCAATGGTGATCAGTTGCAAATTATCAAAAGAGGATGATTCTGCATTAGTTGATGATAAGGAATACCGATTAATGATTGGTAATTTGCATTATGTAGTGCATAGCAGACCGGATATTGCACATGCAGTTGGCATTACTGCAAGGTTCCAGAAAAGTCCAAGAGAATCCCACTTGGTTTCAGTCAAACGGATTCTTAGGTATCTGAAGGAAACAGTTGACTATGGATTGTGGTACCCATACAACAATGATTTCAACCTGAAAGTATTCATAGATGCTGATTGGGCAGGTAATGTGGATGACCAGAAAAGCACAACCAGTGGTGCTTTCTTTCTCGGTGGTAGACTAGTCTCATGGATGAGTAAGAAGCAGAGTTGTATCTCTCAGTCTACAGTGGAAGTGGAGTATGTTGCAGCTTTCATGAACTGCACTCAGACAATCTGGATGAAGCATGTATTAAATGGCTTCAAAATCCCTGTATCTGAACCGGTAAGTATATTTTGTGATAACACAAGTGCTATCAATATTTCAAAGAATCCGGTTTTACATTCTAGAACCAAGCACTTTGAGCTTAAGTATCATTTCTTGAGGGAAAAGGTTTAGAACAAAGAGATTGCACTACAACATATGTCCAGTAAGGAGCAGTTAGCAGACATAGTCACCAAGCCTCTCCCAAAGACTACATTTACCCACTTAAGAGGTGAATTAGGGGTACTGCCCCTTCAAGAGGTGAACTAAAGGTATATGCTCCACTTCAATCATGTATTACATAGTCAAATCTTTCTTCAGGATTGATGTGTTGAAGGATGCTACACCTCAGGGGGAGCAGCATAATGGAACAAGGAAGCTTGTGCCTCCACTTTGGCATTGTTGTCAAAGGGGGAGAAGATGTAAAGTGGAGAAGATATTTGCAGAAATTGAGGGACAAGATGTGAAGCAGAGAGATATCTTTGTATATTGCCATCAATGCCAAAGGGGGAGATTGTTGGCATTATGTGAACAGGTATGTGGACATAATGACATTGTATGTTGTCATTGATGTCAATATGTTGAAGAGGTATGAACCGACATATGTGAGAACTGATATAACACTGTGAACCGACATTTGTGCCAAAGTGAAGCGGTGTGCTTGTTCAAGGTGAACCGGCATATGGTTATGGGAACCGGCACATGGAAGCATTGTATGACTACCGGTTGGTAGTTTGAACTTCAAGGTTTCCAGTTGAAGTGCTTCAAGCCTGTATGGCTCAACCAGTGACATTGTGTGATGAGTTAGCATTGTAATGAAGAACAGATCATGTTGCCACGTCAAGCTTGTGCGCGTGAAGGATCTTGCATAAAGGAGATTGTTCCTATCTACCTTAGGAATGTGCGAAGTCTATAAATGGTGATAACATGTGATGGGTTATCAGCCACCATGAAATCGGTGGAAAATGAATGATGGAGAATGTCTTGAGATTGGATCAAGACTGTTGCATTCAATACAGTATGATCAATGGTTAGGATTGAACCGTTTCAATTCCTTAACCTAACAGGTCTAGGGTTTAGGGTTTATGCCACTGACCTGTCTGTTGTCCTATAAGGTTGATGTTGTGATTCTTTCAGAAGTTGTGTGTGTGAGTATCCAAGAGAACGGATACGTGATTCTTGCGAGACCAGAGGAGAGAAGTGATACCTGTAGAGTGTAAGTGCAGAAGGTGAAGAGGAGCTTAAGCAGATCTATATTGGCATTGAGTGTTGTTACTAGATCATTGTAATACCTTTTGATCTCTAACCACCTCAATAGTTGGAAAATCCCCTAACAGGGTAGCCTTAATCGGCTTGCTGTAAATCCCTTAATAGGGTAACTCAAAGTTATTGAGATATGGAAAGCTAGAGAGCTCTGGAAATCCTTTATCTATTGAGTTCTTGAAATCCTTTAACAAGGCAACCCGTAACAAGATTTAACCCTTAACCGGGTATTGTAGCCATCCCTTAACCAGGTGATCCCTAACAGGATCGGTTCCTAACAGAACCTATTGTATCTGTGTTTAACAGGACAAGGCTCCTAACAGAGCGGACTTCCAAAGAGTTCAACAACAAGCTTGTGGGTATTCATCTCCACCGTGGTTTTTCCCAAATTGGGTTTCCACGTGAAAAATATGTGTGTCATATGTGATGCTTTTATCTTATGATGCTTTGTTATTGCCTGTTAAGCATATGATGGTTTTGTGTTTTATGCCTGTCAATAAAATATGTTGAACTAGCTGTTGTGAAGATATGATGATAGATTACCTATTCATGCATTAGGGTAAAATGGGAATGAAGAGCTAGATTATATGAGAAGATAAGTGTCAACCGGTCTTTGCTTGTCTCAGTTTTATTGGGTTTTGCCGGTTGAACTCTGTTGAAGGACCGATGCTGTTGTTTGTCTGTCAGTGCATAAGTATTAGTTGACAAATCGGTTTAAGACAATATTTTTGTCTGTACTGATTCACCCCCCCACCCCTCTCAGTACCGATTTGGTACTATTCGTTCATCATTAAGTTATCATGGAGATCCAAACCCTATTGGACATGTGATGGTATAATCTTTGTGATTTTGTTGATTTGCATTGTCTTAGGTAATCTTCATATGTTATGGTGGATGTTTGTTGATTGTTAGGCTAGGGTTTTGTGGTTGAATTCATTTAGTCTTTCAACATTGTCGTTTCCATTTTTACCATTAACATTTTGGCACACCCGATGGGACTCTTGTCCTTTTGCATTTAACATCTTGGTTGCAGATTTTATGCTTTTTAAGTTGCAGATCTGACATTTCCAGCAACATTTCAATATTTTCGTGTCTGCGCATACCGAAACTACGTTTTTGCTTTTGTGCTACGTCTGTGACCCCTAGAATCGTGTTTGCATCTTTGACATCATTTTACAATTTTTTTACGTTACAGATCCACGTCTGTGCATCTTTTTACCACATTCGTGTTCCAGATCTGCGTTTGTGTTACTGAAACACGTCTATGAGGGTTGAAACTGCATTTGTATACTCTAACCGCGTCTTTGTGAGATCCAATCACGTCTGTGTTTTTTATTTTATAATTTGCATTTTTTGTTCCAGTTTTTAGGGATTTATTTCATCGTTTTGATTTCAGATCTAGTTTATTCGGGCTAACATCTTGTCATCAAGCTAAAAAATTGGTGCATCTTGTCTTTGAAGCAACACGTCTTGTCGAAGGCCCCCTTTTCACAAAGTCTTTTGGATCTAAATTTTACCTAACTTGTGTGCTTGTAGGAGGGGTATTATTGCAAAACTACTAACAAATCTTTGTTGCAGAATTTTGGCAAGGGTTTTTGATCTTTATTATGTGCCTTATTTTCATAAATTACCAAACAATTCAATTGGTGCACTAAAATTGAACCAATGTCTTTTGTGTCTTGAGCAATAGGCTCTTTTTGTTTAATCTCTAGAGGGCCTGGCTCCCTGTGTGGTCATTAGGAATACTAGTGAGGAGAGAATGACCCAAGTGGTAGCAAGGAAAACCCACCTCTTTCGAACCACTATAAATAACTGTATCCGTGGTGAAAGCCATCAGTAACGTGTTCTGATTAGTTCATACAGACACTATGTCTCCCCATAAACCCGTTTGATCAATTTTATTTGATCAATAGTAGGGCATAACCCCTACTGGCTAGGAGCCTTCTATATTTACAGAGCTGAAAGTGCCACATGTACGGCCACACGACCAGATTCCCTTACTAGAACCTTTTTGTTTTAGAAAGCCAAAATCCTTCTAGTTGCTGGGACAGGAGGTCAGACCTCTGGAGTGGCCCACACACATATGGTTCTTAGTAGAGATACAAATTTCACCATGGGGAGTTTTCATGGGGACTGGTGCTTGGTTGCCCTAGAGAAGTGAGTGCCGAGGGTGGAGCCAGTAGGGTCAAGCATCTAAGTATCCGCTTTGAATAGCATAGCCTTGGGGGAAACCCCATGTGGGATCAACAACTATTGTCCTGGCCAACCATAAGAATTGTGCTTGTCTTCATTTAAACATTCAAACATTCAAGATCAAACATCAAAACATTGTGTCTTTTGTGTCTTCAAGTGTATGGAAATTTTTGTTTACATCAAACAAAACACTTGCTTTTGAGTCATTTTGAGTCCAAACACTTACAAACATTGAGTCCTCATCAATATTGTGTCCTCTTGTCACGAAAAAAATCAAAAATTCAGATTTGGTCACAACAAACAACTTCACAAATTGAGAAAGTTGCACTTAGATTCTGGAAATGCATCTGTGTCCTGTAATTGCATCTGTGTAGGAAAAAAACACGCCTGTGTTATCATAAGCAGAGTTGCATTCACAAAATTTTTAGAAACGTGTCTGTGCAATTTTTAATCATGTTTGTGTTGGGAAACTGTGTCTGTGAAGTATACAGGGACGTCTATGTTCAGTATTGGAAAAAATTTATAGTCCAGCAAACAAGAGCAATCAGTTTCAGAATTCTTGAGCTTCCTATTTTATTTCTCTAGGTTTTCATCTAGCATTCAACCTATCTTTGGGTCTCAAAAAGTTCATCATTGCTTTTTACCTTGCATTACATTCACATTTTTCTAAACTTGAGTCAAAAGGTCACTTGCTTTTCCTCATCTTGCTTTGTCAGCACAATACATGCAACAACATTTTGCTAAGTGGTCCCTCATCAAGGTCTATCACCTTTGAGTCTCATTTGGTCTTACTTGGAGTCAAGGTCAACTTACCTCATCAAGAGAATCTATCATCTCTTTGGAAGCCACACATACTCTACTACATACATACTTGGTCTTACACTTTGGACATTACAACTACACCTCTGATTCATTTGCATTCCACACAACTCTTGGTCATCCATACTCTTTCTATTTTTCATCTAGTCCCACACATCTTGGTCAAGCCCTAATTCATGGTTGAAACTCATTCCCAAAAATCTAGGAGAGAAGCTAAAGAGACTCAAGAGTCTACAAACATGAGTGCCTATGAGTATGACAATGATATCTTTTTCAGTTCTGATCATACCACATTACCTAACATGGACATCTATAGGAACATTCAGAATGTTGAGAACATGCATAATACGAACAACAATGATACACACAATGACAATACAGACAACTTTTTCGTACATTCAGCAAAAGTGGAAGACTCCATCATGGATCCCTATTTTAATAGACTAGTTGAGGAAATCATGAGAAGAGATAGACAATATTTCTTACAAGTTATGGCACAAAGTGGAGCTAAGATACCTCATGATTTTGACATGTCTCAAATAATGAAAAATCAACTTATGCAAGAAAGTCAACTAAACATGGTTCAAAGGAGACCTAATAGTGGAGGTACTAGAGGGCCACATTTCGTTCCTGAGTCATCATCATCCTTGTTTCAAAAACTTGAGGAACCAAATACACATGGTCAAGCTTATGATACTCATGAAAGAACATCTCATGAACAACTCTATCTATGTAGACCATTATGGAAGTCTTATGCAAATAAATACACTCAATTGCATACCAATGCTAAGGACCAACCTCAAAATCAATTGGATATCTAGAGGCATGCTCAAAATTTGGACACAAGAAAACCTCGTGTCAAATTTGGGGGCAACACACAAGATCAAACTCATGACATGCTTGTAGAATATGATATGCATGGACAAAGCAGATATTCTATTCCTCATAATGACTCTATACTAGGTGGTTCCTATATGCAGTATCGTTATAGACCTCCTCCACATGAGCATGTTTACGATCAATATCATCCATATATGTAGTATCCTCCTCCTCCACCTAGTGGCTCAGGCATGAAATATGGTCCAAGAAGTCGGTCTCCACCTAAGAATAATTTGGAATAGCAAATAAAAGACTTACAAAAGAAAATGGAAGACATTAATACACCAAAGCCAACTTACACAATGAGAGACATATGTCCCTATCCATTTGACAAAAGAATTTAAATGCCTCCTTTTCCTACACACTTCATCACACCAAATTTTGATAAATATAGAGGAAAAGGAGACCCTAAGGTACATATATGATAGTTTTTCACAACTTGCATTGAGGTAGCATTAGAAGAAATGTACTTGATGAGATTGTTCCCACAAAGCTTAGGTGATCAAGCTATGGAATGGTTCTCCCAGCTTCCACCTGGAATTAAGTCATGGGGTGATTTAGCAGAGGCATTTATCCAACATTTCTCATACAATATAGAGATAGACATATCAGTTACCACTTTGTGCAACACCAAACAAAAGGATGGGGAGTCATTTTCATCATTCTTACAAAGATGGAGGAATTTAGCTAGCAGGTGTTCTTGTGAAATTCCACAAAAACAAATGGTAGAGATGTTCACACAGAATTTCAACAAAGACATTGGTTATGACTTGAGAAAAGATTGTATGTCCACCTTCAAGGACATCATTGAGAAAGGCTTAGCAATAGAGAAGGTCTTAAATGAACAAGGTATCATCAAGATATTCAAAGAAATTAAGGAGGACTTTAAAGTGAAAGACAAGCCCTGATTCTGGAACAAGAAAAAGAACACAGTAAATGATGGTGTTGTCGATGCTAATACAGTGAGACCCAAAATCATTCTTTTTGGATCAAATTCTACAAATAACCAAGTAAACACTCAAACAATTTCAAAACCATGAAGGAAGTACACCCCATTGGGAGAACCACTTGAGTTAGCCTTCAAGAAGCTAGTGGAAAACAAGATAATAAAAATCCCAAACAATCCTCCATATGAGCCAAAGGTCAAACCAAATTGGTGGAATGATGATGAGTATTGCAAATATCACAATAGCAAGGGACATAAAATAGGAAATTGTCATCAGTTGAAGAACATCATACAAGGTATTATTGATAGAGGTGACATTGAGATCAAAGGACATTATTCCAATCAAGAACATGAGATGTTTAAGGAACCATTCCCTAAACATGACAAGGGAAAAGCCAAAGCCACAGATGAGTAGGCCATCTATACAAAAGCCTCCTATAACTATGATTCAACTGTTAATCACATTTCGATGGACAATTATGTCTCGACCATTATCATAAAGGATAAAATGCCAGAAAATTTGACCCAAAGACCCAAAGTTATCCTAAAAGTCATTGGACCTTCTTCTGAATCTACCTCTGAATGTAATGTCACAACTCGTCGAAGTAAAGTCACTTGGAAAGGTGCTCCAGCTAAAACCACCGCTTCCTCAGCAACCAAACCTAAGTACGATCTGGTAGAACAGTTAGGGAGGACACCCGCACTTATCTCCACCCTTGATCTTTTACGCATATCCCCCGCACATAAAGTCATTCTTGAAAAAACTTTGAGAGAGACTTTCATCCCCACTGATTTGAATGTGGACCAGTTTCAAGCCATGGTGAGATACCTTTCCGTTCCACACTCCCTTACATTCGCAGAAGCTGACGATGCCTTCGTAAGCCAACCACATAATGCATCTTTACACATTGAAGCCTTCTAGCACAAACATCGAATAAAACAAGTCCTAATAGATGGAGGAGCTAGTCTCAATATATGTACTTTGAACACAACAATACAATTGGGATATTCAGGTAAAGTTGTGAATGCTACAAACAAAATCACCATCAAGGCATATGATGATGAAGAGTATTCATCCAAAGGCACAGTCACTTTACCTCTTAGAGTTGGGCCAGTTACGAAGGATGTGGTTTGTCAAGTCCTAGACCTCGATCTCACATACAACATATTGCTAGGACATCCATGGATTCATGAGATGAGAGCATTTATATACTGCAATACTCATCATCATTGATAGCATGGATTAGGATTTGGAATTATTGATTCATAATGGAGTTGAAGTAACAGTCAATGGTGATCCTAATCCATTTATATACTGCAATAACTTGATATTAATAGAGAAGTTATCCCATCTTCTACATATATTGACCCTGAATCATTAAAACCTTCAACATCAAAGCAAGGTGATCTTAAAGGGAAATATCAGGACAAAGGCATGGGTGAATACACTCTAAATCAAACCATGTGTTTATGAAAAGTCATGAGTTCACCAAAAGAATATGGATGACCACATCCTTCTAAATGGGTATCTATCATTACACTAAAATGGGATCCTACTATATTCCAAAAGTGGGGTGAAATGGAAGAAGAAGACTTATAAAAAATGCTTTACAAAGACCCTGACGATGGTACACAAGATCACATCAACATACCATGTGAAAAATATGGCAAAGGATTCAAGATCCTACAAAATTTCGGGTACGATGGTAAAAGTCCTCTTGGCTTAAGAAAGCAAGGTATCACTCAACCTTTGCAACCAAAATTGACATTTAAAAATTAGTGCTCAAAAGGGCTTGGTTTCATCTCTTCCAGGGTAAACACTCACAAATAAGAAGAAGCATTTTAAATCAGGATTCCCAGTGATCAACAAGAGAATTGCTATTCCACTGACTCTAATGAATGGGAATGGGACTCAGACAAATCCTCCAGTGACTATGAACTCACCGAGACATTCAGAGAACTAGGCAAACCCACAGAAGAAGAGGAACTTCATAGAAAATTTAAATTTGGTCAAGAAACAACCCCTGAGGATCATACACAGTCTTTGTCTTTAGGTTCTATGTCGAAATCACGAAGGATGAGGACAGTTGTTTCGGAATGCGCTTTTAGTAATGACAATTTGGACTCATTCACGATTGAGACAGATAAGGAGAGTGCCAACGATGACCTTGACAACTACCTTGACATACCTGAATATAACTATATCTGCACCCTAACACCCGCTAACTTTGAAAATATTGAAGGCCTTCCCCTTGTTCACCACCAACTTATTGGCTGGGACCACGAAGGACCTATACAATTTGACACATTCCAAAATGATGAGGCCTTTATAAACTATTTAGGCATACGAGATGATCTTCTTCTTGGAGACCATAAGGCGGGATATACTATAGAACTCAACAACATGGCATATTTTGGTGAGGGTGTTGGGCCTTCCAATCGCAAAATATAAAAATAAAAACAAATCATGGGTTTTATGATGAAAACCACATTGTGGCACTATCTGACCCTTAAAAAGTAAAAAGAAAGGATGTATCTGAGGGTAAAAACCTATCTGAGGCACCCAAAGATAGAAGGCTCGACATTCTCCTGGAATCATATGAAGAAAAATCATCCATGTTGGTAGAGGGGACCATCAAAACAAACATTGGTACAGAAGAGATTCCACATAACATATTCCTGGCACAATCTCTGATAGAGAGAGAAATACCGAAGTTCATAAGTTTCTTCACAGAGCGAAAAATCAATTTTGCATGGTCCTACACCGATATGCCTGGACTGGATCCGGACTTGGTAATGCATCATTTGCCAGTTAAAGCAGGAGCAAAGCCAGTGAAACAAAAATTAAGAAAGATGCATCCATAAGTGGCATTATTAGTCAAGGCAGATCTTGAAAAATTGTTGGATGTTGGATTCATAAGACCAATTGATTATCCTGAATGGATCTCCAACTTGGTACAAGTCAGTAAGCCGGATCGCAGCATCAAAATATGCATAGATTTCAGAGACTTTAACAAAGCTTGTCCTAAGAATGACTTTCCATTGCCAAACATTGACCTGATTGTAGATCTCACAACAGGTCATGCAATGTTATCTTTGATAGATGGAATCTCTGGCTACAATCAAATAAAAATTGCATATGAGGATCAGCACAAAACAACATGTACTTGTCCCTAGGGAACTTTCTTCTGGAATGTCATGCCCTTCAGGCTAAAGAATGCAGGCGCTACATACCAACGAGCCATGACTACTATATTTCATGATCTTATGCACGTAGTTGTAGAAGATTATGTTAATGACCTCTTAGGAAAATCAATAGACAAAGACACACATTTGGACATCCTTTTAGTCCTTTTTGATCAGTTGGAAAAATACAAGGTAAGACTAAACCCCAAGAAATGTGTCTTTGGAGTAACTTTCAGGAAGCTCCTTGGATACATTATTTCAAAAAGAGGAATTGAAGCCAATCCAACAAAAGTCAAAGTGATCTTAGAAATGCCACCACCAAGAAATATCAGTCAACTTTGATCTTTATAAGGAAGACTCCAGTCCATATGAAGATTCATAGCACAACTTGCGGATAAATGTCATCCTTTTTCAGCACTTGCTACACAAAAACATCAAATTCAAATGGGATGATAACTGTTAGTAGGATTTTTAGATACTCAAAGATTATCTTCTAAATCCACCAATCTTGATGCCACCAGTCCTAGAACAACCCCTGTTACTCTACATATCAGCTACATCAATAGCTCTGGGAGCACTCTTAGCGCAACAAGATGCTAAGGGCAAAGAAAAGGCAGTATATTACATTAGTCGTACTTTGGATGGTTATGAGCTAAACTACACACCAATTGAGCATGCGTGTCTCACTATGGTTTTTGCTTCGCAGAAATAATGACATTAGATGCTAACTCATAAAACTAAGTTGGTCGCAAGGATTGATCCATTGAAGTATCTTCTTAATAAGGCGATGCTTACTGGAAGACTAGCCAAATGGGTGATGCTCTTGAGTGAATTCGAAATTGAATATGTGGACACAAAAGTAATAAAGGGACAACCTATCGTATATCAGTTAGCAGATGCACCCATGATAGATGATACTCCTTTAACTTCAGAGTTTCTAGATGAATCCATCTTGATGGTATCACACACAAAGCCCTGGCAACTGTACTTTGATGGCTGATACACATAGCATGGTGCAAGGGCTGGCATCCTCTTTATTGCACCTCAAGGAGATTCCATTCCTAAATCATATTGATTTTCATTTCCTTGCACTAATATCATAATAGAATACAAGGCATTAACAACGGGATTACGAATTGTAGTTTAATGGAAGATTAAGGAAGTTCATGTTTTTGGGGACTCTCAACTTGTAATTTGTCAAACAACCGATGACTACCAAATAAAGGATAAAAAATTAATGCCTTACAAGAAAATGGTAGATGACTTCAACCAATATTTCATGAAGTTAACCTTTGAGCAAATACCAAGAGACTAGAATCAAGCTGCAGATGTCATGGCTACTATTGCCTCGCTGATCGATCTACCACTAAATGAAACCCGCTATGAGTTCTTGGTAGATAACCTTTTGGTTCCCTCATATGAGATCACTCCTACTGAGATGATATGTGTCATTGGTCCTGATTCCTAGTTATACGGTTCCATTTTCACATACCTTCGTAACAACACCCTTCCTCCTGACTTATCCAACAACCAACACTGCACTTTCATTCGCCAATCGTCCTGATATGAAATTTTAGCCGATATCCTATACTGTTGAGGTCTAGATGGAACTCTCCTTAGATGTTTAGAAAGGGATGAAGCTCAAATTGCATTACGCGAAGTTCATGAAGGAATATGTGGTACACATTCTAGTGGTCCTACCTTAGCTAAGAAACTCATCAAGACTAGATATTACTAGCCCACTATGGAAAAAGACTCATATCAGTTTGTCAAGAAATGTAAGAAATGTCAAATTCATGGAGACCTTATTCATGTGCCAGCATAAGAACTTCAACTGATTGCGACTCCTTGGCCCTTTTGTCAGTGGGGACTCGATCTCGTAGGTAAGATTCACCCTCCTTCCTCCAATGGCCACAAATTCATTATCACTATAATAGAGTATTTCACAAAATGGTTTGAAGTCGTGCCTCTTACACAAGTCATTGGAAAATAGATTTCTATATTCATTCTCAACTATATCATTTGTCGGTATGGTATTCCTCTTTCCATCATCACCGACAACGGAGGTCCCTTCAAAAACCAAGATGTTCATGAACTTTGTGATTGCTTCCATATTACCCATCATTTCTCCACTCCCTATTACCCCCAAGGTAATCGTCAAGATGAGGCGTCTAATAAAACCATTCTTAAAATCCTAAAAAAGACAGTCAATGACGCTGGCCAAAATTGGCATATCCAACTTAATCTCGCACTTTGGGCTTATCGCACAAGTGTTCGCACACCTACAGGAGCCACACCTTATTCACTTGTCTATGGAACTGAAGCTATCTTTCCTATTGAGGTTGAGTTACCATCTTTATGAGCCTCTTTGCATAACATTATCAGTGATGAAGACTATAGGGTCTCTCACTTACAAGAATTATAACTGTTGGATGAAAGAAGACAAACTACTTTTAATCATCTCAAGGCTTATCAACAACGAATGAGTCGCAGTTACAATCATAAGGTTAAGCCTTGTCTATTTGAGGTAGGCAACTTAGTTCTCAACGAAAATCCCAAAAATTAGCAAGACAGAGAGAAGAAGGGCAAGTTCAAACCAAATTGGCTTGGTTCTTACATCATTACATCAGTCTATGGATCCGATGCATATCAGCTTTCAACTCTAGAGGATGAACCTTTGGAGGATCCTACAACAGCATGTACCTTTGCAGGTTTTACACATAGATCTTCAGAATATCCTAATTCAAAAAAAAAAAATACAAAAAAAAAAAAAAATTCAAAAATACAAAAAAGAAATTAAAAAAAAAAGTGAAGAGAAATAAATCTGTCCAAAGGTGAAAACCACTTCGGTGGCACCCTAGGCAAGTACCATGATGAAAACTAGGTCACCAACGCCATGTGCAGAGACATTGCTCCTCCCTCCTTCAGGATTCAATTCCATCCTTTCACTTTGCACACACTCACAGCCTATCCATTCATAATAAACCTTACCCATTCCCATCATGGCTTGCTATTGATCTACCCAATATTGGTTAGCGATTCATAATAATCCCTCCTTTTCACCCCATTCCATCCATAATAAATTAGCTGCTATCTGTGGCTAAGGAAAATCCTATGTCTAGTGATGGGTGTAGAACTAAGAGCATCACACGTTCTGAGGAGTACAATTTCTTACATCATTCTTCAGTCTATCCGCACGCAATCCACAATAAAGAAACACTTGCATCACATATCTGTAATAAAGTTTTGTCTTATCCACAATAAAGTATCGATTTCATGGATTTGGTCAGTTTCAGATAAGATACAACAACAATTGACTTCAACAAATCAATCTTATCAATAGACTTAGACAACATTATGGTTCAGTGCTATCTATCCTTTTGTGAATGAAAACATTGTGACCACAATCAAATAGACTTATACAAGTGACAAGAGACACTAAACTTGAGGACAACAATGAATGTTGGTGTCGAGTCTTGATTTTCTTTTGATTTTATCTTTTGTGACATGTCTTTGACTAGAGATTTTATCTCCAAGATGTCTTTGACTAGAAAGGTGAGGATGGGGTATCGTCACCTATTTTTATTTGTTGTCTATGAATTGTCTCTTAGTAATGCTATGACTTGTCCAAGGATATGAGGACATTGTGAGTCTAGTGTGAACTAGGGTATTCCTTGTTTGTGATTGTCTGATCTCCATGCAAACAGGTACAATGACTTTCTGGGTCAAACATATACCTCGATTGTCATAACCTATTTGCCATAATAAAGCTTAATGATGATAATGCACAAGAAGCTCTTTCACTTCCATATCTTCTATCTTCCATCCTACTTTTCTTGATTGACCTCCATCATCCTCCTTGATTCTGTGCAGTCCGCTATCACATGACTGAGTATAATGACATGCCAAAAATATTTGCATTTCATATAGGTTGCACCTGCATTACCACATATTAGTATTTCATACATACATATAGATATCACAATTGCATCACATCCTGCACACAACACATTTTAGCACATTTTACATTCTCATCATGTAAATAGTTATCTACATTATCATATTCATCTGCATTTCATATATTCACATTTTCATAACATATAAAAACTTAAAAGAACAAAAATATTGCATTTCATCATGTACATATTTGCATCCATATCATAAGCATCACATAGAAACATGCATCACATGGAGGAAACATCACATAGGTACAGATGCATATAGCTACCGCAAGGATGAATCATCTCATATATATCTCAAAATTATAAGTGTCATGATACAATGATGTCAAAATACATATGGCTACAAAATCACTCGAAGGTGTCTATATCATCATATAAACATGGTACAAAAAAATTGATACATAGGGAGCCCTCTAAGGCTATGATAAACTCCCTCCCTCAGGGCCAGCTAGCCTCGATGGAGTTTGAGCCCTAGAAAGACCCACCCCGGGATCATCTCTCCTACCCCCTCTATTTGGTGGTGGTGGAGGACCCATGACCCCACTGTTAGATGTCCATCTCTTGTCTCTCCCTTCAGAGGTCGTCGCAGTCTGCGACGGTCTCTAGAAGCTCCTAGCCTATTGATCTGATGGCACCACTCCATAGTACAGGTCTCTCCAGTAGGCTATCTCCTCCCCTGGCCATAGAACATAGATGTATCTGGCCCCAGTATCCTCTATTGCCTATCTGCTTGCCCTGAGTGTTGTCTCAGCCTCTATATAGCGCTGAATAGCCCGATCCCTCTCTCACTCAGTATCCCTCAGTTGTCTCTTGAGCCTAGCTGCTTCCCTCTCCAGATCCTGGATCTCATCTTCTTGTCCTTGTCAAATCTCCCTCAAATAATAGCTCATCCTCCTCCTCTCTCCCCTCACCCTATCCTTGTGGCTACTCCTGTCCCTGTCCCTGTCCCTATACCTGTCTGGGAACCTGTGCTGCTGGCACCTATAATGACAATCCACCTCTACCCCTCACTACATGCATCTGTCTCTCCTCTCTGCCCTCTCTCCTTTGATCCACTCTCCTCTCTACCACTGCCCCTTGCCTCTGCCATCAGCCTTTGCCTCCACCATCACCCTCTATTGGTTCCCCTGGATCTGTCACCCATAGAAATGGATGCTCTGCCCAATATGCACTGTACTCTGCATCCATCCCTACATCCTCCACATCTGTCCATATGTCCCAAGGCATGGGAACCATCTCCATCTTCTATGTCATAGCCTGATCATATGAAAATAATGGCCCTAAATGCACCTGATCCCTCACCGTCTGTGCATACATCCCTGACCCCCGTGGAATCCACTATATCCTACTGAACTACCTACATACCTATCTATCAACTACCTCTCAATAATATATGGTGTCTGATCGATAAGATACCTACTCCGGAATACATACGGCAGCTCCACTGCATCATCCTTCCACTCCTCACAATCCTGATAAGGCCTCCATATCACACTATCTATCTCATCAATAACTCGACGCCAATACTCTAGCCTCCCAATCCATGGCTGAGAAGTAATCATATCATACAGGTGTACATAGTTGTCTCCATGTCCTCTGCCTCTAAAGTGTATGAGATGTGTAACCGACAGATGCTCATAGGCCCATACCTGTAACAATGTCACTTCGCATCCTAATCCCGGTGATCTGGGATATACAAACTGATGCAGCTCATAATACAAGTGTGCCAAAAGGCATAATCCCCATGCAAACCTGGTGTGCTCCGTCACCAATGTCTCTAGAGTCTTCCCCCATCCCACCCCTAACCCTTGTGTTTCCCTATCCAAACAGAGGAACCCACTGATAACTCCTGCCAGCACCGTCGGTAGTTCCAATCCTATCGCTGTCATGGTGTCCCAAGCCACGTGTTCTGCCCTCATCTCTAGTCCTGGATCCTGAAACACTCATTTCGGTGAATCCATGTCTCCCTCTTGATCATAAGGAACTAACTCCCCAACGATCAGTATCCTCAGTATCCTATATACATCCTCTAAGGTGACTGTCATCTCAGCCATCGACAAATGAAATGTACATGTCTTTGAGTGCCATCTCTCAGCTAATGCAGTCAGAAATCCCATTTTCACCTGAAACTTAGGCACATACATAAAGTATCGCAATCCCATAGCCTCCACTGCTTCTCTATCCTCAAATGTCAGCTCTGCTCGTAAACTCTGAGTCGAAGGAAATATCTCCCATGACTCTAGCATAGGTAGGTCCTCCTGTAGTCAAGAAAATCAACTTGTCAATCTTAGTGATACTCCTTATTCATCACAAAATGCTTCTTTTTATCCTAGTGCTTATATCTATCATATGGCACTCTATCCTAGTGGTACTCCCTGTTCATCACAAAGTGTTGATTTTTATCCTAGTGCTTATATCTATCATATGGAGCTCAGTCCTAGTAGCATTCCATGTTCATCACAAAGTGTTGCTTTCATCCTATCTTTTAGGGCATCTACTTGAGTGTATGCTCTTGAGTATCCTATCCAATTGACAACATATTTTCTATCATAGAATTGTCAGTTTTAGCCTAATCCAATTGACAGCATATGTTCTATCACATAATTGTTAATTTCTCTTTGGTACTCCTTGTTCATCATAAAGTGCCTCGCTCTATCCTATCCTAGGGCCTCTTCTTGAGTGTATCCTCTTGAGTAGTTTCCTGATTGGCAATGTATGTTCTATCACAAAATTGTCAATCCTAGTCCTATTTGTTATCCTAGTCTTCCCTAGAGGACCCACTTGAGTGTATCCTCTCAGCAACTTATCCAATCGATGGTGTATGTTTATCACAAAACTGTTGATTTGACCTTGAAGACATAAACACACATTCATAACACAAATGCACTTGCATACTTCACAAACGTGCCTGCTCGACACAGATGCGCCCGAATCACATAGACGTGCCTCTGTTCGGCACAGATGCACCTATCCTGCACAAATACGCCTACATTTCATAGACACGCTCGCATCTAACATAGACACTTTTCCAGCCATAGACACATTTACACTCGACACAGACGCACCTAACCTACACAGACATGCCTGGCACCAACGCAAACGTGCCTTCCCATCTTTTGACCCGCTTGACACTTCTTTAGACATACCTAGAGCACAATTATTAGTCTACCTAACATGCATTTATGACAATAATTAATGCAACAAAGTACAAGGAGGTTTTGTGGTACTCACCGGATCTCCTGCATCTGCTGGCCTCTAATATCGGTGAACACGATCGAATCTATGCACCAATGCCATCGCTACTAACTGCTCTCTACTCTTTCTGCACTCTAATCTCTTAGGTGTGTGGATGACAATTAGGATGTTTTCCCTCGTAGTCTATCTTATAAACTACCCTAGCTCTATTCTCCCAGGTCGGTCTTCTTTATCCCGTGACTCTGTCACTCTATTGTCTTGTCAGTCATTTCTAGCCTTTCTTTCTTGTCGAGAGATTGTTTGCAATCCTTTCAGATATATTCATCCAATCTCTTGAGGGGGCATATCACTCCCATCTTGGGGCAACTTTGTATTAGTTCATCCTATCTTTTTTGAAACAACGCGACAAGTTGCATTGTCTCAAAGAGGGGCCAAATGTAGACACCTAAAATTGTCCTATCTAATTAAATAAATATTTTTATTTATTTAATTATTTTAGCCCAATTCTTCTATTAATTAAATAAATCTTTATTTATTTAATTAATTCATTTATCCTCTTCTAGCCTTTTTTTCATTTAAATAAATAATTTTATTTAATTAAATTATCATTTTCTTAAATTAAATAAATACTTTTATTTATTTAATTGATCCCATTTCTTCTATTATTTAATTTAAATAAATATTTATTTATTTAATTAATTCATTAGCCTTTTCTACCCATGACACATGGCATTCATCTCTTAATTCCTACACTACCTACCCTCTCATTATTTTCTTATTTTCGTCTACCTACCCTCTAATCCTAGTCGAACTCTTATCTTTTACACCTCTCAATCTTATCCCTCAATTTCTAACAGTGTCTTCTATATAAGGAGATGCTTCCTTCATTATCAACCCTAATCACCTAATCAATCTGCTCAACTAGCATTCAAACTTTCATATGCGATCAAGCCTACTTGCAACCACATTTTTGTTATTTGTTGAGCTTTTGTGCACACATAAAATATGAGAGAAAATATATCAAGCAAGATCAATGGAGATACAAACCCTATTGGACATGTGATGGTATAATCTCTGTGATTTTGTCGATTTGCATTGTCTTAGGTAATCTTCATATGTTATGGTGGATCTTTTTTAATTGTTAGGTTAGGGTTTTGTGGTTGAATTCATTTAGTCTTTCAACATTGTTGTTTCAATTTTTACCATAAACAGTTATATTTGACTGCTACCAGACTAGATATCGTGTAAGAATTTTGTTTGGCAGCCAAATTTGCAAGAACCAAAAGAAACACATGCAAATTGACAAAACATAATAAGTCCCCTAAAGTATATGCAAGTCAGTACAAATCAATGATTGGAGGACTATTATACTTGACTGCTACTAGACTAAATATCATGTATGCAGTTTGTTTGGCAATGAGATCTATAAGGTTTGAAAGAATCACATGTTGTGGTGGTAAAGAATTTTTTTGGATATCTCAAAGGAACATAACAATTTGGTTTGTGGTACCCTAGATATTCATATTTCAAAATTGAAAGCTTATACAAATGTAGATTGGGTCGGATGTGTTGATGACAGAAAAACTACAAGTGGTAGAGCTTTCTTTCTTGGCTCCCAGTTAGTTGCTTGGTCAAGTAAGAAGTGTGATTATATCTCTTTATCTACAACCAAAACATAATATATTACACCATCTTCATGTTGCACATAGATTCTATGGATGAAGTCGAATTTGAAGGATATTGGTGTAACATTCAATGAACCCACCTCTATTATGTGTGTTAACACTAGTGCAATAAACATTTGTAAGAATCAAGTATAGTATTTCAAAACGAAGCACATATCTATTTGGTATCACTTATTGGGGGAAAAGGTGTTGGATAATGAAAAAAAACTTGAGTATGTACCAACAAAAGAACGAATTGCAGATATCTTCACAAAGGTGTTCTGTACAGATACTTTTGAGAATCTCCAACAAAAGTTAGTGGTATGACCCCTTCCTAAAGTGAACAGATATACATTTGGTTGTACATTGGTCCAGTGAACAACTTGCATATTTTTATCTAGACTAATGCTTGGGTTCTTCCTCATAGGGGGAGTAGGAGTGAGTTTCATAGGGGGACATTTTTCTACCTTTGTCATTGTTCTCAAAGGGGGAGAGATTTAGAGACATTAAGATAGTTGCAGGGTTGTGCAAAGAGTGTCATGATTTTTTTGTTGATGGATGTTGCCATTAATGACAAAGGGGTAGATTGTTGCAAATGTGATGTTGATGATTATGATTGATTTTCATTGATGTAAACATAATGGTTGTTATTGATGTCTTTGATTTTTCTTGGTGTTGGTGATCCAGAATATGTATTCCTAGAATCCTTGGTGCTCCAAGAGATGTGTTTCAGCATGGAAGATGTATTAATGATGATTTGGATATTTCTAGTTATCAGATATGGTGATTGATCAATTGCATTCATGTGTATCTTGGTTCCATTCTTGATATAGCTTTGATATAGTCTGGATTAAGTCTAGAATTTGAGGATGTGTAGTGGATTTTATATAGCATGTGAGTCATAATTTGAGTTTAGAATTTATAATTGTTGTAATGTGTTGATATGACCATTGATGTGGGTTGTGGTATGGTCCATTTCTCATTCCTTCCCACCATTGGAATATTTAGTGTTGACCTATTTTAGATCTTTATCTTGGCTGACTTAGAAGTTATGCTTCTCGAAAGACATTATTTATATGGGGATGATCTAATTGTGTTAGCATGAAAAAGTATGGCATCATTTTTTAATATATGTGAGGTTGGAAAGGAAAGACCTAATTGTTGGAGACATGTGAAAGTGTGTTAGTGTTGAGGCACCAAAAGTAGTCTGGTTTTGTAGATTGTGATATAGTGGTGGATTCTTTCTTTCTTTATCTCTTTCTTTGATAGTGAGACTTTTTATGGGTAGTGAGCCCTCTTGCAATGAGCCACCCTTTGTAAAAATCACCTTAACCGATATTTTATATTGAGAACTAACATTCTCCATAGTTTTTCCCTTCTTGGATTTTCCACATCATATTTGGTGTTCATTCTTGATCTGTTGTATGTTTATGTTTTCATGTTATATATGTTTTAATTAATTTTCTTGGTTACTCCAAAGGTGCAAAGGATAAAAGAAATTGATTTAAGTTGTCAACTTATTCACTCCCCTCTCAATTGCTTGTATATTCAATAGTCTATTGGTTTCTAGTGTGTTTTAGTGTTCTTGTGTTTTTTGGTTGGGTGTGTACTCATCATGTGTTTGAAGTAGTTATTATTTAGCGGATATGTAAAGGTTCAAGCCTATCTTGATTAAATTAATCAAAACTTTGAGATGTGGCATAGTCCTTCATTCAACCATTTTTTTATGATAAAAATTTGATTGAGTAGACACAACCACAAATGAAATGAAAAACAAAAAAGAAATTACCCCATTCACAATTTTTTTCTTGTTTTTTGAATATTGCATTAAGTAAAACAAAAAAAAATTAAAAAATGACAAAGACTAGTCAAGGTTCCAACTGACGTTAGAAACCTTGCCTAAAAATATTTTTTCTTTAAGTTTAAATTTTTTTGAACACATCTGATGGCGTGATAGCATAGTCAATTAGACAGCTAAAGGTAAGTAAAGAACATATAACAATCGTTATTGAGTATTCAACTAGTTGTAAGAAGAAAGACTATAAGCTTATAACCAACTCTTATAAATAGATCTACCAAAAAGAGATGTGGAGATAGTAGATTAGAATGGAGAACAACTATAGAATCAAAAAAAATATAAGGAAAGAAACCAAAATTAAATTTGAGAGCACAAGTCTAAATAATCTTAACTTATAGCACAACAAAATCTAAAGTTGATGGTGACTATCAACTTTATGGCTAGATGTTGTATCTCCATCTATTTGAATATCTTTAAAAGAAATAGATAAGGAATTCACAAGGCCTCATCAAAATTGGCCATAGAACACTTAAGAAAAATAATTATTTAACTATAGATCCACTAGATGAGACCTAAAATTTTATAAGATTTATATATATAGTTCCTCAAAAAATAAATTAAAAGGTAGTGATGATAAAAATAAAAGTAAAAAAAATCTAAAATTTCTTAAATTTCAAATATCAAGGAGAAAAAAAAACTAGGATAATTTGTAAGCATGCATTGCATCTACGTTTATATGCAAACCCATGGAAAGGCGTGCATGAGTGCACATATTAGGAAAGTGTATCAAGTTGTCATTAAAGTTGTCATTAATCATCTCTGATGAAAAATTTAAAAGTGGTTATTTTTCATACAATATATTTTCACTTTAAAAGTTAATGTGCAAATTTTTTTTGCATAACATTAATATATATTTTCACTACTACATTCAAATATAATTAAACAACGCTACATTTGTGAAGGTGTCTATGATAAAAACCCTTTTCAACTAACATGCAAATGTATTTAGCAATCACCCAACAAGAATTATGAATACTAGATAAATTCAATGAGGTATAGATAAGAAACCAATGTACAACACTCACACATACTTTAAGGGTTTGCACAAAAATTTATAGTGTTATAAAGAGATCGTCTTGAAACATATATCAAATAAGATATGGAGTTAAACTGGAACAAATTTATTTAAGTTGATCATATTTAGATTAATAACTACTAAGAAAACCTAGGTCTACATACTCAATTGAAATATTAGATTATCTATAAAATAGAAAGATAATCTAATAATAGTACATAAATAACTTATGAAATATTATTTTAATATAATGTTAAAATATTTATATCTAATTAAAAATAAAATACAATTAATATGATTATATGAAATAAAAAATTTACAACACTAAACCATATAATATAATCATAATTATATATAAAGTGAAAATAATGAAGTTGAGATACTGCTAGAGTTGAAACATGTAAAATTACAACATCTATAAATCCTAAATACATAGGAAAATATCTTGATAGAAATAAAATAAACCATAAGTAATATGGAATTAATATCAAAGGAAAAATCACATAGAAATATGGGGAAAATGCCCTTATGGTCTTTATATGTATTATTATGGAACTTTTAGAACTGAACTAAGAGAGCAAAAAGTAGGTGTATTTGAAGAGAATCGTTCTTTATAGTTGACACGTGTATGCTGAGCTAAATAGATCAATCTTATGTTGGATAAACATATTCACTATAAATTTTTTTATATACATTCTATTATGTACTTAATATGAGGTCAAGTTGGTCTTCGCATGGCCTCTACTAGGTGATGGTTAGTAAATGTCTATATTATAATATTGTATCTCTTTAATTATCTCATTCAAATCTTAAGGAAACACTTGGTCTCTTATCATCCTTTTTGTTTTTTTTTAATAAATTATTTCCTTTCTTTGATAGTCTTGGTAATTCAAAGTTAGTTTTAAGAGAGTGGAGTTATAGTTGTAAACATGAACAATTTTTCCAGCTTATTTTTTTCATTGAGAAAGTAGCAACATGTTCATGTATCATAAGACTTACAATACCATTAAGTAAAATTATTGGATTCTTTGTATATAAAGAGGAAAAAATATATATACATTCCATCTTCATAAATCTAGGCGTCTATCATTTCTAGTTGATTTTCTATAATATATTTTATTTATTTTAATGGTATAGAAATCCTTCTAATTACATCATATTAGCAAGCCTCTTTATTTTACAAATTTCAACTATGGGTATATAATAGTCACCTGGGAGAAATGCAAAAACATGGAATCAAAGGGACATAGCTATATTGTTCCTCAAAAACAGAGTCACTCTCTTTTGATGATAAGAATCATATTTGCATAAAATTCTTTGTTGTGATTCATATATTATTTAGTTTTATATGCTCCAATAGAAGTAACTTACGACAAAATAACCAAACTAACATGTCATTTCCTATAGGATATTGCCAACGAAAACTTAGATTTTATGTAAGATATGATACTTGTTTTCTTCTACAAGGTAAAAGAGGATTGAGCATCATTTGTGTTCACAGACATAAGATCACAAGTTTCTCTAAACCATTAAAATCTTTAAGCCTTAAAAACTCACCATCATGAAATGGGTTTTAAAACATGATTTCTATTTTAAATTTCTATTGTTTCCATCATCAAAATATTTTACTTTCTCTTTACTAAGAATCAGCATTAAATATTTCAATAATATTAAAAAAAAAGTCATTCATGTGATTAAGGATCTGACTTCTTCTAGAAAAGACATTCCATGTCTAATTTTATAATTTTTTCTAAATTCTTTCAATTTATAACATTTTCTTGATGTTACACTTGATCGCATTCTACATGGTAGAAGGATTAGTATTGAAATTATAGTTACACGTTAATAATTATACCTAAAATTTTAAAAGGAGCCTAGTTATATTCACTTGCCTCTATAGAAATCAAATTATGTTTGAAATTTGAATTATTTTCCCTAAATCTTATTTCATCATATTAAGAGTACATGAAATGACATGTTTTAACTTAAAATTTATTATTTTCTTATACATATAGTCGAACAAGGTTTTCTAAAGTCCAAATATTTCTACACAATAGAATTATACATGTAAGATGTCCTTTTTTGAATGAGCTTGAGACCTTTTAAGAATCATTTCATGAATTGTCTATTAATATAAAGTACTTAGAATTGGAGGCCTTTTCATGTGCTCTTATCTTGTATTTTCTTCATGGAGAATTACTATATTTGTTAATATGATTGAGTGACCTTTTTGTATTTCTAATCTAAGCAATCGATTCAAATTTTTCATTCTTTCCCTCTTTGCATATCTATAAATGCTAGAACTTTTAGTGAGGATATTTCCATATTTTATCTTATTAAGGAACTTCATATGCTCATCGCTTCTTACTTGTAGATCTAGTGTTATAATGAAAATTTTTCTCTCTATATTTTTTTATCATATTTCGGTTAGTTTTAATCACTTAGGAATCATGTTGCATAAGATGATCATCTCTATTAAAACAATCTATTTTTAATGCTACTACATCTTGTTCTACAATGAAGAAGTGATTGTCATGTAGCTTCAATTTTTTCACTCCCTCTGCACTACAAAGGAGTTGGTTTATTAATTCAAGATTGTTGCCAATCCTTCAAATGACAATTTTCTTTCAAGAGGTGGCATTAATCCTACTATCATTATACTTTAGTCAAGTACATGGATTTTCCTTTTATCTCTTGTGATTGAAAGCACTTTGAAAACTTAAATACTTCTTGTTCTAATATTTAATGAAATGCCTATTTGAACTTATCCCTTTCCTTTAAATAATCGACCACTCTGTTTTTTTAGTTATAATTACTTATATTTAATAGTATTAACATTTTATTTTTTAAATTATAATTTTATTAAATATCATATATTTCTATATGATGCATAACTATTGACCCATTTGTTATCGTAAGCATTCAAACATGCTTTTGATTTTTATTTTTTTTTAAGTATTCATATTTAAAGGAGATTTTATGTCCATACTTACATATTTCTTTTATTAAAAACACTCAATCCACCATATATTGATTTTCACATTAAAAAATAAAACTTGAACAAGTCACAAATTTAAAATCCTATGCATCAAAATAAATTCCCTTTTTTGGGTGTGTTTTTCTTTATCACAATTGGTTACTAGGGCTAAATCCAAAAAATCCCTCCCCCTTTGCCAAGGATCAATCCTTAGGATTTACAATTTTCACTTGGATTTAACCTCGTCTAGTGGGACCCCTTCAATTTCCCCTTGCCCATTGTTGAATTCAAATTTAGTTGTGGAGCTTTTTGGAGCCTCTATGTCAAAAATGGACCCCAATGTTGCTTCATCGTCTAAAATCAAAATTTGTCCTACCCATTTCGAGCAGAGCAAAAAAATACACAAGCCCCACATTGTAAGGATGTTGAATTGGTGGAATCAAATGATGAGGGGGTTTTGGAGGAGCCTAATTCCTCCTCAACCTTGGGGTTTGACCGATCTCTTTTTACTTTTGAGGATGTTGCCCCCATTTCCCCCCTATTAGGAACTTCCTCACTTCCTCACTTTTTCAGGGTGTTTTTATCCCCAATATCAACTCCTCTACTCTGGATGCAAAGGTGTCTAAGTTGGTAGAAGTACTCGAATGACAAGATGCATTCACTAGATGGATCCTCTCTCAATTTGGTGTAGCTAAAAGATAGATATATAGGTTTGAAGTGAAGGCTCGAGGCAACAAACAAGCAATGGAGGACAAGGATGAGAGGGTCTAGAAGGTCTTTAATGATATGGAAGAAAATTGGATAAATGGGAAAAGGTAAAGGTGATGCTAAAAGACCTTAATGAAAAACATTTCTCAGAGGGTCAAGAGGAATATAGTGGTTGAGCTAAAGGAGAAGGGTGAAGACTCGAGGAGATGTTTGCATTGAGCTAGGAGATGGCATTAAATAATTTGGCCTCCTTGCATGTCATATAGGAGGAAATAGAACACAAAAAGGTGAAGTAAAAGAGACACATGGAATATCCCTCTATAATGATGGATCCAATAACCTATGTGGTCAAGGCTACCGTAGAGTCAAGCACTTTGGCATCTGCAGAAGATTTGAACAAAAAAGTTTCTTCTTCTAAAAAAGGTAAAGTATTGTGTAATGAATGGAAAGAGGATAATACTCTAATCTATAGACCACTCCTTAATTTCATGGGTGAGTGGCTAGTTGTTGTTTTTTATTTTTAGGCTCTGTGTCTACTCTTGGTTTGGTTGTCCATGTTGAAAATGTGGTGTTGATAATTATGATTGGTTGTCATTGATGTTAACATAATGCTAGTAATTGATGTCAACATAATGCTTGTCATTGATGTCTCTGATGTTCTTGGTATTGGTGATCCGGAATATGTGTTCCCGGAATGCTTGGTACTCTGAAAGATGTGTTTCGGCATGGAAGATGTGTTGATGGTGATCCAAATATTTCTATTTATCAGATATCATGATTGATAAATTGCAATCATGTGTATCTTGGCTCCATTCTTATTTTTGTATATTGGGTGATATTTTTGGGTCTAGATTATGTCCGAAATTTGAGGATGTGTAGCGGCTTTTATATAGCACGCGAGTCATAATTTGAGTCCAAAATTTGTAATGATTGTAATGTGTTGATCTAATCATTGATGTGTGTTGTGGTATGGTATACTTCTCATTCCTTCTCACCACTAGAATGTTTAGTGTTGACCTATTTTAGATCTCTATCTTGGCCAACTTAGAAGATTATGTTTCCCAGAAGATAATATTTATATGGGGATGATCTGATTGTGTTAGCATGAAAAAGTGCAACATTGTTTTTGAAGATATGTGAGATTGGAAAGGAAAGATCTAATTGTTGGAGACATGTGAAAGTGTGTTGATTTTGAGGCACCAGAAGCAGTCCAATTGTGAAGATTGTGATATAGTGGTGGATTATTTCTTTCTTTCTCTCTTTCTTCGACAATGAACCTTTTTCTGGCCAGTGAGCCCTCCTGCAGTGAGAATTCTGGCAATGAGCCACCCTTTTTAAAACTCACCTTAACTGGTGTCACCTTAACCAATGTTTTAAATTAAGAACTAACATTCTCCATGGTTTTTCCCTTCTTGGGTTTTCCATGCCACATCTGGTGTTTATTGTGTGATATTTTGTATGTTTATGTTTTCATGCTATATATATTTTAATTAGTTTTTTTGGATACCCTGGAGGTGCAAAGAATAAAAGAAATTGATTTAAGTTGTCAACTTATTCACCCCCCCTCCCAATTGCTCATATATTCAACAATTGGTATCAAATCTTGGGTTCCTTGGAGAAGAGCTTAACCGCTTGAGGTAGATCCTAATATGATGGCAAATAAATTGACTATTCCTATCTTTGAAGGATTCAACTATAGTTTCTAGAAAGTGAAGGTAATATGCTACCTAATCTCTTTGGGATACAACACTTGGAAAGTAGTGGAAAATAAGAATGTTGAACTGACAAATGGTCTTACCACTCCAAATGAGATTCAAGCTTATGAAGAGAATAAAAAGGCAAGGTATGCTATCTTTAATGATTTATCAAAGACTGAATTGACAAAGGTTATTTCATTAAATATTGCTTATGAGGTTTGGGAAAAGTTGAGAGATATCTATGAAGGAAATGATGGAGTCAAATTATCAAAGAAACTAATAGCTAAGCACAGATATGAGAATTTAAAAATGGAAGAGGGAGAAGACTTAACAAGCTATTTTCAGAAGATTGATAGTGTGGTTAATGAAATCAGAAAACTTGGTAGTACCTTGACAGATGAAGAGAATTGAAAATATTTTGATGTCCCTACCAGAAAGCTATAGTGATAAGATCTTGGATATTGTAGAAACCTGTGATCTGAAGAAGTTCACTAGGGAACAACTTTATGGTACTCTATCAGTATTTGAGATAAGGAAGTTTGGAAAAGACAAATCTAAGACTAAGTCTACCTTTAAAGCGTCCGAGAAAGATCCAAAAGATGAAAGTTCAAATGAGATGGAAGCAAACTTTGTGAGGAAACTAAAGAAAGGAACCAACAAATACAAAGGTATGTTACCTCTTAAATGCTTTAGATGTGGAAATACTAGTCATATTGCTACTAGGTGTCCAGAAAAGGGTTAAAGACAAAAATCTAGAGAAGGTAAATGAAACTTAATAAGAGAGCCTATTATGTCAAAGATGATGCTAGTATTTTAGATTATGAGCCAGATTATGAAGATGATTGCTTGCTTTTGGTAGAAAGAGATGTACCTAAGATTGATATTCCTAAGACTAATGCAACTGCTTTACAAGATAGAAGAGATAGAAATAAATGGTTGATTGATACTGGATGTTCAAATCATGGCTGGTGACAAAAGTAAGTTTGTGAAACTTGAAAAGTTTGATGGTGGTTTTGTTAGGTTCGAAGATGATCAGACAACACAAATTGTGGGAATCGGTTCTATTTATTTTGATGAAAAGCATAATAATGACAATGTTTACTATGTGAAGTGTTCAAATCATAATATTTTGAATGTTAGACAGATGTATGAAAATGGTTATAACATTGTTTTTCACGATGATGGTTGTGATATTCATAAAGTATCCATAATTATTATAGTAGTGTAGCTAGGAAATCGGAAATCATCACAAGTAATTCAATATTAGTCATTAGCTCAATCACAAAAGCTCAAATGCAATTATCAATCCTAACACACTCAATAAAGACATGAAAACAAAACATTCAAAATTTTCATAAGCAAACCAAATGCAGACTTGAACATCTCCTTCATGTGGCTCCATTGTCCTTCTTTCTTCTTCAAATAGCTTAGTTTGTCGATCTCACCTACTAGTGCATACACATGAGATGAAAGCAAGTAGACAAGATAGTAGGGCAAAAATACTCGAAGCGTGATTGATTCGACAAAGTGATTAGTCTTGATTGAAGAAATTGATCCAATTTATAGATAAATTGGAGAAAAGACAAGATTAGCATGAAATTGATATTAGAGGCAATTGATTTCAAAAATGGCACAATTGAGTGGAAAGAAGAAGGGTATGACACCTTCTATGTCATGAATTATGACATATTGCCAATGCAAAGGTTAGAAGACTAGAGGCTTATGACATCTTGCTATGCCAAAAGTATGACGCATGAGAAATTCATGCTTCCACCGAAGCACAAAAATAGGGAGAACTAGAGAGAAATTAATTAGGTGGAAATTAAATTTGACAAATTAGAAAATAGGTGGAAATTAGGAATTAGGAAATTTAGAAAATTAGAAAATTAGAAATGATGAAATTAGGAATTTAGTGAATTAATTAATAATTTCTCATTTATTAATTAATTCACAAAGAGGGAATGAAAAATTAGGAAATTAGGAGTTAAGAGAAATTAGGTAAATCAATTAATAATTTGTCATTTATTAATTAATTCACAAAAAGAGGAATAATTAGTTAGCCAATTAAATTAAACATTTAATTATGACACGAAGACCTAGGATAAATAAATAAATTATTTAACCTAGAGGGAGAAAATGACAAACAATGTTAAATGAATAAATCATAAAACCCTAGAAGATAAATTAGAAATGCAAGGACGACAATTAGGTCTTGATATAAAATTGATTTGATGTTGATTCGATCATGATTTTGAATTGATAAATGATCAATATGATAAATGATTTGATTGATAAATGCACTAATTTACGAGGAATAATGACAAATTGATCCAAATTAACACAATTGAGAAGGACGACGATCGATGAAAAATTGATCGCAAAATGACAAGATTGAAAATGATAACGTAAAACGACAACATTGAAAATGATAACGATCGATGACAAATCGATCGCAAAATGACAAGAAAGATTGATAAGAGGACAATGATCGATGACAAATCGATCGCAAAACAACAAGATTGACAAGAGGACAAAACCCTAATTAGGATTGACGATGTCCAAAATGATGACAAATTAGCATGCACATTAATGCGATAGGATAAGATTGACCAAAATCATGACTGAAGATTATTGTTGACAAGACCAAATTCGAAAGCGAGATAGATGAAGAAATGCAGAAGAAAGACTCGATGCTCGCAAATGATAAAGACCAAGTGCGAATCATAGGAGAAATGTTAATGTGACGCAAAAACCCTAAAATAAGGCAATGCGCAAATGTTAAAATACGATTCCGCAAGCGTTGACCATTTTTAGGTGTCTACATTTTTCCCCTCTTTGGGACAATGCAATTTTAACCGTTGTTTCAAAGAACAATAAAGAAAATGCCCCAAACATTGACAATGACATATGCATGCCCCCTCGAGGAATTGGCTGGAAACATGCAGAAAAGAGGCCAATTGATCGATAATAATGATAGAACATGATAGGAGCAAACAGACTGACAATCAGAGACCGGATGCACGAAAGACAAGCAATTGAAGGTGCAAAAGACCACAACCAACATGAGATGGAGAGAGTGCACGTCCATCTATGCACTGACAAAGATCTATAAATGAGACAAAGAGAGTGAAAATTGCTCATTTGCACTAGCCAAAGAGGAGGATTTGTTGCTCTAGAAAAGGACACTTGCAGAGAGATGGCAAACATTCCAAGGGTAGATCACCTCAAAGAACGTGTACGCACATAAAAATGACCAGACAACGTGGGAGTAGCGGTATGTATCTCAAAAACCCATGTTTGCAATTTGATGAATTTGACTTGCTTGCGGGACATTGCGAGCCCACAGGGGATGCAGAAAGGGACTCCTGCGCTTGTGTAGGGCGAATCCTGTGCTTGTGTAATGTCTTCTATTCTTGTGTAGGGGGACATAGGCACAGGTTATGTGACACAGGCACAGGACTTGTCACACAGGCGCAATTGTGCAGTATAAACCCTAAGTTTGGTTAAAAACAACATGCAAATGATCCGGAAAGGGGGATAAGGGTAGGATAGGTCAGAATAGATGAAAAACACCCTGATGTAGACATGAAATGAGGAAATGCAACCCGTAGGAGCAAACCCTAAAACTAACAAAATATGCCCCAATTGTGATGCAGAGTCGACAGTATCCATTGATCACACGGGAGAACCGACCAGACTGCTTCATGTTACGACATAGACTCAGGAGCACAAACAAAGATACATTAGCAAGAATTGGAATATACTATATCACATTCATGCCTGAGATTAGGGCAAACACAGGACTACTCACCGCATTGGTAGAGTGATGGCATTCAGAGACCTCCTCATTCCATCTGGCGACTGGAGAGGTGACGGTGACACTGGAGGATGTATGGCGTATCCTCCGCATTCTGATTCATGGAGAGATGGTAGAGTACGACCTAGTGATAGGGAGAGATGCATTGTGCAGATTATTTGAGTGTGACATAGATGATCTGGATATTGTAGAGAGGGAGATTGGCTAGGAGACCATGGCATCAAAGTATGATCAGCGATATGTGGTGATAGTCGTGGTGATAGCATGCCTACTAGTAGGGGACAGACGAGGACATGGATTCCCTATTGGATGGGGAAGAGTGCTAGAGCGGATGGCGACAGAGGGTATGGTGTACGCATGGGGACCATGTGTGCTTGCTATGCTGTATTTTCAGTTGCATCAGATAGCATATCAGGGAGTTCAGACTTTGAGCTGTGGAGTCACACTGTTACAAGTATGGGCATCTGAGCACATAGCCATATGTCGACTGATTGCAGAGAGACAGGTATTACCACACCGACCATATGTGTACTGCTATGGAGGAGCAGTGAGATAGGGTCCTTTTGGATACATATTGTATTGGCGAAATGAGCTAGACAGACTGAGAGAGTTCACATGGAGGCCATATCGTGATTGCCCTAGATGGTCAGATGATAGTGATGAGCTACCGTATTGTAGACAGGAGAGGTACCTGATTGGGCGACCAGTGAATCACCAGAGAGTGATTGAGATGTACCTGCCAGAGAGAGTCAGACAATAGTTTGGAGAGAGGCAGGATGTACCTAGGAGGACTGCACACTTTGCCCGATCTCACAGAGAGACGAGTCAGTGGGGGAGTATGATTCAGCCACACATAGCATATGCTGACTTCACACAGCTACAGCAGAGACAGTGGGATTGGAGATCAGATGTGGAGGATGCTGGGATGACAGAGGAGTATGAAAGATGGTTTGCACGACGGCGGCCAGTGCCATTGACAGATCCAGAGATTCCAATACCAAGGAGACAGGAGGACTTCCCACTCACAGGAGAGGAGGAGGGAGATGATGAGGACGAGGAGGATGAGGGCAGTGAGGAGGATGATGAGGATGACAAGGACGTAGATGAGGATGGGAATGACAAGGATGAGCTAGATTCAGGCGATCAGGAGGCATTGCAGGATATACCCATAGAGCCGGAGACAACTAGCATAGAGGAGATGCAGATATGTAAGGCTACCATAGCGAGTCAGCATGATCACATTGTGACTTTAGAGAGACAGAATGCCATCTTGAGGATAGAGCATGATTAGTTCAGAGCGGAGATAGCCAGACTTACAGTGGCTCGAGATACAGCAATAGCCCAGGCACAGCGAGAAGAACAGAGAGTCATTGAGTATATTGGGTCGATTCGGGATGCCAGTGCACGGGAGATGGCACAGATGTTGGTAGAGACTGGAGACGAGATACGCCATTGGAGGACACTATATGAGAGTGCAGTCCCACCAGAGCAGAGAGAAGCGTCATATCAGGCACGATCGAGGACAAAGAGTAGGGCATGCTCTCAGAGGTCATTGAGCAGCATGGGGGTGAGTGGACCTATGAGACCACCACAGCCAGGACCAGGAGGGACATCATCCATGAGACATGGCAGGGATGAGGAGGATAGAGGTAGCACCCAATGACAGAGGGACATGCTCTGTATGATGGACAGTAGACATTATGTAGTTTGACATTTTGTAGTCAGCCTGCAGGCCATACTTAGGACAGACAGTCCAATTTTGTACTCCGATATTATTGTGACATATGATATGATATGCATCGATATGATGGGATGCAATGTGTTATGACTTATGTTAATTTCCATGTATGGATGGCGTATGCACTTTTTATGTACCATTGTGGAACATGTATGGATGTATTTTTTATGTGTTTGTGATGCATTGATAATATGAAATGGATAAAATGTTTGAGGTGAAGCTTGATGTAATGCAAATGTACTAACCAAATGGATGTAGGATGCAGCTTATGTTTTTGAGGAAATCAGAGCACTAGACCGAACTGACTATCCGAACTGACGGAAGATATGTTAGTAAGAAGAAAGGAAACAGAGGACAAGTAGAGACGAAGAAAAACTTGCTTTTAGTAATGCACTTTGTAGGTGAGAACCTTTATTTTAATGTAGCAAAACGGATGCGTAGCATCATGGCATGGAAGGCCAGAGTTGAAAGGCAACCCTTTTTTGCAAAAGACAGACACATCACAGACAAACAATAATCACAACAAAAAGAAAGGGACCATGAACCATCCCGGTCACTCTAAATCACTCAGTGACATCATCGAGCAACATAGCAACATGATCGAAGCCAAAGATAAATTAGTAAAAAGATAAGATGCACAAATTCCAACAAATCAAACAAACATCTTGATCTTCATTGTCAAAAGTTGAAAGTGCTGATAGGACGATCATGCTGTCTAGTTTCAGGACATGTGGTACCTCGTCTAAGATAGGACATAGTCTAGTTTCGAGTATACCACACCCTGTATAAGACCCATGATAGTAGAGACAAGGACAAATGATATTGATGGTAACGTTCGATTGATATGACAATTGTGATCAATTTGAATGTCTGGTTTGATTGAAAAAGTTCATCTGTTTATGCATGATTTCATTAAAGCACATTGTGTGATTGCGAGTCATTGGAGGGATGCTCAGTGATCTATCTATGAGGGGTTATTTATTGCAAAATGCTTGTTTTTGTTTTTGGTTTTTGAGTTTTTTTTGTGTTCATTTTTTTCAGGACTTTATTTTGACTTTTTAGGGATTTTTTTTTTCAGGACATTTTTCAATTTTTAAGAGATTTTTTCAGGACATTTTTTGATTTTTTTTTTGAATTATTTCAGGACATTATTTGATTTTTTTTGGATTTTTTTCAGGACATTATGTGATTTTTTTGGATTTTTTCAGGACATTATTTGATTTTTTTGAATTATTTCAGGACATTTTTCAATTTTTTTTTTGGAATTATTTCAGGACATTTTTCAAATTTTTTGAATTATTTGCCCCCAGTGTCTAGCAAGGCAAGGAATATGACAAGTGAATAAATAGGCTTTCTGAAATGTTGGTGGATAGAAGGAAGATAAAAGCCATTTATTATGGAGACAACGCGGATGCAATTTTCAAGGGCTATGGCATGATGGGACAAGAGACTGGATATGACAATGTAAAGCAGTGACATGGCATGAGGGACATGTCAAGAGGTTTTTGAAACCATGTTTAAATTTTGCATCCTTATGTCAGATCAAGATCAAGGAATGAAACAGAGTGTATGGATAGTGATAAGAGATGGGTAGGATAAGCAAGACCAAGAATGGATAAGGGACATGGATTGAAGGTTGGGGTAGGCTAAGGGATAGTGGTAGAAAGTTGCAATAAGCCAGGGAATATGGATGAAAGGTTGTAATAAGCAAATGGATAAATGACCAAAAGCTATGATGGACTAAAAGCTGCAAACAAGATGCATGATGCTCATGAAGATCGTCAGCCTTGTCAAGATCAAAGGTGGAAAGGGAAACTGGACATGAGGGACAATAGGATAATGGAGGGTAATGACAGGGGTTCAATAGGATAATGGAACAATGAAGGACAAAAGGATATGATAGGATAAAACCTGCCCCCAAGTGTGGTGTGCAAGAAGTTCATAGATTATGCATGACGCCTGTTTGCCAGGTTTTCATCATGGTACCTGCCCAAGGCACTTATTTTCCAGGTTTTCACCAGTGGACGAATTATTTTTGCTTTACTTTTTTTCTTTCTTTTGTCTTTTTTTTTTTCACTTTTTTTCAATTTTTAATTTTTGACTTTTTCAAGAGAAGATGGACACATGATAGGGGATGGAAGAAGGACTCAAGCATATTTTTGTTTTGTTTTGGATAGTAGCCTTGAAAAAAAATGGACCATGACCTTTAAAAGCATGCTCAAAGATGTTGGTAGGATAAGGACATGGAAAAAGAGATGAAACTAAGGTGAGGATTTATATAAAGGATGGGATCAAAGGGATCGAAGGATGGAAAATATGCATTGGATAATGGATAGGGTATTGGAAGAATTGGGCTTCAGTGGATGGAAATGAAGGAAAGATCAACATTGGCACACACCTTGACGGGTGGTGGACTGATGGAGGAAGAGTGGGTTTTGGATATTGAGATTTTAACGGAGGAAAGGCTTGGGATTTTGGGACATAAGGGCCCAAAATGGATGAAGAAGGTGACGGAGGAACAAATTTGAGAGGGTTGGATGGAGGGATAGCAACTTTGGATGCCAAGTTGGATGTTTTTTTAGGCTTTTGTGCTTCAAGGAGCCGCTTAGGGATCCACATGGTTTTTTATTTTTCATGCTTTTGTGGTTCCTTGGAGTGCATTGCTTGCACAAGGGATTTAGGAACCCATATGTATTTTGAATTTTGTTTTTGAGCAATGGGCCTTTGTGGCCTTTTGGATATTTCTTTTTCTTTATAGATCATATTGTTCTTTGTTTTGACATGTCGATTATATTGGACATGTTGATATTGGAATACATGTGGATTGCTAGACTTATGACTTTTATACTTGGCATCCAAATTGCTTGGAGGGGGAAATGAATGCATGGATGGATAGGAATGAAGTGGAGTTCTTTTGGATTGATGAAATTTACTCAAGGATGTGTGCCTTTGCTGACCTTGCATAAAGGAGGAAGAGATATAAGGACCTAAGATGGATGGAAGAGATGATGGGGAAGGTGTATGTTTTGATTTTGATGGAGGGATACCAATGTCTTGAGAGTGAGTTGTGTAGACATGACCCTTAATGTTTTCTTTAACATGAAGGGATTCTTTCTCATGAAGGTCTACTCCTTTTCCTTTATTAATATCTTGACTTGTAGGATACTCTTTTCTTTGGGAAGAAGACGCGAGTCCATTATGAGGTGGATATGATATGAGAGAAATAATGAGATCTTGAAGTGGATCGGATTGCACCAAAGTGGAAGAACCCATTATGCATATTGAGGGTTCATGAACATCTTGCACTGACATGTTAGAATCATGAGGGGGATTAGGATCATGAGGGGGACTAGGATTATGTAGTGGACATGGTTCAATGACAGGCTCTTCAAGAGATGGAATGGGAGAAATAATGGGATCATCAAAAGAAATGTGATCTTGGAGTGGATATGTTGGATTAGGATGTGGAGATGGAGGAACAAGTGGATCTTGTGGAGGATCTAAAGGAATAATTTGATCTTGACAAGGAGGAAGATCATTGGAATCCTCTTTAAAGGTGCTTTGCTCTTGACTTTCAATGGGATCATCATAAAGGATGGAAAGGATATCTTGATCTTTCTCAGGAAGTGGAATGTCAATGGGATTTGAAAGGACATTGTGTTCATGAAATGGAAGGGGATCGTTTGGGATTGGATGGACTGGGATATCTTGATCTTGCCCGGGGAATGGAGTGTCAATAGGACTTTGGATAGGATGGACAAGAATAGGGGAACCATCATGAGTGTTTGGGGAAATGGGATCTTGGTCAACAAGTGGATGGGATGATAAGGTTTCAGGATCTTGATCTTGATTTTCTTTAGGACTCATTTCTTCGCGCTCTAAATTATCCTCTTGACATGAGGTTGGACTTTGGATATGCATGGGGGATTCTGACAAGGAATCAATGTTTTGACATGAATGAGATGCACTTTGAACATTTGTGATAGATTATGGCAAGAAATCAATGCTTGAACATGAGGAAGAAGGACTTCGAATGGGGTCCTCTAAAACAGGTAATGGCAATAAAGTGCATGGTGGCATTGGGTCTTGTATTTTTGAAACATGACAAGGATGTGCATCATGAATTGGATTATCGTGGCAATCAATTATGGATAGCCCTTGGGTAATTTCATCCTTGGGTGTATTGTTTGATGAGGACAATATAAAAGGTTCTTGTGAAACTTCTAGAGGTGTAGGGATAGATGCCACTGGAGAGTCAATTTGTTTGCGAGGGGATGAGGCATTGCTAGACATAAGTGTATTATTTTGATCTTCCTCAAAGAACTCACTTGGTAATTTCTTTAAGATCATTGCAATAAAGTCACCTTTCTTTTGAGGTTTTGACATGGTTGTATCTAGAATTTGAACTTGTTTGGCAAGGAGTTGGTTATGGTATGATGTCATGTTTTGATATTGGACTTGGTTCAATTGTTCCAACATGTTTGAAACTTGGCTTGGTGTGTGCTGCAACCTTTGTTTTTGAATTTGTGATTGTGGTTGTTGACATTGATATGTTGATTGAACTTGTTGATATTCCACCATTGGTTGAACTATTTGTGGACATTGTATAGTTGGTTGGACATATTGTTGAAATTGAACCATTGGTTGTGTTGGTTGTATATGTTGGACCATGGGTTGTGTCTATTGTATATGTTGGACCATTGGTTGTGTCTGTTGGAAATGTTCGAACTGTTGAACAATTGGTTGTGATGGTTGAAAATCTGATTGATAGTAAACACCTTCTTGTTCTTGTTGTGGAGGCACATAATGTTGAAATTGATGTTGTCTCTTTTCTTGAAATTGTTTCATCATCTCTATTTGGGAGAGGAGAGCTGGTATGTCTGATCGTTCAAGAAGAGATCTTACATCAATTGGCTCAATCTTTGGATTTCGACCTGGAAATTTTTGAAACATTTTGGACATTTGTGATCTATTCTTCTCAATGTTTTTCAGTCTTTGTTCCAATATCTCCTCTTCTTGAGCTAGTTTCTCCTCTAGTTTTTGTATTTGGACATTTACATCATCATGATAAGTTTGATCCAAGTTCTGAGACATGTAGAGATTGGATTGACATGATTGATTGCTCAATTGTGATGACATGGCTTCGTAAGAAGGTTGAGACCTCATTTCAACAAACATGTCACTATGCAATGCAACTAATGGGATTGATAAATGCAACCTAAAGGATGACAATGCAACTTAATGTTTTTGTTGTTTTTCAAGATTTTGACAAACTCATGAATGCAATTCTAAAAATGAGACCCTTAGGAAATTGAAATGATGTCTAGACCTCAAAGGACAAAAGAACCAAGTGACGAAAGGACAAAATGACAATGTCTCCCCTATATGCTTGGATACTAAGCTAGGTTTGACCAAATGACATTGATGACAAAAAAGACAAAAGTTTGATAAGGTCTAGACTTCCTAATAATGACTTAGGGTTTATCAAAGATTTGGATTACTCAAGTATAACAAAACCTAGTTTTGACACTATGTGCAAAGGGATAATTACTATGCAAATGACCCTAATATGATATGATAATGACCTGAACTTAATGAAGAGACCTAGGGTATGCAAATGTAACCTAATGTTATGAGGACAAGGATGCAAATGCAAATGTATGACAATGTCAACCTAAGACAAAACCTAAGGTTGAATTATGAAATGGTATTACTCTAATGCAAGAGGACACATGCAAATGGATGACCCTTATTAATATGCAAAGGAGTATGACCTAGGTGAAACCTAACCTTGGTAGTTGACAATGACTTTGCAAAATGCAAACCTAAGATGAACCTAAATCTAAGTGACATGAATGTTCAGACAAGATTTTGAAAAATGTTTGACAACCATGTTTGAAGGTGTTTTGAACTTTGTTGGATGAAATGTTCTTGTGTTTAACCTTGTTTTGAATCAATTTGTCTTGTTTTTGGAATGAGACACAAATCAACTTTTGACAAGCAAAGAAGACAAGATATTTTAACCTAGACTCAAGACAATCATGCTCATTCACACATTTCTTATGGTAGGCAAGGACATTAGGTACTTGAGAGGTAGACTTGTTATGGGATTCAAGGAGAATACATAGATGCTTGACCCCACGGGCTCCCCTCCACGGCACTCACTTCTCAGGGCAGCCAAGCATCAGTCCCCATGGAAATCTCCCCATGGCGAACTTAGTATCTCTTCCAAGTATCTGAACTTGTCCTTCTCAAGTAACTAGAAGGATTTTTGGCCTCTAAATACAAGGTGTTTAGTAAGGATTTCTGTTAAGCGTTACTCCTTGATGTCACACAAGCGTGATTGAGACATTAAGCCCACCAAGATACCAAACAAATGTAGTCACGCAAGCACGATTTAGACCATGAGACCCTACTTAGATGCTGATATGAGAAAGAGTCCAAGGGTCATCACTTCCCAAGTAACTACAATTCCCACGTAACCCTTCCTTCAAAGCTTTCACTCATCAGGTATTTATTTATAGTGAGTTAGAATGCCGAGGTATTCTAGCCATACTCACTTTGGGTCGTTCCCTTCTCATGATTGTCACTTGCTTGCAAAAGCAAATGGTTGGGAAGGCAGGCCCTCTAAAGGTAACACACAATCAAGACAATGGGAATGGTATTGAAGATCTGGATTTCTGATCACCCTAAGAAGGATGAGAGCATACTCTCCTACTCTAATGTCAAACTCAACAATCAAAGAAAACATACATTCATTCCAACCTATTTAGAAATCATACTAGGTGCCTAAATATGAATTTCAAACACAAAGTTTAGTTGTAATCCAAGGCAACCTGCAAAACCACCAAGTTAGAAGTTTGATATGTTTGATCTTTGACTATCGAACCTGCATAAAACTCGTTAGTAGCTTCATCTTTGTCTTTGCCATGCGTAATGCCAAGGTTCTACACAAAGAATCAGTACCAAAAAACCAAAAAGCAGAAACAGCATGCAAAATAGAACAATTTGCAAGTAAAAACACTACTTTTTTTACCTTTATTTCTGGCCTTACACAGGTGCAGAATGCTTGACACAGGCGCAGCATTGCCTACACAGGTGTAGGATTGCCTACACAGGTGCAGAAGTACTCACACAAGCAGAAGATGCATTACGCAAGCACATAATGCATTACACAAGCGCAGATGCATTACACAGGCGTAGGATTGCCTACACAGGCGCAGAAGTACTCACACAGGCACAGGATGCATTACAAAGGTGCAGGATTGCCTACACTGGCGCATATCCCTCCTACACAGGCGCAGGAGTGTCCAGAAAGCTCTGGGTCACCCTGCTTCTTGAGTTTTTCACCTGCAAATCAACTCAAAAGCACTCAAAAGCATGGTTAGGAGGTTAGTTCACGTCGGGTTCACCAATTAATGTAGCTAGGAAATCGGAAATCATCACAGGCAATTCAATATTAGTCATTAGCTCAATCACAAAAGCTCAAATGCAATGATCAATCCTAACACACTCAATAAAGACATGAAAACAAAACATTCAAGATTTGAAAATTAAGCAAACCAAATGCAGACTTGAACGTCTAGTTCATGTGGCTCCATTGTCCTTCTTTCTTCTTCAAATAGCTTTGTTTGTGGATCTCACCTACTAGTGCATACACATGAGATGAAAGCAAGTAGACAAGATAGTAGCGCAAAAATACTCGAAGCATGATTGATTCGACAAAGTGATTAGTCTTGATTGAAGAAATTGATCCAATTTATAGATAAATTGGAGAAAAGACAAGATTAGCATGAAATTGATATTAGAGGCAATTGATTTCAAAAATGGCACAATTGAGTGGAAAGAAGGTTATGACACCTTCTATGTCATGAATTATGACATATTGCCAATGCAAAGGTTAGAACACTAGAGGCTTATGACATCTTGCTATGCCAAAAGTATGACGCATGAGAAATTCATGCTTCCATCGAAGCACAAAAATAGGGAGAACTAGAGAGAAATTAATTAGGTGGAAATTAAATTTGACAAATTAGAAAATAGGTGGAAATTAGGAATTAGGAAATTTAGAAAATTAGAAAATTAGAAATGATGAAATTAGGAATTTAGTGAATTAATTAATAATTTCTCATTTATTAATTAATTCACAAAGAGGGAATGAAAAATTAGGAAATTAGGAGTTAAGAGAAATTAGGTAAATCAATTAATAATTTGTCATTTATTAATTAATTCACAAAAAGAGGAATAATTAGTTAGCCAATTAAATTAAACATTTAATTGTGACACGAAGACCTAGGATAAATAAATAAATTATTTAACCTAGAGGGAGAAAATGACAAACAAGGTTAAATGAATAAATCATAAAACCCTAGAAGATAAATTAGAAATGCAAGGACGACAATTAGGTCTTGATATAAAATTGATTTGATGTTGATTCGATCATGATTTTGAATTGATAAATGATCAATGTGATAAATGATCAATGTGATAAATGATTTGATTGATAAATGCACCAATTTACGAGGAATAATGACAAATTGATCCAAATTAACACAATTGAGAAGGACGACGATCGATGACAAATTGATCGAAAAATGACAAGATTGAAAATGATAACGCAAAATGACAACATTGAAAATGATAACGATCGATGACAAATCGATCGCAAAATGACAAGAAAGATTGATAAGAGGACAATGATCGATGACAAATCGATCGCAAAACAACAAGATTGACAAGAGGACAAAACCCTAATTAGGATTGACGATGTCCAAAATGATGACAAATTAGCATGCACATTAATGCGATAGGATAAGATTGACCAAAATCATGACTAAAGATTATTGTCGACAAGACCAAATTCGAAAGCGAGATAAATGAAGAAATGCAGAAGAAAGACTCAATGCTCGCAAATGATAAAGACCAAGTGCGAATCATAGTAGAAATGTTAATGCAATGCAAAAACCCTAAAATAAGGCAATGCGCAAATGTTAAAATACGATTCCGCAAGCGTTGACCATTTTTAGGTGTCTACAAGTAGTAAGAAAAAGAACTGGTGGAAATATGTATCTACTAGAAGGAGCTACGAAGAATTATTTTTTATCTCAGACCAATGATAGATGGCTTTAAAACTAAAGGATGTGTCATATCAATTTTGACAACTTGGTGAAATTATATCATCAAGTTTAATAAGAGTTTTACCGTGGCTAACCAAGCTAGATAATAACATTTACAAAGAATGTCAAGTTAGAAAGAAGATGAAAGGAATATACAAAGGAAAGGAACACTTATCCACCAGATTGTTGGATTTAGTTCACACAGACCTATGTGGTCTAGCTAGAAAAAGGAGTTTGCAAGGTGAGAAATATTTCATGCTATTGATTGATGATTATTCTAGAATGTCATGGGTTGCATTTTTCAAAGAGAAGACAAAAGAATTAGAGAAATTCAAAATATTCAAGGCAAAAGTTGAAAATGAATTTGATAGAAAGATTGTGTTTGAGGTCTGACAAAGGAGGATAATTTGCATCTAATGAGTTAAAAACTTTTGTGAGAAACATGGTATTAGAAGATAGTTGTGTTCCTGAGAACATCTCAGCAGAATGGTGTAGTGGAAAGAATGAATCGAACAATTGAAGAGGTAGCTATAACAATCATCAAAAGAGAAGAACTCTTGGAAGTCTTTTGGAGAGAAGCAATTTGTATTGCAGTCTACACTCTTAAAAAAAAATCTATACCCAAAAAGACATGGAAAGACATCTTATGAGTTATGGCATGGTAGAACTCTCATAGTGAAATATTTCTAGGTATTTGGAAGCAAGTGCTACATCAAGAGAGATGAAAATAATCTTGAAAAATCTGGCAACAGAGCAAATAAAGGTATATTCCTAAGATACTCTACAAGGATCAAGGCATACCAATATTGCAACAAAAGGCTAAACAAGATTGTTGAAAGTGCAAATGTGAAGGTTGATGAAGACATTAATAAAGAGTGACAAATTGGCAAGATATGAGTCTGATGAACCAAATGACAAAGAAAGGGAAGCGAAAAACAAAGAAGAAAAGGAAGCTTGGGAAGCTCATGGGGGCTTCACTGGCTAGGCAATATTATATCATCTGCATTCATATTGGGGGGTTTAATATCCTAAAAATGAGGGTGCAATATATTGCCTATTGGTGAAAATAGGAGGCTTTTTAATTCCAACTATGAAAAAATATAATATTTGGTGAAAGCAAGATGGCTTTTAATTCAGGCTATGTATTGGGAGGGGATGATAAAAAAAGGAGTTTAGGGCAATATTTATAAAAAATAGGGGGATTCTTTAGTATGCATGAATGCACGTGCTATAACCCAAGCTAGCCAAGTTAAGCTCCCATGAGGAAGATCCATCATCTACATCTAATACTCCAAGATATGTTCAGAATAATCACTCAATGGATCATATTATTGGAAATAAGAACAAAGGAATCATCACAAGAAGAAAAGAAACTCAAGAACAAGTCTCATTATGTTTACTTTTAGAGATAGAACCAAAAACAGTAGAAGAAGCTTGAAATGAATAGAATTGGATAAAGACAATAAAAGACGAGCCGGATCAGATAGAGAATAATTAGACATGGGAATTAGTTAACAAAGTAGTAGATAAGAATGTGATTGGAACAAAGTGGGTATTCCAGAACAAGCTAGATGAAGATGAAAAGGTTGTGATAAATAAATCAAGGTTGGTTTGCAAAGGTTATACTTAGATTGAAGGCATTGATTTTGAGGAGACATATGCCTCAGTTGCTCAGATGGAGGCAATCAAGATGTTTCTTTCTTTTGTAGCTTTAAAAAGTTTCACGGTTTATCAGATGGATGTGAAATCAATATTTTTGAATGGAGAATTGAAAGAAGTTTACATTGAACAACTAAAAGGATTTAAGGTGAAAGATGATTTGAACATTGTTTGCAAATTGAAGAAGGCCTTATATGGTTTAAAAAAAGCACCTAGAGCTTGGTATGGAAGGCTAGATAAGTACTTGATTGATCCAGGCTTTCAAAAGCATTCGACTGACAACAATTTATATTTCAAAACTGATTTGGGTAAAATATTAATTGTTCTAGTGTATGTTGATGACATAATTTTTGGAGGAAGTGAAGGTATGTGCATAAAATTTTCTAATGAGATGCCCAAAGAATTCGAGATGTCTATGATTGGCGAGTTAAATATCTTTCTTGGTTTGCAAGAAAATTAGAATGATAAAGGAATTTTTATTTCTCAGTATAAATACATTAAGGAATTGTTGAAGAAGTTTGGGTTGGACAACTCCATACTAATGTGGACACCTATGACCACCAAATGCAAATTGAAAAAAGATGATAAGTCCCCTAAAGCAGATGCAAGTCAAAACAAATCAATGATTGGAGGACTATTATATTTGACTGTTACCAGACCAGATATCGTGTAATAATTTTGTTTGGCAGATGGATTTGCAAGAAACAAAAAAATCACATGCAAATTGATAAAAGATGATAAGTCCCCTGAAGAAGATGCAAGTCAGTACATATCAATGATTGGAGGCCTATTATATTTGACTTCTACTAGACCGGATATCATGTATGCAGTTTGTTTGGAAACAAGATCTACAAGAATCGAAAGAATCACATGTTGTGGCAGTAAAGAGAATTTTTGGATATCTAAAAGGAACATAACAATTTGGCTTGTGGTACCCTATATATTCATATTTCACTCTGACAACTTATACTAATGTAGATTGGGTCGGAAGTGTTGATGAGAAAAAAAGTAAAATTGGTGGAGAATTCTTTCTTGGCTCCTAGTTAGTTGCTTGGTCAAGTAAGAAGTAGGATTCTATCTCTTTATCTACAACCGAAGTAGAATATATTACAACATCTTCATGTTGCACATAGATTATATGGATGAAGTAGAATTTGAAGGATATTGGTGTAACATTCAATGAAGCCATCTCTATTATGTGTGTTAACACTAGTGCAATAAACATTTGTAAGATTCAAGTATAGTATTCCAAAACAAAGCACATATCTATTTGGTATCACTTCTTGGGGGAAAAGGTGTTGGATAATAAAATTAAACTTGATTATGTACCTACAAAAGAACAAATTGTGGATATCTTCACAAAGGTATTGTGTAAAGATACTTTTGAGTATCTCCAACAAAAGTTAGGGGTATTACCCCTTCCTTATGTGAACTGATATATATTTGGTTTTACATTGGTCTAGTGAACAACTTGCATATTTATATCTAGACTAATGCTTGGGTGCTTCCTCATAGGGGGAGTAGGAGTGAGTTTCATAGGGGGACATTTTTCTACCTGTGTCATTGTTCTCAAAGGGGGAGAGACTTTGAGAGATTTAGATAGTTGCAGGGTTGTGCACAGAGTGTCATGATTTTGTTGTTGATGGATGTTGTCATTAATGACAATGAGGTAGATTGTTGTAAATGTGATGTTGATGATTATGATTTATTGTCATTGATGTCAACATAATGGTTTTCATTGATGTCTTTGATGTTCTTGGTGTTGGTGATCCAGAATGTGTATTCCTAGAATCCTTGGTCCTCCAGGAGATGTGTTTCAGCATAGAAGATGTATTGATGATGATTTGGATATTTTTGGTTATTGGATATGGTGATTGATCAATTACATTCATGTGTATCTTGGTATTGATGACTATTTGGATATTTTTGGTTATCAGATATGCTGATTGATCAATTGCATTCATGTGTAGCTTGGTTCCATTCTTGATATAGGTTTGATATAGTTTGGACTAAGTCTAGAATTTGAGGATGTGTAGTGGGTTTGATATAGAATATGAGTCATAATTTGAGTTCGGAATTTGTAATTATTGTAATGTGTTGATATGACTATTGATGTGGGTTGTCGTATGGTCCACTTATCATTCGTTTCCACCATTGGAATGTTTAGTATTGACCTATTTTAGATCTCTGTCTTGGCCGACTTAGAAGGTTATACTTCCCGAAAGACAATATTTATATGGGGATGATCTAATTGTGTTAGCATGAAAAAGTATGGCATCATTTTTGAAGATATGTAAGGTTGGAAAGGAAAGATCTAATTGTTGGAGACATGTGAAAGTGTATTAGTGTTGAGGCACCAAAAGTAGTCTATTTTTGTAGATTGTGATGTAGTGGTGGATTCTTTCTTTCTTTATCTCTTTCTTTAACAGTGAGACTTTTTATGGGTAGTGAGCCCCCCTGTAGTGATCCACCCTTTGTAAAAATTACCTTAACCAATGTTTTATATTGAGAACTAACATTCCCCAGAGTTTTTCCCTTCTTGGGTTTTCCACATCATATTTGGTGTTCATTGTTGATCTTTTGTATGTTTATGTTTTCATGCTATATATGTTTTAATTAATTTTGTTGGTTACTTTGAAGGTGCAAAGGATAAAAGAAATTGATTTAAGTTGTCAACTTATTCACCCCCCTCTCAATTGCTCATATATTCAATAGTTTATTGGTTTCTAGTGTGTTTTAGTGTTCGTGTGGTTTTTGGTTGGGTGGGTACTCCTCATGTGTACGAAGTAGTTTCTATTTAGCGAATATGTAAAGGTTCAAGCCTATTTTGATTAAAATAATCAAAACTTTACAATGGGGAATAATCCTTCATTGAACCATTTTTTTAGGATATAAATTTGATTGAGTAGGCACAACCACAAATTAAATGAAAAAAAAAAAGTACCCCATTCACATTTTTTTAGTTGTTTTTTGAATATTGCATTAAGTAAAAAAAAAAAAAATTAATAATGACAAAGACTAGTCAAGGTTCCAACTGATGTTAGAAACCCTGCCTAAAAAGATTTTTTCTTTAAGTTTAATATTTTTTGAACACATCCAATGATGATATAGCATAGTCAATTAGGCAGCTAAAGGTAACTAAAGAACATACAACAATTGTTATTGAGTTTTCAACTAGTTGTAAGAAGAATGACCATAAGCTTATAACCAACTCTTATCAATAGATCTACCAAAAAGAGATGTAGAGATAGTGGACTAGAATGGAGAACAACTATAGAATCCAAAAAAACTATAAGGAAAGAACCAAAATTAAATTTGAGAGCACAAGTCTAAATAATCTTAACTTATAGCACAACAGAGTCTAAAGTTGATGGTGACTATCAACTTTTTGGCTAGATTTTGTATCTCCATCTATTTGAATGTCTTTAAAAGAAATAGACAAGGAATTCACAAGGCCTCATCAAAATTGGCCATAGAACACTTAAGAAAAATTATTATTTAACTATAGATCCACTAGCTGAGAACTCAAATTTAATAAGATATATATATATATAGTTCCTCAAAAAATAAATTAAAAGGTAGTGATGATAAAAATAAATGTAAAAAAAATCCAAATTTCTTAAATTTCAAATATCAAGGAGAAAAAAAAACTAGGATAATTTGTAAGTGTGCATTACATCGAAATTTATATACAAACCAATGGAAAGGTGTGCATGAGTGCACATATTAGGAAAGTGTATCAAGTTGTCATTAATCATCCCTAATAAAAAATTTCAAAGTGTTTATTTTTCATAAAACATATGTTCACTTTAAAGTTAATGTTTAAATTTTTTTTTGCATAACATTAATATATATTTTCACTACTACATTCAAATATAATTAAACAACACCACATTTGTGAAGGTGTCTATGATAAATACCCTTTTCATCTAACTTTCAAATGTTTTTAGCAATCACCCAACAAGAATTATGAATACTAGATAAATGCAATGAGGTATAGATAAGAAACCAAAGTAAAACACTCACACATACATTAAGGGTTTGCACAAAAAATTATAGTGCTATAAAGAGATCGTCTTGAAACATATATCAAATAAGATATGAATTTCAAATGTAATAGATTTATTTAAGTTGATAATATCTAGATTAATAACCATTAAGAAAACCTAAGCCTACATACTCAATTGAAATATAAAATTATCTATAAAATAAAAGGATAATCTAATAATAGTGCATAAATAACTTATGAAATAATAAGATACAAGAATTAAATCTAATAAAAGATAAAATACAATTAATATGTTTATATGAAATAAAAAATTCACAACACTAAACTAAATAATATAATCATAATTATATATAAAGTGAAAATGATGAAGTTGAGATACCGCAAGAGTTTAAACATGTAAAATTACAACATCTATAAATCCTAAATACATAGGAAAATCTCTTGATAGAAATAAAATAAATCAAAAGTAATATGGAATTAATATCAAAGGAAGAAGCATATAGAAAAAAAATAAGGGGAATATGCCCTTATGGATTATTATGGAACTTTATGAATTGAATGAGAGAGCAAAAAGTGGGTGTATTTAAAGAGAATCGTTCTTTATAGTTGACACGTGTATGCTGAGCTAAATAGATCAATCTTATGTTGGATAAACATATTCACTCATTTTTTTTGTATGTCCATTCTATTATGTACTTAATATGAGGTCAATTTGGTCTTCGCATTGCTTCTGCTAGGTGATGGTTAGTAAATGCCTAGATTATAATATTGTATAACTTTAATTATCTCATTGAAATTATAAGGAAACACTTCGTCTCTTATTATCCTTTTTGTTTTGTTTTTTAATTATTTCCTCTTTCTTCGATAGTCTTGGTGTTTCAAAGTTAGTTTTAGGAGAGTGGACAATTTTTCCATCTTGTTTTTTTCATTGACTTACAATACCACCATTAAATAAAATTATTGGATTCTTTGTACATAAAGAAAAAAAAAATTATATACATTTCCTTTTCATAAATCTAGGCATCTATCATTTCTAGTTGAATTTCTATAATATTTTTTTTATTATTTTAAAGATATAGAAGTCCTTCTAAATACATCATACTAGAAAGACTCTTTATTTTGCAAATTTCAACTATGGGTATGTAATAGTCGCCTGGGAGAAATGCAAAAGGATGGAATCAAAGAGACATTTCTATATTGTTCCTCAAGAACTAAGTTACTCTCTTTTGATGATAAGAATCATATTTGCATAAAATTCTTTGTTGTGATTCATATAATATTATTTAGTTTTATATGCTTCAATAGAAGTAATTTATGACAAAATCACCAAACTAGCATGCCATTTCCTATCAGATATTGCCAATGAAAACTTAGATTTTATATAAGATGTGATACTTTATTTCTTAGATACAAGATAAAAGAAGATTGAGCATCATTTGTGTTCACATACATAGGATTACAAGTTTCTCTAAACCATTAAAATCTTTAAGCCTTAAAAACTCACCATCATGAAATGGGTTTTAAAAGATGGTTTCTATTTCAAATTTCTATTGTTTCCATCATCAAAATATTTTACTTTCTCTTTACTAAGAATCAACATTAAATTTCTCAATAATATTAAAAAAAGTCATTCATGTGTGATTAGGGATCTGACTTCTTCTAGAGAAGACATTCCACATATAATTTTATAATAAAAATCGCATCTCACATGTTATAATTTTTCTAAATTCTTTCAATTTATAACATTTTCTTGATGTTACATCTAATCGCATTCTACATGGTAGAAGGATTAGTATTGAAATTATAGTACCACCTTAATAATTATACCTAAAATTTTAAAAGGAGCCTAGTTATATTCACTTGCCTCTATAGAAATCAAATTATGTTTGAAATTTGAATTATTTTCCCTAGATCTTATTTCGTCATATTAAGAGTAAATAAAATGACATGTTTTAACTTAAAATTTCTTATTTTCTTATACGTATAGTCTAACAAGGTTTTCTAAAGTCCAAATATTTCTACACAATAGAATTATACATGTAAGATGTCATTTTTTGAATGAGCTTGAGACCTTTAAGAATCATTACACGAATTGTCTACTAGTATAAAGTACTTAGAATTGGAGGCCTTTTCATGTGCTCTCATCTTGTATCTTCTTCATGGAGAATTACTTTATTTGTTAATATGATTGAGTGACCTTCCTGTATTTCTAATCTAAGCAATTGATTCAAAATTTTCATTCTTTCCCTCTTTGCATATCTATAAATGCTAGAACTTGTAGTGAGGATATTTCAATATTTTATCTTAATAAGGAACTTCATATGCTCATCACTTCTTACTTGTAGATCTAGTGTTATAATGAAAATTTATCTCTATATTTTTTTATCACTTTTCGGTTAGTTTTAATCACTTGGGAAACATGTTGCATAAGATGAGCATCTCTATTGAAACAACCTATTTTTAACACTACTACATCTTGTTCTACAATGAAGAAGTGATTGTCATGTAGCTTTAATTTTTTCACTCCCTCTGCACTACAAAGGAGTTGGTTTATTAATTCAAGATTGTTGCTATTCCTTCAAATGACAATTTTCTTGCAAGAGGTGGCATTAATCCTAGTATCATTATACTTTAGTCAAGTACATGGATTTTCCTTTTATCTCTTGTGATTGAAAGCACTTTGAAAACTTAAATACTTCTTATTCTAATATTTAATGAAATACCTATTTGAACTTATCCATTTCCTTTAAATAATCCACTACTCTGTTTTTTTAGTTATAATTACTTATATTTAATAGTATTAACATTTTTTTTTAAATAATCCTAAAATTATTTTAGTATTAATGCAATAAGGAAGAACGGCTGCAGAAGAGGGTTGGGAGATAGGGTTTCTGCTACAGAGGAGGATGCAGAGGATTCTGACGATGCAGAGGATGTTGATGGAGCCGGGGTGGGGATTCAGTTCCTAAGGTAGTTAGAGTGGAGGTTGGGATCGTGCTTGGAGGCGGTGGGAGTGCTCTATTTCCTTTCCCACTGGCAGTGTTCATGGGTTTGTGTTGGTTCTTTGTTGACTGTGGTTGTCTATCGGGAGACTGGATCTCGACCCCTGTTGGCTCCAAGGGGGCTATTGTTTTGGCTGAGATGGGCTCGTGGTATGGTGAACTGTAGGTGCCTTCCCCATCTTCCTCGTGGTTTAGCCTTCTGATGGCTGAAAGTTATGGTTTGTTTTTTCCTATACCCACCATTCTTATTTCTTTGTCTTGAATCCTCTGGTCATTTTGGGTGGGATTTTTGCCTATGATGTGGGTGGTTTTTGGCTTCCTCTCTCTCTGGAGATTGTTGGTCATAGCTTTGTGTGCGTTCCTGGGTTTCTTCTTTGTCTACTTTCTCAAGGGTTTTCCTTAGCCTATTCTACTAAGGTGACCCCATCTCTTATTCAAGTGGAGATGTGTCTTGTTGGTTTTCCCTTGACTAGATTCAGGGGGTTGCTCTAGGTTGTCCTTTTCTTTTGGAGAGAGTGCTTTCTTCCCTTGGTGCCTTGGGAATTGTTGAAGGTTCAGGGGTCTCATTTTGTCCTCTTCTCTCTGGTGTTTGGAAAGGAGGATCTATTGTTCTAGCCCTGCTATGGTTTTGGGAGCCATTTTAAAACCCAATTCTTGTGGTTTGAGGAGCCTGTTAAAACCCCATGGGGTGGTTTTTTTCTGAGTCTGGGCATTTTAGGAATACCCCCGTTTTCTTGTTTTAGGAGAGGGTTAAGGGAGCCTTTTTAAAACCCTTGTTGTTTGTGCTGATGGGGCCTATTTATCGTTGTCCTTATAGTTTGACCCCTATGACTCTTTCTCTCATGTTTCTTTCTCAGCACCTTTGGTTTTCCTTGGCTTGGTCTATTGAGGTGACACCTTCTTCTATCGACGTGGAGATGGCATATTTCAAGGATGACCTCTCTCTTATAGAGGTGGAGTTGGGTGTTGTGTTTGTTTACAGGAGCTGCAAATGGTGTTTGGTTGATCTGTTGTTAGGCTATGGGAACTTTGTTGAACCCTCGTTCAAGGTTGAGGGAGCTTAGAAAAACCCTACATTTCTTGCTTGTTGTAGGGAAAAACTAGTTGTTAGTCATTTTCAAGGGCCCACTGGTTGTGGGAGTTGTATAAAACCCACTCTCATGGTTAAGGGAACTTGGAAAAACCCTTGGTATTTTGATTTTATAATGGACAGGCTGGATGCTGGCAGTTTTCAAGGGCCCAGTTTGGCCAGTGTGTGTTTTTCGTTAGGATATGTTCTTGCTGTTAGTGAGTTGAAGACTCTGTTACTTACTGGTTAAGTGAACCTGAGAAAACCCTATTTTTTGGCTAAGGATGCCAGATAAATCCTCGTGTTTTGTTTCTCAAATCTATAAGATGGTTTAGATCTATAGCTGTTGCGAGCCTGGTTTGTTTTGTCTCTCTTTTGCGTGTGGCTGGTAGTTGTTGTGCCTCTACAGTTTGGTTGACTGTAGCTTTGTTGTTCCTTTCTGCAGCGCCCCTTTGTTGGTTCGGGGTCCGTGAAAAATCCAAAGGTTTCAAATCCCTTCAAAACCTGTTGTATTAGGTTTCTCAAAACCTATTTATCCTAATCAAAAACATTTTATTTTTTAAATTATAATTTTATTAAATATCATACATTTCTATATGATGCATAACTATTGACCCATTTGTTATCGTAAGCATTCAAACATGCTTTTGAGCTTTTGTTTTTTTAAGTATTCATATTTAACTATTACTGTGTTTCCAATAGAAAAACATAAACACATAATGCATAACATACGATGGGACAACCAATATAAATGTTCGGTAGAGAAGAATTTTAGGTCAGTGAAGGCATCGTAAAGCTGGAATAAAATATTTTTCTCGTTTGTTTTGTTTTTAGTCGAAATGGCCGTATATTTTGATTCCCTGTTCCCCATAATAAGCTTCAGGAATGAAATAGGCAGCCCTCAGCATTAAAGTCCACTAAACCTAAAGTTAAAGTTGCTCTCTTGCTGTGTAACTTCAAATTCTCAATCTTAGCTTGCAAATAAAGAGACGAATAAGTTCATACTTCATCACGACCCACAATTTAATCATAACCAGCACAATTGGGAATTCCAAACATAAAAGCAAATGGCATCCTTAGGTAGATATGTTTTTACTTCCAGGAGCAAAAGTAAAGAATAAAGTGTTGCAGGGCATCAAAGGAAGCAGCACATTCAACATCTTTGTTAAATGGTTGCTTTGCATTGATTCGGTGCAATTACTTTATTAACTGGGTTTCCTTTCAAGGTAAGAAATGGAGCAATAAGAAATTTTACCAGGTACCTTGATGCTGTAAAAGGAAAAGAATCAGGCACAATTAACCTCCATGTTTCCCTAGAAACATTACTTATGCTTTTCCATTTCTTGTCATGATGGTCATAACAGAATTCCCATTCATTTCACTTCTGAGATCTCAAAGTTGATGAAAGAAAAGAAAAATCCACAACTTCAGCAGCATCTCCAATGTATATCAACATCTATATATTTGTAGGGCTTTTTGCAGGGATAATTTTTACTACATTGGAGGGAGTATATGGGACTAATCACACTGTCAGCTGGAAAATTTCTGACAACCAGAGCGTGTACAGAGATTCAGGTCATGGATCAAACTTTCTTGTTGGCGACATATTGGGTATGTAGATTGACCCTCATCTATGTTAAATTCATACTATGGTTGTATATATTATAAATTTTAAGGCCACAAGAGTCCTATATTGAGGGAAAAATATATTTTGTTGAAGGACCTGTGCAATAGTTTCTGCATGAATCAATCATCACACCCGTCATCAGGATGAGATGTGCATTAACTTTGTTAGTTTATGATACATGGGTATTTTTGGTTGTGATGCAGTATTTAGAATGGAAGATGAAAAGGATCTTATTGCCCGAGTGACATCGAAATCCGAGTACGAGGCCTGCACAGCCGAAGGTTCCAAGGTGTTATTATACAACGATGGGGAGGGCATTGAACTGAATACGAGTGGAAGCTGGTATTTTATATCGAGGATTTCTGATCATTGTAAATCAGGGGAGAAAGTGCTGATAACGGTGGATGAAAGATCTGTGGTAACGAATCAGAGTTCAAGAATGGGAAGAGGCGGAGGATCCGGTGGCGGTGGCGGTGGCGGCGGCGGCGGAGGATCCGGTGGCGGCGGCGGGGGAGGAAGTGGAAATGAAGGGGGATTCGTCACTCCAAAAGGAAACAGAGATCGCCCCGACAAGAGCGCCGCCGCCGCCGCTCTGACAAGTCCATTCTTCATCGTATTGCTTGCCTTGTATTCAGTCTTGTTGGGCATATAGTGATTCTTTCATCAGCAATATGAAATTACGTCGAAGAAATTTCATTTGTGTTTCTGGATCAACGCACAGAAAGGGAATTCATCGTCCGGTTTCATCTATTTGAAATACATGACTAGAACAGCTTAGAAAAAGCAAGGTGCTTGAAAGGAACGAGTCGAAGGGAATCGGGATACTATATATTTCAATTGCATCATTTCTTATGAGTAATTGCTTGTCTTTTTCACTTTATTCGCCATGTACTAAGAATTTCACACTTTGCCATTACTCTTTTTCCTGAAGTCCATAGCTATGGTAGCTAGTTACTTCTAATGAGTATTACTTTTAAATCAAACTATATTCTTGTGATATTTATGCCATTTATCATTTAGTTCGTAAACTAACTTATGTCTGATTACACTAATTTCTATATTAAAGTCATTTATTTGTGGTTTATATATCTTCATTCATTTATTTATTACTTTTATATTTTGATTTATTTTCAAGGGACATATATTAATTTGGGAATGAACTTACAAATATAAAATATTCAAATTTTAATTTTAATCTTGTTTATGACTTTTCAACTATTAGTTTGAGATGGCTTGGTACATGTTTGTACAACATATTGGTATATTTTAGGATTTAGAGACATTCAATCTTGATGAATCGTGAAGTGTGATTCAAAATGTTGATAGGAAAAAAGTACACACACAATCGAATCCAGAAAAAATCAATAGAATTTAGAGACATTCAATGTGGATTAATGTAAACGGAATATTAAGAGCACACTTTTATTTTAAAATCTTCAAGAGAACCACATTAATGTGTTCATAAATGTTGTCTGAAATATTTTCACCTACTCTAACTTATCCCTCCAAAATAATTTGACCTATATGAAAAGATGTGCATAAAATAGTTCTCACTTTAAATTACAATTAATACGAATGAAGAATTAGTAATCAATAGAATATACAACAAAAATTTTGAAAACATGTGCATGAAATAGATATCAATGTTAACTTATTTCTAATAAATTCTATGTATTATGGAAGAACTAATGATACTTGATAAAAATAAGTTATTGAAAAATGAAATATTTTTTATTTAAATAAAAAAGATTAGAAAGATATGTGCATTGAAATGGGGGACTAAAAAGGTATCAAAAGTGGTTGTTTTTTTTCTAAAATTTGAAAATCGATAACAACAAGAATTTTAATGTTTAAAATTGAGTTTTTAAAATTCTTTTTATTTTTTTAAAAAATAATACAAATTAAAATGATCAAATAAGGGGAGAATACAATGAAAAAATATAACATGGTGTTTGATGTGTTCTCTCTTAAATGTTGAGTTTTTAAAAGTATTTCACAAATAAAACTAGTGGAACTTAACTAACATGATGTAGTTTATGTCTAATATTTTATTAACTTTTTAAATGATTATATAACATTCTATTAATTTTTAAACTAACATGTTCAATAAAATTTAAGTGCCCTCTCTTTATTTCTTTTTTCTAAATGGGTATATAATCCAATCTAGGATATGAAAATGAATTTTGTTTCAAATTTGGATGAATCAATAAAAAGGACACTAAAAATATACACATAAGATTTTGGCAAAAAAATTAAGGTATTTGAAATGTAGAGAAAATTACATAATTAGAAAGATAAGAGAGGTCTTGATGTTATTGCAAAAACATTAAAAAATGTTAAAACCTTATGGAAAGAATGATCAATTCAAACAAGATGTCTTTGGACATTGAGATATCAATTTCAAGCTTTAGGATTTATCTAGTGAATTGTAAGGTAGGACAAATCTTAATATCGAATGAAAGGTGTAGTTGGCCAAAAAAATGTAGAAGATTCAAAAGAATCGGATTCGATGATGATGGGTTGATGAATCTTAATGTGATCCACGTCATAAACTCTCATGGATCCACTGTATCTTGATATTTTTTCCTTTGTTATACAACTTCAAAATGTTTCCACAAGCCATGAACAATGAAATAAATTGCATACAATATTTATGGATTAGTATAGAACATATGTTCCCAACCACAAGGTGAAAATGTATAAGTATGGTGAAATGTTGTAGGAATAATTGCTTATGATTAGATTATAAATGAAAATTCTAAAAAAAAAATAGAAAATTGAAATAGAATAGTTTTGAGTGATGATAGATTGCTTTGCTCTTAAACTTTGGGATTATGTTGCATCAATCCCATAATCAAATCTATTTTGTTTGCTATTCTATTTACAAAAGAATTCACCAAATGATATACCTTATAATCCATTTAGTATAAAACATCCTAACTTATTGATTTTCATATAACTAATATTTTAGTTATGTATGAAATGAGTGGATGACTTACCAAAACTTTATAGTAATGTTTTAGTTAATTTACATTCAACTATATTTATAAATATTTATAAATATTTATGTAAAAAATCCCATTTCTCCCTATTAAAAGTAATATACTTCTTTACATCCAAATATTATTCCAATATCTTTCAAAAAATATATATATATATAATTAAAAAATAATTAAACATGATAAGAATATAGTTTGATTTAAACTCAATAAAATCTAATACAAGTAGCCATGTATGGCCAATGGGTGTTTGAAAAAGGACTTGCAGGAAAAGCAAACAAATGCTTTAACTTACATGTGGAATAAATTGAAAATAACATGCACTCCGTCGCAACTGATGCGATGAAGATATCTACATTCTCTTTCAAGCATCTCGTTTCTTCTGAGCTGTTCCGAAAAACCACTAAGGGGATGAAAAAACAGACGGATAATTTCATTTTGGTGCGTTGATGGAGAAAACTGGGCGATGAATGAATCAGTAGTCAGTATATGTTGAACAAGATTGAAGACAACCCAAGCAATACGATCAGAAAAGAACATGTCACAGCAGCCGCCGAATTACTGTTCTTAAAGCGAGATCGGTTTCCTCCCTTTGGATTCTTACTTCCTCCATCTTCCCCACCGTGCCCAGATCCTCCATGTCTTAAACTCCGATTCCTTACCATTCCTCCTTCATCCACCCTTATCATCACTTTCTCCCCTGATTTACAACAATCAGAAATTCTCGACATAAAATACCAGCTTCCACTCGTATTCAGTTCAATGCCCTCCCCACCTTTGTATATTGACGCCGTTGAAGCCCCCGCTCTACAAGCCTTATACTCCGATTCCAGCATCACTCGGGCAATGGCATCATTTTCATCCTCCATACTAAATACTTCATCACAACCAAAAATTAAAAACACAGGGTATTATAAGTTAACACAGATATGATCTTGATCATGGGTCTTATGATTGGAACGTTCCCAAGCTATTGTACATATCCTTTGACATGAGAAATATATTTTGGAGATTGTTAACCTTATAAGTTACAATATTTATAACCATTCTAGGGGCAATCTACATACCCACTGTGTCGCCAACGAGATTTTTTGATACATGACCCCAAACTCTGTCAAAGCTCTGGTTACTACAGATTTTCCAGCTGACAGTGTGGTTTCTCCCGAAGAGCTCCCTGCAATGTTGTAAACAGAATCCCTGCAACAAATATAGAGATGTTGATATTCATTGGAAGTGTGGTTGAAGCTATAGAACTTTCTTTGATGGGAGTTGTATTGTGATAATCATAACAAGCAATGGAAAAGAAAAGTAACGTTGTTCTGTACAGACATGGAAGTGACTAAGATACCCATATCTTTTCATGAATAAATTCTTAACTTATATTTGGTTCTTCCTCAGCATCATAATTCAACAAAGCTCTTCTCATAACCCCATTTCTAGGAAGCAGTCAGATTCTCCGAAGGGATACCCTAGAAAGGGTTGTACAAAAAAGGTCAACGAAGGAGACCCTTGAAGGAGGGGTCGACCATCCTAGCAGTAGCATCTCTAGGAACCGCAAACATATCGATGCAACCACAAGGGAAGAACCCGACATGGCCAACAGTGAAGACTGAGAAACAAGATTAGGCACACCAGCCAAGACTGCATCATTACAACATGGAGATCCATAACAAAGTTGCAAGCAGGTGAGTCATTACAACCAGGGTACTGAGTGGAAAACAACCATTTGAAACAAGTGGTGGTAGGGAGAACAAATCCATTTGTCTTTCTCAAAAGAAACTATTGTCTGGAATTTAGGTTTTTTTATTCTATCCCACTTTGTTATCTTCTTTTAAGTTTTTCTAATTGTATATTTTTCCAAGAAAAAATACCATATGCTTTCAATTTAATTTAAGTAATACTATATCCTTACCAATTATAGAAATAGACTTTAATATTTCTGCCTTATCTATGTGCTCTTTTTCTAGGGCTTCTAGGGCTTTGCATCTAAACTAAGTAGCTTCCATATTTTTCCTTACACTCTTATCACTATTTCTAAGATTTGACATCTTTTTCTATCAATTTTCATATCATCTAGTTGGACATTCATTACCTTCATCATCTCAAACTGCATCAGTCAACATCTCTTATTTGGATTTGATAAAAATTGCTTCAAATTGAAAATCAATTTATAATCACTCCTTACAACTACCTCTTAATGACATGTTTTTGAATTTCTCATAAGCTATCTTAATTCAATGATTTATTTACAAGAAAATTAAATTAGGCTACCATCTTGATTTCTTCGCAAGACTTGAAACTTATGTCTCTTCTATTTCTAAGATTCTAAACCTTTCTCTCTAATACTACTTGATGCAATCATGGGCATAAGATCTCCTGAAGGATTTTGAACTATGTAGTTAAATGACACAACAAAATATTGCATAATAGAATCTCAATAAAATAATAATATGAACATTATTAAATTTTAAGTCATGAATTAATTACAATTAATCACAACAAGATTCCCACATGATAAGCCTTAGTTGTTTGATTATAAATGTGTGAGTTACAATACAATGCAAGATGTCAAACTAAAACCTAACCTAAATCCTCTTCATCATATCGATTATCTTCTAATGATCTTGAACAACATTTATATAACAATCTCAAGCTTTAGGATTGATTTAGTTAATTGTAAGGTGGGACAAAGCTTAATAACAAATTAAAGTTGTAGTTCATCAAGCATGTTGAAGATTCTTTAGAATTGAATTTGATGATGATGGGTTGATGAATCTTATTGTGATCCACATCGCAAACTCTTGCGGGTCCAATGTATCTTGATATTTTTTCCTTTTTTACTACAAACTTCAAAATGTTGCCACAAGCCCTAAGCAATGAAATTGAGTGTAAGATTGTTAATCCTAGTAGAATATCACAAACCAAATCATGCCTTTATAGTGATAAGAAACTTTTATAAATTACATACAATGTATATGGATTAGTGTAGAACATATGTTCCCAACCACAAGGTGAAAATGTACAAGTATGGTGAAATGTGGTAGGATATAAGGTAATTTCTTATGATTAGATTATAAATGAAAATCAATCAGTTTATTTTTTCTTACTATTCTATTTGCAAAACCCTATGAACCCTTTCATATAGAACATATGTACATATTGATTTTTATACAAGTAATATTTTATTGTGTATGGAATTATTTGATTATTTATCAAAATTATATAATATACTTTTTAAATTTTCATTAAATTATATTTTATAATCAACTATTTAAAAGAACCTATTTCTCATGACAACAAATAATATACTAAATTACATCTATCATTAAAAAGAATATTAAATATAAAATTAAATTAAACATGATAAGAATATAGTTTGATTTAAATTCGATACAATCTAATAGAAATATGGCCAAGGGAATCGACAAAAGGACCAGCAGTAAAAGTGCTCTAACTGACATGTCGAATAAAGTGAAAATAACATGCAACTCTCTTTCAATCATCTCGTTTCTTCCGAGCTGTTCCGATGTGCTTTAAGGGGATGAAAAACCAGACGAATAGTTTCGTTTTGGTGAATTGACCGAGAAAGCTAATGAATGAATCAGCAGTCAGAATACGTTGAACAAGATCAAAGACAATCCAAGCAATACGATTAGAAAAGAACATGTCAGAGCAGCCGCGGCATTATCATCTTTTGGGCGAGACCGGTTTCCTCCTTTTGGACCGGTAAATCCCCCTGGAGTTCCAGTTCCAGTTCCTCCACTCCCCGCACTTCCTCCTCTGCCGCCACCGTGCCCAGATCCTCCACGTCTTAAACTCCGATTCCTTACCACAGATCCTCCAACCACACTTATCATCACTTTTTCTCCCGATTTACAACGATCAGAAATCCTCGACATAAAATACCAGATACCGCTCTCATTCAGATCAATGCCCTCCCCATATTTGTATATTGCCGCCTTTGAATCCTCCGCTCTGCACTCCTCATACTCGGATTCCGACATCACTCGGGCAATACCGTCGTTTTCATCCTCCATACTAAATACTGCATCACAACCAAAAATTAAGAAAACAGGGTATTATAAGTTTGCAAAGCTAATACAGATCTGATCCTGATCATAGGTCTTATGATTGGAACGTTCCCAAGCTATTGTACAGATCCTTCGACAGAAAGATATTTTGGAGAGTGGTGGCCTTAAAACTTACAATATTTACAACCATTCAAGGATCAATCTACATACCCAATGTGTCGCCAACAAGAAAGTTTGATCCATCACCCCGAACCCTGTCAAAACTCTGGTTGCTACAGATTTTCCAGCTGACACTGTGATTTCTTCCCAATACTCCCTGGCATGCTGCAAACAGAATTCCTACTATAACTGCTACGAATATAGAGATGTTGTTATCCATTGGAAGTGTGGTTACAGCTATAGATCATTCTTTGATGGGAGTTGTTCTATGATTATCACAACAAGCAATGTAAAAGCAGAGTATACTAGTTTAATATTCTGTGTCTGCTTGTTTCCCTTGTACAGAGTCAGGATACCGGCCATAGCCGGTCCCATTCCTTATTGGTATACTTGATTGTCTTTGAATGATAGCATCGAATAAGTGGCACACATTTCAAATGGTATGGAATGCACTGTTGCCTATCGTGCTCTGCAACACTTTATTCCTTGCATTGCTCATGGAAGTAATGTTGACTCTTGATTGCCCTTGACGAAAAAAAAGAAAAAAGGGGTGACATCTTGAAAGGCATGTTGATAAATCATTGGCATATTTTTATTAATAATGCTATCATGCCTCATCTGCATATTGTTCAGTGAAATTTATGATGTGTACAACCACGTAATGATTTGGCATCAACTTACTTGGCATTCTTGCACGAGACTCTATTGTGGACTTCAAATGTTTTGAAATCCTATTTTATATTTTGGTTTCTTAAGTGGTAAAAGAAAAAAAATAAATAACAGTGTTTTATTTTGTTTCACAAACCCTAGAAGGTGCTGCCATGGGTAATTTGAAGGCTTTAATAATGATTTTTCTATTTCAGATTTTTACAGAGCAGTAAAAAAGTTGCAAAATGTTTTTCTCTTTTGTAAAAAGAGATGAGCAGGAATAAAGAGTTTGATGGTTCTTTTTTTACGGTCACGTAACTATTTTTTTTAAAGATAACAAAAGTTTTACAAGGGTTTTATATGCTATAAACAAGAGATTCGTTGTTCATACGGATTTCAGTTTTCTGGAGCAGATTTATAACTATTTTTAAATGTTATACAAAAATCATGTTTCCGTTTAGAAACCCTAACTAATATAGTTACCCTATTTTGGAAGGTATATTTGGAAGGTTGTTTTTCGAACAGTTTTGATTTAAAAAAAAAAAAAACAGTTCATTTCAGTTTTGGAACCGATTCTACATCTTTGGGCATTTATACATATCATGGCCGTGACATTTTGGAAAAGTGTGTGTGAGTGTGAAAAAAAAAAACAAGGCAGGGAAAACTGTGCGTTACTTGCTGTGATCAGTGAAAAAGATTGAAAGGGTTTTTCATTGCATAGTGTGAAAACTCTATTTTTTTAAAAGTTCAGTGTGAATTTGATTTTGGAAATCAAGGGCAGAAAGGATTATTGTATTTCATACAAATAACAGAGTATACAGAGTATGCGATTTCTCTGCACTTTATAGCAGTATATTTGTAAAAGGAAATTGTTTCAGTTGTACTCTTATAATCTCAAAGTTGCACAAGTATATTTCTGCAATTATGATGTGGTTGTTGCTCCTTGAAAACAATGTACAGAGTTCGTTCTCATTGTTATAATAAAAAGGATCTTTACAAGTGGTTTTTCTACCCCAAGAGGGTTTTCCACTCATGAAATCTTTGTGTCATGTGTCAAAAGTTTTCCATTAGTTTCATGCTCTGATAAGTTGGATTATTTCATTTGTTTTGCATTGTGCTAATTCATACAATTGTTGTTTTATATTTGCAAGTTCCATGTTACTGTGTCATTTATAAAATTAAATGTCATTTACTTCATTTCTGAAATTTCAACTTCTCTTTCAAAACTTCTTGTATGAGTTAATTTCTTAGACTCTAATTCACCCCCCCCCCCCTCCCCCTCTTAGAGTCAATTCACTTCCAACAAGTGGTATCAGAGCATAGGATCCCTCCATATAGGTCTTTCCTAGGGATTGTTCCTGGTTGTTTGGAAGTTCAAATGGCTCAAAATCAAGAAGGTGCTTCACTTTCCAGAGCTCCTCTTTTTGATGGCACTGATTATGTGTTCTGGAGAATTCGAATGGAAACATATTTGATCTCTGTTGATCTTAATGTGTGGAATATTGTTACAACTAAGTATAAAGTTCTTGATATTATTCCTACAGACCCTGATGATAAAACAAAATATGAATTAAATGCTAGGGCCAAACATGCACTCCTATGTGGTCTTACAAAGGATGTGTTTGTAAAGGTCATGCATTGTAAGTCTGCCCATGAGATTTGGGATAAACTAGAAACAATTTATCAAGGAGATAAAAAGGTAAAAGAATCAAAGATTCTCACACTCAAAAATCATTTTGAGGCATTGAGAATGAAAGATGATGAAACTATTGCAAGCTATTTTCTAAGAATTGATGAGATAGTAAACTCTAGAAGAGGTCTTGGTGAAACAATGGATGAACAAGATGTTGTTAGAGAAGTCATTAGAACCTTATTGCCAAAATTTGAAACTAGGGTTTCAACCTTAGAAGAAAAGAAAAGCTTTTCTACAATGACTCTTGATAATCTGCAAGGTATTCTTACTGACTATGAAATGAGAATTGGTAGCAATTCCTCTATTTCAAAAGAAACAGCTTTTAGAGTAGAAAAAAAAGAAGAACCTGATAGTGAATTTGAACTTTCAGATGCTATTGAAGCTCTACTTGTTAGAAAATTGAAAAAGAAATATAAGCGTAAATTACCCTTCAAATGTTTTAATTGTGGGAAAACTGGGCACTTTGCTGCTCAATGTCCTCTAAGTGATCTAAATAGCGAAGAAGAAAAACCAGAAAAATTCTACAAAAAAAAAATGTCGAATCCTAATAAGAAATTCAATACCTTTAAGAAAGAGAAGAGTCTCTTCACAAAAGAAGACTCTGAAGGAGAATCAGATGATTCACCTTGTGAAGGAGATGAGACACTATTTATGGCAGAAATAGAATCTTCTTCAACTAGCAAATCTAAAAATCAATTTGTTCTAGACCAAGGTGAAATTGATCTTGAGGGAGAGTTACTCTGTGCTCTCAAAGAAATAAAAAGATTAAAAAAATTAGTAGTTTCACATGAAAGTTCAAATCAGATTCTACGAGTTGAATTGAATGACTCAAATTTAGCAAATGAAAATCTAAAATCTCTTCTTGAAGATAGAGATAAGAAAATCAAAGTTTTAGAACAATAAGTTTCTTCTCTGCAAAAACAAGTTGGTCAATATGAGAGTACTATGCATCTGAATGATATTCTTGATAAACAAAAACATCACAAAGATCTGACTGGTGTTGGTTTTTGTAAGGACAAAATAGAAAATCAGAATTTTAAGACAACAAACAGAAATCCAACATATTCTCTTAACAGATCTTTTAGATTTGGTTTCTTCAATGGATATTGTTTTTATTGCAATAAATTTGGTCACAAGGTTAGTACTTGCAGATTTATAAAGCACAGAACTCCTATGTTTGGACACAAACACAATTATGGATTTTCAAATACGGTAAAATGTTTTAAATGCAACAATTTTGGGCATACTACTACACAATGTAAATCAAAACAAAGTGATGAAAAACAATGGAAACGTAAGTTTGTGTCTAGTACCGAGCAATCCATGTTGGTATAAACTGCACTTCTTTCCAATAGGAGAACCATGTGGGTGTTGGATAGTGGATGTTTTCACCATATGACAGGTGATAAGGATAAATTTCTTCATTTGGAAGATTATGATGGTGGACTTGTTAAATTTGGGGACAATTCAGGTATTCACATCAAAGGTAAAGGAACATTATTCTTAAATGATGACACTCCCATTAATGATGTATATTATGTTGAGGGTTTAAAGTACAACCTTCTCAGTGTCAGTCAAATATGTGATAGTGGGTATAATGTATCTTTTAGTTCTCAAGGTTGCACTATCACAAAAAGTTCTAGAAGGGTTGTTGCTACTGGATTGAGAACCTCTGGTAATATTTATAATCTACTTGACTCCACTGATTATGAAAATCATAAAAGTATGTGTCTTGTGAGTCAGATTGAAGAAAATTGGCTTTGGCATAAACATCTGGGTCATATGAATTTTGACAATCTTGTGAGAATTAGTAAGAATCAAAATGTCAGAGGTCTACCTATTCTAAGCAAACCAACAAATGTGATATGTAAAGAATGTCTTAAGGGCAAACAGACAAGGGTATCTTTTAAATCAAAAGAGCATTCTTCTACTAGGCCCTTACAACTTGTACATACAGATTTATGTGGTCCTACAAGGACTCAATCAATCAATGGAGATAAATATTTTATGCTCTTTGTTGATGATTATACTAGAATGGTCTGGGTTACTTTTGTAAAACACAAATCTGAAGCATTTGATAGATTTAAAGTTTTCAAGAAAATGGTAGAACGTGAATCAGATTTGAAATTAAGATGTCTAAGATCTGACAAAGGTGGTGAGTTTACATCACAGGAATTTGCGGATTACTGCGAAAAACATGGAATCAAAAGGCAGTATGCAGCTGCACGAACACCTCAACAAAATGGAGTAGTTGAGCGTAAGAATAGGACTGTGAAGGAGATGGTTCGTACAATGCTAAATGAAGCCAATTTGCCAGATAAACATTGGAAAGAGGCTTTTCATACATCAGTCTATATTTTGAATCGTGTGCAAATCAAAGTAAAATCTACTTTTACTCCTTATGAACTCTGGTATGGTAAAGCAGCTTCCATTAAATATTTCAAAATATTTGGTTGCAAATGTTATATTAAGAGGGATGAGGAAAATCTCGGAAGTTTTGATACTAAGACTGATGAGGGTATCTTTCTTGGATACTCTACTCAGAGCAAAGCTTATAGATGTTTCAATAATAGGTTGAAGAAAATTGTTGAAACAATAAATGTGAGATTTGATGAGCAATTTTTGTTAAGTAATGATTTGCAGGATGTTGAAGAAGATGCTCCAATGAAGTTTGATCAAGTTCCTAAATCTACGGAAACAGAAAAGAAAAATGAAATGAGCAAATCAATCTCTAATGAAGAGGATTCAAATGTAGAAGATTCAAATGCAGAGGATTCAAATACAGAAACAAGAATTCCTTAGTATACTCCTTCAAGGATTATTACAAAGAGACATCCTCAAAATCAGGTTATTGGTAACATGGATGCAGGGATTTTAACCAGAAGAAGAGCAAAAACTACTGTACAAGCTCAAATAGCTGAGCACTACTGTTTGGTAACTAATTTTGAACCTAAAAATGTTTCTGATGCTTTATTCGATCAATGCTGGTTAAATGCTATGAAAAATGAAATTAATCAAATAGAAAATAATCAAACATGGGTGTTAGTGCCTAGGCGAGATGATAAAAATGTGATAGGAGGCAAATGGGTGTTTAGAAATAATCTTGATGAATCTGGACAGGTTGTTAGAAATAAAGCATGTTTTGTTTGTAAGGGTTATGCACAATAGGAAGGGATAGACTTTGGTGAAACATTTGCACCTATAGCTAGATTAGAATCAATCAGAATATTTCTTGCATACTCTTGGTATAAAAATTTAAAAGTTTACCAGATGGATGTCAAAATTGCTTTTCTCAATGGCTATCTTGATGAAGAAGTTTATATGGAACAACCAGAAGGTTTTGAATCTGCAGATAAACTTGATTATGTGTACAAATTAAAAAAGGCATTCTATGGCCTCAAACAAGCTCCAAGAGCTTGGTACTCCAGATTGGATGCTCATCTTACAGGAAATGAATTTACTAAAGGAGGAGTGGACATCAATTTGTATGTTAAGGTTGCGGGTAATGACATTCTAGTTGTTGAAGTATATGTGGATGACATTATTTTTTGCTGCAATAATGATTCCTTGTCTAAAAAGTTTTCTAAAATCATGGAATCTAAATTTGAAATGTCCATGTTGGGTGAATTAACCTTCTTCCTTGGTCTTCAAGTAATGCAGCTTAAACAAGGCATTTTTCTGTCACAAACTAAATATGCCAAAGAAATGCTTAAGAAGTTTAACATGACAGACTGCAAACCAGTTAGCACTCCAATGGAAACTGGTTGTAAATTATCTAAGTTTGATGACTCACCTGAGGTAAATCAATCAGAGTATAGATCAATGATAGGCAGTTTGTTATATTTGACTGCATCTAGACCAGATTTGATGTTTGCAGTATGTTTGGTTTCACGTTTTCAATCTGCACCAAAACAATCTCATTTGAATGTTGTGAAACGAATTTTCAAGTATATTCAGGGTACTTTAGACTATGGTTTATGGTATCCTCGAAATAATGATTTCACTCTTGTTGGTTTCACTAATTCTGATTGGGCTGGCTGTATAGATGATCATAAGAGCACCAGTGGTGCTGCCTTCTTTCTAGGTGACTGTCTTGTTGCCTGGCACAACAAAAAGCAAGACTGTGTTACTTTGTCCACTGCAGAATCTGAATACATTGCTGCCATTGCATGTTGTACACAACTGATATGGATGTCCCACCAAATTGCTGATATGGGTATTTATGTTGCTAAGCCTGTTTCAATTTTTTGTGACAATACAAGTGCTATTAGTCTTTCCAAAAATCCTGTTATGCATTCTCGCACTAAACATGTTGCTATCAAATTACATTTTTTGCGAGACCAAGTGTTGGCTAATGAGTTTCAGCTTTTGTATGTGCCTTCTCAGGCACAAGTGGCTGATATTTTTACTAAAGCTTTATCCAAAGAAACATTTGAAAGGCTTCAGGAAAGGTTGGGATTTCTCTCTCAATCTGGTATTCTCACTTTGTGCACAAATTGAGGGGGAGCTTTTCTCCTCTAGCAGCCATCTGCTGCTTTGCCCTTTATCCTTGAGACAAAAAGGGGGAGAAACAAACATCATTGATAGTTATATTTGGATTTCTTTATACATGATACACAATGATATTTATGGTAGAGTGAGTATGTTGGTTATGAGATTCAGGTTAATGATGAAATGTTTTTTTTGCCATCAAGGAGAAAGGGGGAGTTTGTTGACTCTTGATTGCCCTTGACGACCAAAAAAAAAGGGGTGACATCTTGAAAGGCATGTTGATAAATCCTTGGCATATTTTTATTAATAATGCTATCATGCCTCATCTGCATATTGTTCAGTGAAATTTATGATGTGTACAACCACGTAATGACTTGGCATCAACTTACCTGGCATTCTTGCACGAGACTCTATTATGGACTTCAAATGTTTTGAAATCCTATTTTATATTTTGGTTTCTTAAGTGGTAAAAGAAAAAAAATAAACAATAGTGTTTTATTTTGTTGCACAAACCCTAGAAGGTGCCGCCATGGGTAATTTGAAGGCTTTAATAATGATTTTTCTATTTTAGATTTTTACAAAGTAGTAAAAAAGTTGAAAAATGTTTTTCTCTTTTGTAAAAAGAGATGAGCAGGAATAAAGAGTTTGACGGTTCTTTTTTTACGGTCACGTAACTATTTTTTTTAGAGATAACAAAAGTTTTACAAGGGTTTTATATGCTATAAACAAGAGATTCGTTGTTCATACGGATTTCAGTTTTCTAGAGCAGATTTATAACTATTTTTAAATGTTATACAAAAATCATGTTTCCGTTTAGAAACCCTAACTAATATAGTTACCCTATTTTGGAAGGTATATTTGGAAGGTTGTTTTTCGAACAGTTTTGATTTTAAAAAAAAAAAAATAGTTCATTTCAGTTTTGGAACCGATTCTACATCTTTGGGCATTTATACATATCATGGCCATGACATTTTGGAAAAGTGTGTGTGAGTGTGAAAAAAAAAAAAAGGCAGGGAAAACTGTGCGTTACTTGCTGTGATCAGTGAAAAAGATTGAAAGGGTTTTTCATTGCATAGTGTGAAAACTCTGTTTTTTCAGAAGTTTAGTGTGAATTTGATTTTGGAAATCAAGGGTAGAAAGGATTATTGTATTTCATACAAATAACAGAGTATACAGAGTATGTGATTTCTCTGCACTTTATAGCAGTATATTTGTAAAAGGAAATTGTTTCAGTTGTACTCTTATAATATCAAATTTGTACAAGTATATTTCTGCAATTATGATGTGGTTGTTGCTCCTTGAAGACAATGTACAGAGTTGGTTCTCATTGTTATAATAAAAAGGATCTTTACGAGTGGTTTTTCTACCCCAAGAGGGTTTTCCACTCATGAAATATTTGTGTCATGTGTCAAAATTTTTCCATTAGTTTCATGCTCTGATATGCTGGATTATTTCATTTGTTTTGTATTGTGCTAATTCATATAATTGATGTTTTATATCTGCAAGTTCCATGTTACTGTGTCATTTATAAAATTAAAAGTTATTTACTTCATTTCTGAAATTTCAACTTCTCTTTCAAAACTTCTTGTATGAGTTAATTTCTTAGACTCTAATTCACACCCCCCCCCCCCCTCTTAGAGTCAATTCACTTCCAACAAGTAAAATATATTATTTTAAAGATTCTATTAGGTTTTAAAGAGGAGGGATGAGGTAACTTCAAAACTAACTAAAGAGGCACACACAAGCGTCTTGCATCTAAGACTAAGTATCAAGGACAACAGAATGAAGAGAAGAATCACACAAGCCATAAGGTGATAGTGGGGCAACAGAAGAGGATGCAACATCCAGGGCATCAGACCAATTGATACAATAGACAAAGGAGGTACCAGATCAGTAGAATCGTCAGAAATATCATTCGAATCATTAGGAAACAACGTGAGACATAGAATTACCAATAGCCTCATAAATAGATTTACACTAGAACTATAACGGAAGATAAGGTAGCCTTAAACCAAGACAAGGAAAACATCAATAGACTCCTTGAATGAGTTAAAGGAGGGTGTACACGCAGGAAGAGAGAGAGAGAGTCCCATTTTCACTCTCCCACTGAAGGAACAACTTCCCATTCCTTAGGAGAGGTAAATCTTACATCAAATAACCCACAAGCACAAGGATAAATTTTCATCTTACCCTCAACTATAGGAGTACAGTGAGTTGAGATCCACACATCCGAGTCTGAAAGCATTAATCAAAAATGGAAAAACCCACAAATCAAACATTTTCTCTAAAAGAAAAAAGACATTATCAACCTGGCTTAACAACAGGGGAGGATTTTTTAGGAAGCACACAAATTCTCATAAGGGATGCCCCTGGAAGGGTTACACAAAAGATCAGTGAATGAGGTCCTTGAGGAGAGGAACTAGCCATCTTGGTAGTACCATCTCTAGGAACCACAAACACTGATGCAACCACAAGGGAAGCAATCACCATGGCCAATAATGAAGACAGAGAAACAAGATCAAGCACACCAGCCAAGATTGCATCATTGATGACAACGAGGAGATCCATAACTAAGTTGCAAGTGTTATGAAAAATACATAAAATATTCCTTTATTCTAATATCAAATATTACATTTGATATGCATTTTATAAAGTGGTGGAGACAACAAAAAGCAATTAAATAGTTTAACCATGCAGAAACTACCTCTCTAACTGTCTACCTTAATCAATGTAACACATTATACTAACAATCCCCCCTATTACATTGTTCTTTACAAATGTTTTTCCAGAAACCCCCCCTTAAGCCTCACATAATAAAAATTGCTGATTAAAGAATATATATAGACACATTTTGTGAAAAAATTAATTGAAAAAACAAATTATGAATCAAATTTAGCTCCATCAAGTTGTCTCGTAACCCTCGGAAAGGTGTAGCCTCTATCTGATATCCCAAATTATTTAGCAACAATCCATACTAAGCCCTCCAGCCACATGGCTTCATCAAATTGTCTGATAACCCTCAGTAGGGTATAATTCTCGAACACAACCTTGACTACTACTCGACAACCATCCATATTGATCTTTACACCAAACCCCTTACCTGTCTCCAAAAACAAACTTCACAATACATGTATCTTCAAATATGCTAGCAACAACAAGGAATAAACAAGAAACCAAAAAACCAAAAATGCTTCTCAAGCAAAACACCATCTCAACGTGAGAAGCTAACTTGAGATGATAGAAATCCTCCATCCTCTTGTGCCACCAGCCTCCAATGAACTGACCACTTATAGAACTTCTCTTGAATCCAAAAGAGCAAGACCAATAATAGCTTTGGCTTTATCATCTTTGTTCTCCCACTCTAATAATTTAGATGCATATGTAGGTTTTGTTTCTTTTCCACTCACTATTCCCCATAATTTTTTATTCATTAATTGCATCTGAATTTTTATTTTCCAAGTATGAAAGTTAAAACGAAAATATTTATCTAGCGTATCAACCACAATCTCCATAATGAAATATCTCTTTTATTTTTTAGTAATTACTTCACTAAAATTGCAATATTTGTTTCTAAGCCTTAACTTTCCCTTGCAGATTGAAGAAAGAAGGAACTACAATCAATTTACATACACAAAGATTGCTTGGATTGTCATAGCATAGACACAAAGATTGTTTGTTGTTCTCTCACACCATTTTCATAGGCACATAAACATATGCACAACTTTCAGATACTCATTGCATATTCACAGGCGTTCAAGGAGACCAGTCTGATACCAGTTGTTATGAAAAATACATAAAATACTTCTTTATTCCAATATCAAATATTACATTTGATATGCATTTTATAAAGTGGTGGATTTTATAAAGTTGTGGAGATGGCAGAAAGCAGTTAAATAGTTTAACTGTCCAGAAACTACCTCTCTATCTGTCTATCCTAATCAAAGTAATACATTTACTAACAATGTAATACATTATACTAACAACAAGTAGGGGAGCCGTTACAACTAGGGAGCTAAGTGGAAAACCAACATCACAAAGCCAACATTCAAGGTTTTTAATTCTTTCCCACTTTGTTATCTTCTTTTAACCTCTTCTAATTGTAAGTTTTTCTAATAAACAATAACATACACTTTCTCTTTAATTTAAGTAAATCTAACCTTTTTAGGATCTATCATTTCTTTATACTCAAATACTCATATAAATTATTTATCCAATCAATCAAATTTTAAGTATTCAAATTACTTAAATAATTATAAATTTCAATTCTACATCTTTTACTAGTAATGGAAATATACTTCAATATTTCTACCTTATCTATATCTTCTTCTTCTAGGGTTTTTTCATCTATACTAAGTAGCTTGTATATATTTCCTTACACTCTCCTCACCATTTCTTGGGTTTAGACATCTTTTTCTATAATCTTCCATATCATGAAGTTGGACTTTCATTACCCTCATCATCTCAAATTGCATCAAGTCAACATCTCTTATTTGGATTTGATACAAATTGGCTCAATTTGAAAATCAATTTATAATCAATCCTTGCAACTACCTCTTAGTGGTATGTTTTCAACTTTGTCATAGGCTACCTTAATTCAATGATTTATTCATAAGACAAATAAAATTAGGTAGACTTCAAGATTATGCTCTCTTAGATACTTCTACGAATCTAAAACGTTTTTCACTAATATTACTTATGCAATCATGGGCATTAGTTCTCATGAAGAATTTTTAACCGTGTAGTTATATGAAACACCACAATATTAAATAATAGATTCTCAATAAAATAATAATGTGAACATTATTAAATTTTTAGTCATAAATTAATTATAGTTTATCATGAAAGGATTCCCATGTGGTAGGCCGTAGTTGTTTGATTATAAATTTGTGAGTTATAGAATTCAAATGATATTACAATACAATGCAAGATTTCAAACTAAAATACTAAAATCCAACCTTAATCCTCTCCATCATTTTGACTATCTTCTAATGATCTTGAACAACAATTATACAACAATATCAAGCTTTAGGATTGATCTAGTTAATTGTAAGGTGGGACAAAGCTTAATACCAAATGAAAGGTTTAGTTGGCCAAGAATGTAGAAGAATCTTTAGAATTGGATTCAATGATGATGGGTTGATGAATCTTAATGTAATCCAATCATAAACTCTCATGGATCCAATGTATCTTGATACTTTTTTTCCTTTGTTACTACAAACTTCAAAATGTTGCCACAAGCCATGAACAATGAAATTGAGTGTAAGATTGTTAATCCTAGTAGAAGATCACAAACCAAATCATGCCTTTGTAGTGATAAGAAACTTTTACAAATTACATACAGTGTTGATGGATTAGTGAAAAACATGTGTTCCCAACCACAAGGTAAAAATGTATGTACGAGGAGATATGGTAGGATATAAGATAATTTATTATGATTAGATTATAAAGGAAAACCTAAAAAAAAAAAAAAAAGTAGTTTTGCGTGATGATAGATTGCTCTTAAACCTTGAGATGCTCTTGCATCAATCCCACAATCAAATCTATTTTGTTTGCTATTCTATTTACAAAAGAATTCATGAGATAATATAACCTATGATCAATTTAGTACAAATCACCCTAGCTTATTGATTTTCATACAAGTGATATTATAGTTGTGTATAAAATCTTAGTTAATTTTCATTAAATCATATTTTATATTTAGTTATATGTTAGTCCAAGGCACAATCCCAAACTTATCTCTTATCATGTCAGTTTCTTGAACTCAACAACTTGATCCCTAGTAGACTCATGGAGAATCATTCAACTTCACCAACAAACCATAGACACATCTAAATGTTATTCCAATATCCTTAAAAAATAATAGAATATAATTTAAAAATAATTAAACATGATAAGAATATAGTTTGATTTAAATTCGATACAATATAATAATAGCTCTGTATGGCCAATGGGAATCGGGAAAAGGGCTAGCAGCAAAAGGAAACAGTGCTCTTTATCTGACATATCCAATAAAGTGAAAATAACATGCAACTCTTTCCACAACCGATGCGTTGGAGATATCTACATTCTCTTTCAAGGCATCTTCTTTCTTCCGAGCTATTCCGATTGTGGTTTAAGGGAATGAAAACACAAACGAATAACTTTTTTGGTGCGTTTGATCGAGAAAGTTGTCTAATGAATCAATCAACAGTCAGTATATGTTGAACAAGATCAAAGATAATCCAAGCAATACGATTAGAAAAGAAGATGACACAGCAGCCGCGGCATTATCATCTTTTGGGCGAGATCGGTTTCCTCCTTTCGGATTAGTAATTCCCCCTGGAGTTCCACTTCCTCCACTCCCTGCACTTCCTCCGCCGCCACCGCCATGCCCAGATCCTCCACGTCTTAAACTCCGATTCCTTACCACAGATCCTGTCACAACACTTATCATCACTTTTTCTCCCGATTTACAACGATCAGAAATCCTCGACATAAAATACCAGCTACCGCTCTTATTCAGTTCAATGCCCTCCCCACTTTTGTATATTAACGCCTTTGAACTCTCCGCTCTGCACTCCTCGTACTCGGATTTCGACATCACTCGAGCAATAACATCGTTTTCATCCTCCCTACGAAATACTGCATCACAACCAAAAATTAAGAAAACAGGGTGTTACAAGTTACTAAGCTAAATACAGATCTGATCCTGACCATGGGTCTTATGAGTGGAACGTTCCCAAGCTATTGTACAGATCCTTCGACAGAAACATATTTTGGAGAGTGGTGGCATTAAAAATTACAATATTTACAACCAATCTAAGGGCAGTCTACATACCCAATATGTCGCCAACAAGAAATTTTGATCCATGACCCCGATCTCTTTCATAACTCTGGTTGCTACAGATTTTCCAGCTGACAGTGTGATTTGTCCCGAATACTCCTTGGAATGTTGTAAACAGAATCCCTGCTGTAACTGCTATGTATATAGAGATGTTGATATCCATTGGAAGTGTGGTTGCAGCTGTAGATCACTCTTTGATGGGAGTTGTATTATGATCATCACAACAAGCAATGTAAAAAAAGAGTAAACTACTTTAATGTTGTGTGTCTGCTTGTTTCCCTTGTACAGAGTCAGAATAGCCATATCCGGTCCCATTCCTTATTGGCACACTTGATTATCTTCGAATGATAGCATCGAATAAGTGGCACCCATTTCAAATGGTATGGAATGCAATGTTGCCTTCATGCCCTGCAACACTTTATTCTTTTGCATTGCTCGTGGAAGTAAAATATATTATTTTAAAGATGCTATCTGCTTTTACTTTTGGAAGCCCCACATGTTACAGGTTACTATTAAAATTGCAGTTTACCATGAACTCCATGTCTGTAATTTTATTGCCGTTTTGAGGAGTTTTTTGCAAACTTAGATGGGTAAAAGGTAACCTGTAAGGTTGATTATACACATCTTTATATGAGAGCAACTTCTCCTTAAGATCAAATGGAATCAATTCTAAATCTCTCTTATTTTGTATAAAAAACGTTAATTTCAGAATTTAAGAAAGTACAATGTATTGTTATTACGAATAATGTATAAAGAAATTAGAAAAAGAATTATTGGTAATTTATGATTCATTTTTTTATCTAGTTATTATATTTTTGATGTAATATAATCTATTTGCAAAGTTGAATGGTTCATACATAACTTATTAGATATTGATTCTTAAATCATCGTGTTAGTGTTGTGTTCTAGACAATTTTAGTAGAATGACTACCCCTCAAACCTTGGTTCTAAGTTGAAAGAGATAATAAATTATACATTTGAAGATATGGTTGCAAAAATAGTATTATAGAATGTTTAAAATTGTCTAATCAAAATTAATGTTTTTTTATCGGAAATACTTCAGGTTGTCATATGAATTTTTTTTTTAAATGTTTCTTAAACTATATATCACCATTTATAATAAAAATAACTTCATAGGCATGTATAACGTGATGAACTTAATGCTCCCATCCATGGCTCTTCTTGTTCAATTTTCAAAACCCCTACTCTCGCTTCTGGAAGACTGCAACAGCTCCCCTCTTCACTTTGGCTCCCTTGCTCACCACAACTCCCCTACTCACAAAAGATCCCTTGTCTGCAACATTGTTGTTGACATTTCTAACTCATTCCCCTAGCCATGCTCTCATCTGGCTCCCCTAGAGACATGTACTTCAATGAACTCTCCATTCAAAAAAAAATTAGTCTACTTCACAAACCCCTTGTCTGGCCCGTTTATGCCTTTAGCAAAATGCATCCCTTGTGTGTCCTCTGTTCAAAAAGTGTCTTTGGCCAAGGAGGTGCTTGACTACACTTTCTATCATGAAAAGTCACTCTCATTGTTGCACTCCTAGATCTCATATTCGTGGAACGCTCTAATTTCCTATAAGCTTGAAATCTATCTATACACTCGTATGTTTTTTGTTGTCTTCTTTGAACACAACTGATATGGATGTGATCTTCTCTATGGGCCCATGGAAATGGGATTCCCATGATTTTCCATTGTGCCCTTGGACTTCTTTTAATCCTCTAGTAGACCCAGATGATGTTTCCCCATTTCAGGGTCATCTCTCCCACTGTCCACTTCTTTTTTTGTTGCCATACTACTTATGAATATATAGGTTAAATGTTGGGGTAATTTGTGGGGGTGGACCCTTTAATAATAGCCTATTCTCACACACTTCCTTTGCTAGGTTCTATGTTGATCTGGATCTCTCAATAGCCTTCTTGCATATATCTCTCTCAAGGTTGGTGATTTTTCGGTGGTAGCAATGTTTGGACTATAAAGGGATCCTTTTTTCAGTGTCGATGTTGCTTTGCCACAAGGAATCTAATTGCTTTTCTCCCTCATGGGTCTTGTCTTTGTTTTTCTTCCACTTGGTGGAAGGATGCGAATAGGTGCCATCTCACTGTTTTTCTAGTACTCTTGGACTCAGAATCTTCTCTAGTGGAATTGTCTTCTCTGACTGTCCTTGTTTGTTTGCCTCATTCATCGACCCGTAAGGCTCTTGCCTCACTCCCCTTGATACTAAGGCTCATTCCCTAGGTTCTCTTGCCTCATCTAGGATGCATAATGTTGTTGCCTTACTATCACCTTAGGAGGATCTCTCAAGCATGCGACTCATTCCTTCTCTAGCCCCAAACTCCCTCTCTGTTGACTGCTAGGTTTCTTTTCTAGGCCCTACCATTCCTCTCTCAAAATTTGTGGATGCGTCACTTGGATTAGACAACTCTCTACCTTATGTTGCTCCTATTAAGGATTCCTCTTGGACAATGGTTTGTAGGAGGAATAAAGGTGATTGTCTTCATTCTTAAAAGTCTCATACTATTCCCCTAGGCCCACTTCTTATCCCTAAGGTAGATTTATAGGTCTCTAACTAGTGTTTGTTTGCATTGTTGTTTTGTTGTAAGGACTACCTTGTTCTAACCTTGTTGTCTTCTTTGGTTCTAGTTGTAATATTCCACATATGCAACAGATCGGGGCCCTTCCCCACTTTAATCAAAAACCTTATGAACTTATAAATAGTATGCTATAATTATAGGCAACAAAGGGAACCGGACTATTTCATGTAAGTCACTATATTAAGAGAAGATGATAGAATATTTTGAGGACATAATTGAACTAATAAAATGGCTCACCTAAGGCCAAATAAGGAGCCAAGTAGCCATCTATAGCATGCTAATTTTAGACAAGGAAGAAAACGCTTACAAATATACATAGATGAATATATTTATTTAATATTTGTAATGTGTTCTGAATTTAAGGCCACATAGGGATGCCTATACTAGAAATAATCTCTAAGAGTCCTTTGATGACAAACTACACTAGTTGAAATTTGGACCATTACATGTGTTGGAACATACCATAAAAATTCAAAACTTTCCTAAGTATGGTACTCTCTTTTTTTTCTTGACCTTTCTTAGCCCATCATGAATATTAAATTACATAACTCCTACATTAGGCCTTCTTTGTAAATTTATTCTTATGTGGTGTTTTTCCTTCCTTCGTATCCTTGTCACATGTGAATGTCCCAAAATGTAAAAAAATCCCTAACTTTTCTACTTTAAAGTTATGTCTTTTGAAAGTTATCCAAGGTCTAAGCTTTAACTTACCTAAGTACCTAGTTATGATGTTACTCAATTCTACAATCCCCTCATTGTCTTCTTTCCTAGGATTTTGAACTTTTATGTATTGACTTTTGTTCTCTTATTTCTCCACACCTCCAACTTCACTTTTTTGTCTCTAGTGGAATTTTCAGCTTTTCATTCCTTAGGTGGCAATTCAAAGTTGTGTTCCTCTTTTATAAAGAAAATGACCAATTCTTATCTATCATTTTAACTTGAATTACTAGTGAGTGGTATTATATATTTTTTAATTTTAAAATGATGCAAACCAATAAAATATAGATTTTATAGTGTATTTTATGTTTGTATTTTTATTTAATCAAATAATTTGTATGCAATCATTTTATAAAGGTGGCATTATCATTTAGTTGATAAAACATTAAAAAATGTGATTAAGTTAGAGACAATTTTTAATATAGAAATACTCCTATTTTCCTTCAATATGTATGTATGTATGTATGTATGTATGTATGTATGTATGTATGTATGTATGTATGTATGTATGTATGTATGTATGTATGCATGTATGGATGGATGGATGGATGGATGGATGGATGGAAGGATGGATGGAAGGATGGATGGATGGATGAATAGCTTGAAATTTTAGTGCATGGATAACCCTTTTCCTTATTTTGATAAAAATTGAAAATATATCATGAAATTTTTATGTACTAAGAATGTAACTATTTAGATGAGACATACCTTTTTGTCTTAAATTTTTATCCAAAATAAAAAATAAAAGTATTATCTTCACACTCTATTTCATTATATTTTTTTAATTTTTAAACAAATATGAATATTTTTTTAAATGTCGCCTTATATTTTGGTGGTAATGACCCTTGTTTAGTTATAGGCAAAAAAATATATAAAAAATAACTAAAATCAATTATTTTAAAAAACTTAACTTATAGATCTACAAAAAAGAGGCATTTTTTAGATTTTTTAAGTAATGTTATCTATGTAAGTCTAGGAGTTGTAAGAATATCAAGTTTTTTAAGTTATATTTTTAAATGGTAAATTCACTCGAAATTGATACTACATATGTATATAGTATAAGCTTGAAGTTATAAAAAATTGTGACTTAGACTTAATTTAACTAGAATGAAATTTGATTAAAATTTGTATTTAGATGTAAATACTTAAATTAATCTATGCTAATAAGTTGGCCTAAATATGACACAACTTTGAACTTTCACTTATCTCTCCCTTGTAGATGTTTTCCCATATCATCATTCCACATTCATTTCATCTATTTTCTCTATATTGTGTTGCCTTCTTCACTTTCAAGAAAAAAAAAATTGGATTCCTTTTAATCTTGTTCCATGTAAAAAATGTGGGTAAGTGTACCAAGATATGGGACTAAAATGTTGTCACTTTACTTTTTGGCCTCCCTTAGAGCATAGTCCAGATACATTCTAATGCACACACATTATAACTTGTGCAAACATTATGGTTTGGTTGTGATCAAGCCTAGGCTTCATCACTACTAAGGCAAAATGTGAGTGCATTTGGGAGAAGTAGAAAACATGCTTGCATTTGGAAGTAGAAATGTTTCTAACTCCCCATGTTTGTATTCAAGTCAAACTCAAAATCCCAATCAAAATGTATACATTAAATATAATATTTTATTATAAGTTATATTTTATATATATATTGGAAAGATGTTTGAGTATGGTTTTAGATCTTCAGAGTTATAATGTAGATTCTAGGTTTCAAAAGATCTTAAAAAAATTTAGACTATCAAATTTTAGTAACTAGCAGGATTCTATCAACATTCTCTCATCCTCTCTATCTCACTCTCTTTATATCACTTGAATTATAGACCTATCTCTCTCCCAATAAAACTTCCTCTATCCCCTCTCTACCTCTCTCTATCTCACTCTCTCCTCTCTCCCCCAAGATATAGACCTATTTCTCCACCTCAATCTCCCACCCTTGACTCTCTACTATCTATCTCCTCTCTCTCTTCACACACCTCTCCCTCACTCTCTCACCCTTGACTCTCTACTATCTATCTCCTCTCTCTCTTCACACACCTCTCCCTCACTCTCTCCCTATCTCTATTTATCTACATACCTCTCTCTATCTATATATCTACATACTTGTTTCCCTACCTACCTACCTATATTTCTCTACATATATCTCTCCCAAACTCTCTCTCTCCCTCTCACCCTTCTTCCCTCTCCACTTATTTATTTCCCCCTTTATCTCTCCCTATCTATCCCTCTATTCTTCCCTCTCTCCTTCTCTCTACCTATCCATATATCTCTCCATTTCTCTCTATCTCCCCTATCTCTCTCTATCTATCCATCTATAGATCTCCTCTCACTCTCTCTTTATCACATCTCCCTCTCTCTACCTACCTCTCTCTCCCTCCCTCTATATTTTTATCTCCCCTCACTCTTTACCACCTTCCATTCATACTACTTTCTCTCCCCTTCCCTTCTCTCTGGATGCATTTTCATACCTTTCTACATACCTTTCTATAGGCAGAGAGGTGCACTCTCTCCTTCCCTACCTTCCCCTTAGGAGATACCCTTATCTATACATACCTCTATGTACCTCCCACCCTCCTCCTCCCCTTTCCAATTTCATCTCTCACACTCTCTTTCTCAATCCCTATCTACTTATCTACATTTTCCCTTCCCTCACAAGAGAAAAATGGAGAGAAATAGAGGTAGGGAGATAAAGGGAGAGGGAAGGAATGTAGTAAGGAATTTACAAAATGAAGTAGGCACCAACCTACCATAGACACCAATGCCTAAATGTATTTTCAAGAACCAACCTATAAGAGATGCCAATCCCAAAATCTAATATTTGAATATGAACTCAACATGTGAGATGACAATCTCATTAGAATATATTGGATATATAATGTGGACCTTCAAGGTTGAATACTTAGATTCTTCCTAATATGGTCAACTTTGGAACTTCCTCATACTATGCATAAGATCTTCAAATAAAACCACATGTCGTAATTGTGATGCTACTCATACAACATCCCCCACAAACCTTTCACATCAACCACACGTGTCATGCACTCACATAAAATGTCACTAAAGGAATGAACTTAGGTCAATTATATATGTATTGTAATTATAATTACATGAACACAAGTTAACCTAGAACATATTTACAATATTTGGAAGTTGGTCACAAGAATAAACCCTTAAACCAAACATGTAATAAGATTGGTCCAAAACCCCATACATTATGCCAGGAGGAAGGACACGTTATTCATTACCCAATGTATACACTCTACTAGTTACAATGCACATTCATGCACTACGTTTGGTTGGTGCACGTTAAAATCCTCTAGCACATCAATTTGGAACATCAACACAGTTGGCCAAACGCGGTAACTTATTTTGTCACTTATAACATTCTATTTGTTGAATTTCAACCTCTAAAAAATATGGAATATGTTGCTTCATATGTATTCTTACTTAATTTCAAACTAGAATCTATAACACACAACTACAATAGAATGTAGAATGAAAAAACAAGATAGTGCAATTGAGTGGACATATTGTTTCAGGTCAAAAAATCTTAGAACCATAAGTTGTAGATACTTTTAGACAACATTGCAAGTGATAGACAATTAGTAAATATTAAACTTAGAACATAATGATAAAAGAACTATCAAATATAGCTTGTCACAGTCCTTTCAGTACTCAAATTCTCCAACATGTCATGTCAAAAGAAAAAAAATATTATAGTTGTACCAAACACGCTAGATTAGATACAATTATATTTAACTATCATTGATCTACTTACTCCATTGACATCAATAACAACACAATGTTCAATAATCTTCCCCTTTGTTATTGTTGGAAAACAATAAAATATTGTCCTCACACGAACACAACCCAAGCCATTAATATACTCCCTCTATGAGGTATGCCTGATTCTATATGAAGCTTCTTAAAATTTAACTTCTTTACTACTCTTGAAAGATAAGAATTTTTGATCTTGTTATCTCCCTTTAACGTCAATGACAAAGACAAACCACCAACTACCAATTTCTCTTGCTTGGAAAAGACTTTGCAAGACCACCTAGTCTACTTACAGCAACTTGATTCAACAAATTACCTCTCAACTTGTACTTCCTCTTGAATCAATAAGGGGGAGCAACCACTCTCATATCCTGGTAGTGTGATGCAAGAGCACCAGTCTAGTTTTTACTGGTTGAACAGTTTTCAGTAATTTCTTGAGATCATGGCATTTCTTCTTGTTTGAGTGTTTAGCATTATGGATTTGGATTTATCCCCTTGAGTCTATTGTCTTCATCATGTTCGAGATTCTTGGCATTTGAATCTAAATCCAGTGAGATATTGATTCTGGTATTGGCTCGATGTTGATGTGTTCTTACCATTTAGTCTTGTAGAGTGTTGAGCGAAGTTGAATTGGGTTGCGGTTGATTCCTGTGACTTGCGGATCATTGATCGATGTTCCTTTAGCCTTTTCTGATGTTCCCAGAGAACCGCGTGTAGTTTTATTCTTTTTGTGATGTTCTTAGTGATTTGAGATGACCTGTTATTGTTTATACATTTCATTATGAACCGGTTGGTCTTAGGCCGACTTGATTGAGTTATTATTATTTGCAGACAATATAAAGACAAGTTTTGTGAATGATTTTAAGGGACAAAAGATGGAAGATAGAGGACAGAGGTAAGAGATCGAGTGAAGATGTAGATATCAGTTGGATTCTGGTCTGGTAGGAATGAAGATGGTAGGGATGACGTCCGGATCAGTGCAGAACAATGAAAGTTGTTACCGGTTGATGATTGGGTAAGTGCACCAAGACAGTGAACAGAAAAGTGGCCACATGCAAAAGAAAAATGAAATTTCTCATAACCCGTGCGTGTTCTATGAAATTCAAAAACATGCTAGGCTTGGTATAATAATAATAATAATAATAATAAAAAGTTCCTCAAAACCCGTATGGGTTTTGAGGAACATTATATTTAATAATAAAAAAATGGGTTTTGAGGAAAAATTTCTCATAACCCGTACTAGTTATGCAAAACTAGAAGTTTTGGCCTTAGCTCTGCATAGCCCATACGGGTTATGTAGAACTAGGAACCAAAGAAGTGGGGAGAGAGAGAGAGAGAGAGAGAGAGAGAGAGAGAGAGAGAGAGAGAGAGAGAGAGAGAGAGAGAGAGAGAGAGAGAGAGAGAGAGAGAGAGAGAAGGGGATAGGAAGAGAGGGAGAGAGATAGGAAAAGAAAGAGAAGGGAGAGTGGGTGAGAATAGGATTAAGAGAGAGAGAGAGAGAGAGAGAGAGAGAGAGTTAGAGACAGAGAGACAAGGGGATAGGAAGAGAGGGAGAGAGAAAGGGAAAGAAAGAGAAGGGAGAGAGGGTGAGAATAGGATTGAGAGAGAGAGGGGGGGGGGGAGGGAGAGAGAATTAGATATAGAGAGACAAGGGAATAGGAAGAGAGGGAGAGAGAAAGGGAAAGAAAGAGAAGAGAGAGATAGTGAGAATAGGTAGGAGAGAGAGAGAGAGAGAGAGGAGAGAATAGGTGAGAGAGTTAGAGAGAGAAAGAGTAGGGGGTAGGAAGAGAGGGATATAATAGGATATGGAGAGGGGGAGGGAGAGAGAGTTAGAGACAAAGAGATAAGAGGATAGGAAGAGAGGGAGAGAGATGGCGAAATAAAGAGAAGGGAGAGAAGTGAGAATAGGATTGAGAGAGAGAGAGAGAGAGTAGGGGGTAGGAAGAGAGCAATAGAATAGGATAAGGAGAGGGGGAGGGTGTTAGAGAGAGAGAGAAGGGGATAGGAAGAGAGAGAGAGAGAGAGAGAGAGAGAGAGAGGGGGGGGGGATAGAATAGGATAAGGAGAAGGGGAGGGAGAGAGAGTTAAAGAAAGGGAGAGAAGGGGATAGGAAGAGAGGGAGAGAGAGAGATATAGGGAAAGAGAGAGAAGGGAGGGAGGGAGGGAGAGAGAGAGAGAGAGAGAGAGAGAGAGAGAGAGAGAGAGAGAGAGAGAGGAGAGAGAGAGAGAGAGAGAGAGAGAGAGAGAGAGAGAGAGAGAGAGAGAGAAGAGGGTAGGAAGATAGGTATAGAATAGTATAAGGAGAGGGGTAGGGAGAGCTAGAGAGAGAGAGAGAGAGAGAGAGAGAGAGAGAGAGAGAGAGAGAGAGAGAGAGAGGATAGGGAGAGGGGGAGGGAGAGAAAGTTAGAGAGAGAGTATTGGGTAGGAAGATAGGGATAGAATAGGATAAGGAGAGGGGGAGGGAGAGAGAGTTAGAGACAAAGAGAGAAGGGGATAGGAAGAGAGGGAGAGAGATAGGGAAAGAACGAGAAGGTAGAGAGGGTGAGAATAGGAGTGAGAGAGAGAGAGAGAGAGAGAGAGAGAGAGAGAGAGAGAGAGAGAGAGAGAGAGAGAGAGAGAGAGAGAGAGAGAGGAGAGGGGGATGGAGAGAGAGTTAGGGACAAAGAGAGAAGGGGATAGGAAGAGAGGGAGAGGGATAGGGAAAGAAAGAGAAGGGAGAGAGGATGAGAATAGGAGAGAGAGAGAGAGAGAGAGAATAGGATAAGGAGAGGGGGAGGGAGAGAGTGTTAGAGATAGAGAGAGAAGGGGACATGAAGAGAGTGAGAGAGATAGGGAAATAAAGAGAAGGGAGAGAGGGTGAGAATAGGATTGAGAGAGAGAGAAGGGGATAGGAAGAGAGGGAGAGAATAGGATAAGGAGAGGGGGTGAGAAAGGTAGTTAGAGAGAGAGTAGGGGGAGAGGGGTTAAGATAGAGAATAGAGAATAAGAAGAGAGGGAGAGAATATGATAAGGAGAGGGGGAGGGAGAGAGAGGGGAGTGAGAGAGGAGATTGGGAGAGAGGGAGAGGGAGAGGGAGAGGAAGAGAGAGAGAGAGAGAGGGTGGATATGGGGAGAATAGGATAGAGAGAGAGAGAGAGAGAGAGAGAGAGAAAATAGGGTCAAGAGAGGGGGGAGGAGAGAGAATAGGATAAAATAATGAGAGGGGGAGGGGGAGGGAGAGGTAGGGGAGAGAAAGAGGGATAAGGGGGACAGAGTGATAATAAGATAGGATAATGTGTGAGAGAGAGAGAGAGAGATAGAGAGAGAGAGAGAGAGAGAGAGAACGAGAAGGAGAAGAGGGTGAGAGACTTGTCAGAGAGAGAAGTGTGAGGGGGAGAGAGATGAGATAGAACTCAAGAAGGATAATTAGGGCTCAAAATAGATAGAGACGATGATGGGGGAAGGAAGACGAGAGAGAGGAAAAGAAGAGAGACATGCATGTATACAAACATATATACATATATCTATATAAATATATATATAGCTATAGATATGCATATATACATACATAAACACATATTATATATGTATGTCTATACATATGTGTAGTATATGCTAAGTTTACAAGCATACATTTTTATGTCTTCATAACCCATACGAGTTTTGTGAAATTCAAAATGATTCATAATTTTGGTTTTTCATAACCCGTACCAGTTTTGGGAAATTCAAAATGATGGTTTTAGTTCTACATAACCCATACGGGTTATGTAGAACTATGAATGGTACTTTTTTTTTTCAAAACCCAAGCGGGTTATCTTGCACATCAAAACCCATGCAGGTTTTGGCTTGGTAAGAGGGTTGGAAAATGACCCTAAGACTTGCAAGTCCATTTTCCCTCCATTTCTATCCCTTTACACATTTTTTCATCTTCCAACATGATTTCTTGACTTCATCATCATCAGGTTTACAAATGATCAAGTGGGTATCTCTAAAATTACCACCATAATCTCACACATCTTCTCATCTTTCTGACCATATAATTTTTTCTATTTTTAGACAACATTAGCATAGTAAACTTTAATTTTCTTTACCAGTGCCTTGACAGTCCTCACAGACATATGTCTACCATTTTTTAAAAAACTTTTGATATACTTGACCAAATTAAAAATAAATTACATATTATTGTTATAAACTAGATTCTATAGAATTTTTAAAAAAAAAAAATTCATTTTTAATTATTTTGATGCAAGTTATGCCCAGCGCACGAACAGGTACCAAATTTTCAAGATGTGGTCACTTCAAAAAATCATAAAAAATCAAATACTCAATGAAAAATTACAAAAAAAATACACAACTTCTAGATCTCAATCTTACCTATGATCCTACCAAAGGGTTTTTAAAACTACTAAATCTAATTATATATTTTGTGCAGCGCACAAAAACAGCTATGTTATGTTTTTTAGAAAAAATCAGTAACAATTTTTCGTGCGAGAGGTTTGACCCTCTTAATCTTATCCAATTTTTTAAAAATTTAGGAGTTTAGAAACTAGATTCAAAGTACTACGATTCTTATTCTTTTCTCAACTCCTAGTTTTGAGTGTGTGACCTTCGAATATCTCTTTGAAGTTCAGGTTTACCTGTTTTCAGAAAAAAAAAAAAAAAAAAAGTGGCCACTTATACCCCCTTTGTGTTCACCATCTTGGTGCACTTACCCGATTTGTTGTGTAGATGATCTGTGGATCTTATATTGGTATTGTAAGTATTCTTTTTAATCCTAGGCTATAGTCTAGCATGTGGCATAGGTAATTCATCAAACTATTATAAGAATTGTTTAGACTGTTTACCAGTTGTGTATTATGTGGTGTCACTAGTTGCTCTTTCTTCTTTATCTGTGTTGTGTTACCGGTTACTGGTATATCTTGCATGGTGTTTGTGTTAGGCTGCAAGGTAGGGATGTCATTCATTGGATCTCCCTACCTTGATTGCATCAAGTGGTATCAGAGCTGGTTTGTGAACCTATTGTTGGACATAGTGTTGATTGTGCACTGGTTAGTTGAAGAGAAAGTTGAGGCAACTTGTAGACTTGTTCAGATTGTCAAACGTGAGGCAAAAAAAGGTTTGAAGGTAGATAGTCAATCCTAGAGCTTGATCTTGAGGCAGATAGTGGGTGGAGACTTGAGCAGATCGTCGATTGAGGCAGGCTATAGTTTGGACTGGTAGATCATCAGGGAGAGGCAATTGAAAGTTGTAGTCAGATCACCGAACCCCTTTGAGGTAGTTGCAAGTACCTACTAACAAATCAACAAACCATATAAAGTGATGGGACTCACTTTTCAATTAACCTAGAGAGTTTGATGCAGGAGCACTGGTCTAGTTCTTACCGGTTGAGCAATTTTCAATGGAATTGTTTAAATCATGGAATTTCTTGTCATTTGAGTGTTTAGCATTGTGGTTTTGGTTTTATTCCCTTGTGTTCGTGGCCTTTGTCATATTCGAGTTTCATGGCTTTTGGGTTTAATCTCGGTGAGTTATCAATTTTGGTATTGGCTCGGTTCATATGTTCTTACCTGTTATTCTGGCAGTGTGTTGAGCGAAGTGGATCGGGTTGCGGTTGATCTTGATGACTTGTGGATCGTGGATTTATGTTTCTTATGTTGTGTCCAATTTTCTTGGAGGACCATGCATTGTTTTATGCATTTTGGAAGTTGTTCTTTGTGATTGGAGCCGACATGTTACCATTGCATGTTTCATGAACTAGTTGGTCTTTGGGCTGACTTGATTAAGTTGTAATTATTTTTGGGTGGTATAAATGGAGGTTTGTGAATCATTTGAGAGGAAAGAAGGGAGAAGATTGAAGACAAAGTTTAGAGATCGAGCGAAGATGTAGATCTGGCAAGATTCTGATTCGGTGGACTGAGGCCGGAAGGATGAGGTTCGTATCAAGGTAGAATCAACAGACTATTTCTGGAGGCTAATCTGATATGTGGATGATCTGTGGATCTTATATTTGTGTTGTAAGCATTGTTTGTATCTTGGATTGTGATCCAACATGTGGCATTGTAATTCTTCAGACTATAATAAGAATTGTTCATATTGTTTATCGGTTATGTATTTTGTCTTGCTACCGGTTGTTCTTTCTACTATTTATGGCATCTTGTTACTGGTTACTGGTATATTTCACTTGTTTTATGTGTTAGAATGCAAGGTTAGGCTATCCTTCATTGGATTTCCCTACCTTGGTTGCACCAAGTGGTATCAGAGCTAGTTTGTAAACATGTTGCTAGACAGTGTGTTGATTGTGTACGGGTTGGTTGGAGAGGAAGTGGAGGCAACTTGTGGACTTGTTCAAATCGCTGAATGTGAGGTAGTTCAAATCGCTGAATGTGAGGTAGAGCAAGGTTTGCAGGTAGACCACTGATCCTAGAGCTTCAACTTGAGTTAGTTAGTGGATGGAGACTTGAATAGATCGCCGATTGAGGCAGTCTGTAGTTTGACTAGTAGATTACCATGGAGAGGCAACCAGAAGTTGTCATCAAATTGTCGAGCCCCCCTCAAGTAGTTGCAAGTACCTACTGATAGATCGTCAAACTAGATCAAGTGATGGTACTAACTTTTCAATTAACCCTGAGAGTCTGATGCAGAAGCACCGATCTAGTTCTTACCGGTGGAGCAATTTCCAGTGGAATTGCTTGAGATTGTGTCATTTCTTCTTGTTTGAGTGTTTAGTGTTGTGGATTTGTATTTATCCCCTCGAGTCTATTGTCTTCATCATGTTCGAGATTCCAGGCATTTGGATTTAAATCCGGTGAGGTATCAATTTCGGTATTGGTCTAATGTTGATGTGTTCTTACCGATTAGTCTTGCAGAGTGTTGAGCAAAGTTGAATTGGGTTGCGGTTGATTCCCGTGACTTGTGGATCATTGATCGATGTTGCTTTAGCCTTGTCTGATGTTCCCGGAGGACCCCGTGTAGTTTTATGCTTTTTGTGACGTTCTTAGAGATTTGAGCCGACATGTTATTGTTTACACATTTCATTATGAACCGGTTGGTCTTAGGTCAACTTGATCGAGTTATTATTATTTGTAGATGGTATAAAGAGAATTTTTGTGAATCATTTTAAGGGATGAAATACAAAAGATAGAGGACAGAGGTAAGAGATCGAGTGAAGATGTAGATACTAGTTGGATTTTGGCCTGGTAGGACTGAAGCTAGTAGGACTGAAGTCGGTAGGGCTGAGGTCTTGATCAGTGCAGAACAGTGGAAGTTGTTACCGGTTGATGATTTTTTTTGTAGATGATATGTGGATCTTATGTTGATGTTGTAAGCATTATTTGTAATCCTGGGCTGCGGTCCAACATGTGGCATATGTAATTCATCAAACTATAATAAGAATTGTTCATATTGTTTACCAGTTGTGTATTTTGTGGTGTCACTGGTTGCTCTTTCTTCTTTATATGTGTTGTGTTACCGGTTACTAGTATATCTTGCATGTTTTTTGTGTTAGGCTTCAAGGCGGGGATGTCCTTCATTGGGGATGATCTGCGGATCTTATATTTGTGTTGTAAGAATTGTTTGTATCCCGGACAGCGATACAACATGTGGCATTGTAATTCTTCAGACTATAATAAGAATTGTTCATATTGTTTATCGGTTATGTATTTTGTCTTGCTACTGGTTGTTCTTTTTCTTTATATGTGTTGTGTTACCAGTTACCGGTATATCTTGCATGGTGTTTGTGTTAGGATGCAAGGCAGGGATGTTCTTCATTGGATCTCCCTACCTTGACTGCATCATAGAGATACTCAAAAGTATCCTTTAGAAGAGGTTTTGTGAAAGTGGCTACAATCTACTCCTTTGTTTCAACATATTCTAGCTTCACTTCTTTGTTTGCAACTTTCTCTCTTAGGAAATGATACTTATTTGAATTGTGTTTTATCCTTGAATGTTTTACTATAGTCTTGGAAATGGTTATGGCACTTGTATTGTCACACAAAATAGAAACGGGTTTATCAAGCTCTATTTTTGTTTCCTTCAAATTATGTTTCATCTATTAAACCTTGGTGCAACAAGAGACTGGTCCAGTGTACTCTTCTTCTACTATGGATGGGGATACTAAGTATTTCTTTTTACTCAACCAAGATACAAGATTGTCACCAAGAAAGAAAGCTCTACGCTTGTACTCTTTTGGTCATTTATACTTCTAGCTCAATCTGTATTTGTGCATGTAGTCAATTTAAATTATTCACTCCTGGGATACCACAAACCAAAATCTAATGTAGCCTTTAGACATCTAAATATCCTTTTTTCTTCCTTGACATGGGTTTCGTTAGGCATTATCTAGAACCTAGCCACTATTCCTACTACTTGCATTATATGCAGTCTAGAAATAGTTACATACATTAAGCTACCATTCATTTACCTAGATAAAAAGTCTAATTTTCCAAAGTGGACTCATCATCTTTGGTCAATTTACATTTGGTAAACATAGGTGTACTTACCAATATGCAAGCCTCCATCTTATGATTGTTCAACATTTATTTTATATACTTGATTTGGGATATGAATATACCCTTTTCTAACTGAGGTATTTGTAAGCCAAGAAAAAAAGGTAACTCACCAAGCATTGACATTTCAAATTATTTTTGCATAGTATTCTAAAACTCCTTGCACATTGCATCACCAAGGCCTCCAAAGATAATGTCATCCACATAATCCACAATAATCAACAATTTGTTATCTTCAATTTTATTGTACAAATTGTTGTTCATGTTGCATTTCTTGAATCATTTTGTTATGTATAAATTTGATATTGAGTACAAATGTCTAAGGGATTTTATTTAGGAGGTGCTTAAAATTTACATGTTACTATTTTTTCTAACCTTTTCCTCTTATAAATCTACTTATTTGTGGAAGGTTATGGTCCTCATAGAGGTCTCAAAGAAATAATTTTAGATTCACTAGAAAGAGAACAATATAGTATTTATATAATGTGATAAAGATAAGAATTGAGAATATTATTGAGTGAGGTGTGAGGCTCTAAACTTGACCTCTAGTCTTAATTTGTGACAAATTTTTCTATTGAAAATTTTATAAAAAAATGTTTGATATTGTTGAATGTCACAAGTTGGGATAGATATAGTGTTTCAACCTCTATCGTTCTCAACCTTTATATCTCTATCTCCTTCCATATCCCTCTCTATCACATTATACCTCCCTCTATATCTATCTTTCCTTCTCTCTCTCTCCCTCTCCCTCTCTATATATTGAGCTCTCTTCTTTTATCTCCCTCTTCTTTCTCTCCCTCTCTCCAACTACATATCTATTTCCATATCTCCCTCCCTATCCCTTATCTATCTCCCTATCTCTACCTCTATCTCCCTTTCTCTTCTCATATATCTTTATCCTTCTCTCTTTCTCTTCCCATATATCTATACATCTTGGTTTTCTTTGTATCTCTCTCTATCTTCACGTATGTCTCTCTCCATCTATGTTTTTCTATCTATACTTCTCTTTGTTTTCCTTTCTCTCTATTGGTCTCTCCCTCTCTCCCTCTCTCAATATCTCCTTATATCTCTATCTCATTATCATATCTCTCTTTATCTTCATAATTCTCTCTCTATTTATATCTCCCTCTATCAATATATCTCTCCATCTATTTGGGTGTGTGTAGTCCATCATGTGGGTCCAAAAGGTGGCAATGGAGAAAAAGACAAGTTTTAAACTTTACCAAGCATGCCAAATTCCACTTTGAATTTTTATGTGTCGGGCAAAATTTAAATTTGTTTTGTTAAAACCAAATCAAAATGAATATCCATTAATAACGGATATATGTTTCTTGACATTATTGTTGTGATGTCATGTTTTCCAAAACAAATATCCATTTTGCTTAGCCTAAAAAACATACTTTAGTAAAATGGGCATAGCTTTTTCTTTATTATCAAAATTTTGATCTTTTATAGGCATTGGAAAGGTGATTCAGAAACTTATCAAATGGATGAGGTTATTTATTAGAGTATACAGAGAAAATTAGTTATAATAATTTAAAGTTAATCCTTCATTTTAAAAAATTTTAAATACACAAATTTTGCATACAAAGTCTTCTTTCTTTTTTTTGGCTCCCAAAAAAATTAAAACATCTTAAAAGTATTAAATAATTAAAAAATATATTTTACATACTAATGAGACTAAAAAATTTACATGAATCATAATATAAGGTTTCCTTGTCGTTTTTGATCCTATGCACACCTTTGTCGAAGTTGATGTAGGATAAAATGTCCTACCCTACCTCTCTATCCTTCTCTCTATTTACTTACATATATCTCAGTCTCTCCCCCTCTCCTTATATATCCCATTCAAATCCATCTCTCTCCTTTTTCCTTACTCTACTTCTATATATATCTTTCATCTATCTCTTCCTTCTCTTCTTATCTCACTCCTTTTATCATCCCTTCTAGATCATTCCCAAGTTATATCTATGTCTACAATATCTCCCTCTTTTTATTCCTCACTCTCTATGTCTATATCTCTCTAATAATCTCTCTTCTCTCCATTTATCTCCCCCCACTACATTCATTTTCCTATACCTATTTATTACTTGTCTCTATCACCTCCTTTCTATCCCCCTTTTCTCCCCTTTATCTCTATATCCCTATATATAGATCTATTTTTGTGTATATCTATATCTTCACTATTTGTAAATCTCTCTTATTCACTCCATCTCTCCCTCCATTTGTCTTTTTCTCTGTAACTTTCTATCCATATCTATCTCTACCTCCATCTTCACATCTCTATCTCTTTCCCTATCCCTCTCTATGAATATATATCTTCCTCTATACATGATTAATATACCTCTCCCTCTCTTCCTCTATCACTTTCTCTATGTATCTCTCCCTTTCTCTACCTTTATCCCTTTATTTATTCCCTCTCTATATATCTCTATCTTAGTTACTCCATCCTTCTCTAAAACCCCTATATGTTTCTCTATCTATCCCTATCTATAACTTCTATTTCTCTTTATCACTCTATCACACTATCTGCGTCTCTCTATCTATCCATATTCCTCTTACTTTATATCTTTTTATCTCTTAATTTTTGTATCTCACTCTATGTACCCCCTGTATTTGTACCTCCCTATCTCTCTTTATATTTATCTGTGTCTTTTTACCTCTCTCTTTTTCTATACCTATTCATTTCCCTCTCCTTTTCTATCTCTACATATTTCCCCCTCTTTCTATCCATCCTTGTCTTTTAGTCTTTCTCCCTCTCTCTTCATAGACCTTAATATCTATATTTATATTTGTGTCTCTATCTATTTTCTAGGTATGTATAGCTCTTTATATTTCTCCTTCTATCTCTCCCTCTCTTTATCTAGATCCATCTCTATTCACCCTTATATCTCTCCTTATTTGTATCTTTATATTTATGCATCCCTATCTGGGTAAGTACACAAAGATGGTGGTCAAAAAGGGGGGTATAAGTGGACACTTTTTTCTAAAATCAGGTGAACCTGAACTTGAAGGAAAAATTTGAAAGTCATCCACTCAAGATATGAAAATAATCAAAGAAAAAATATTGTTGTACTCTGAATCTAGTTTCCAAACTACTAAACGTTTTCAAAATTGGATAAGATTAAGGGGGTCAAATATTTCACGCACGAAAAACAGACCTTGATTTTTTCTGAAAAACATAACATAGTGTCTGACGTGCACATCAAAAAGTCATAGTTATATTTAGTATTTTGACAAATCCTTTGGCAAAAATATATTTAAGAGTGAGCACTAGAAGATGTGTATTTGTTTGTAATTTTTTGTTGAGTATTTTTTTTAAGTGGTTTTTCCAATCAAGCACATCCTGATAAATTAGGTACCTATTCATGCACGAAGCATAAGTTGCAATAAACAAATCGAAAATACAATTTGTTTTTTAAATTGTAAAGAATCAAGTGCAGTACAATAATATATAAAGTTTTTTAAATTTGGATAAGTGTACCAAAAGTTATTAAAAAAATGGTGCACCTATGTCTGTGAGAACTATGGAGACACTGGTAAAAGAAATTCAATAATAATATGTTATTGTTGTTAAAAATTTTAAAAAATTATATGGTTAGAAAGCTCAGAAGATAGATGAAAATATGGTGGCAATTATAGAAATACCCACTTGATGAAGTGTAAACCTGATGATGGCAAAGTCAATAAACTAAGTTGATAAAATAAAACACATAAAAAATGAGAGAAATGGAGGGAAATCAAACTTTCAAACCGTAGCTTTGTCATCTAGACCTATTTCCAAGCCTAAACAGTCAAAAGTGCGTACAGGGTACTTATGGTATAAAAAGCGCGTATGGGATACTTATGGTGTAAGAAGCGTGTATGCGCTCTTTTTACTATAAACAACATGTATGTGCTATTTTTACTATAAATAGCATGTACGCGTTAAGTTTGTTCAAATTTTGGGTGTGTGTATAATATGATATTATATATATAATATGTGTATATACATATATATATATATATATTATATATATATATTATATATATATAATATATTAAGTATATATATACATATATAAGTGTATTGTCTCCCCCTCTCAAGTTCATACAAGGTGCCTCTCTCTCTCTCTCTCTCTCCCCTTCTCTCTTCCTCCATACCCCATCCCTCTCTCTATCTCCCTCCCTCTCTCCCCTTCTCCCTTCCTCCATACCCCATCCCTCCCTCTCTCCCCTTCTCCCTTCCTCCATACACCATCCCTCTCTCTCTCTCCCTCTATCCCCTTATCCCTTCCTCCATACCTCATCCCTCCATCTCTCCCCTTCTCCCTTCCTCCATACACCATCCCTATCTCTCTCCCTCTCTCCCCTTCTCCCTTCCTCCATACCAGATCCCTCTTTCTCTTCTTCTCTCCCTCCCTCCCTCCATACCCCATTGCAACTGTGTCTGCACTTCTATAGAAGTAAGTGAATTTATTTCTTGTTTGCAACTTCCTCTTTGATTTTTATCATGTATGCTCTCCTAATAAATTTAAATGATGGATTTGTGTGTGTATATTGAATAGGAGGAATAGGGTTTTAAATTGAACCATGGGTGCATTACTGTGACAAACAAGGAAACCTGCAGCAATATTCTTCTCGAATGTAATTTTAATGAGTAGAGAAGATGTGGAAAATAGTGTCAACAAAGCAACATGATGAGTCAGAGTACCTACAATATATTTTTAAGAAGGAAACAACTGGTAGGAAGAGAAAGAGGGAGAGTAACACAGATGATATCCTAGAGAATGACAGTGGTGGGTATGCGAGAGTTCCCATGTAGCTACACAGCAACTGTCACCTAAAGAAATTAAAGTTTTTTGTATGCATGGAAGTAGTAGTATATGATGATCATCACTTGTCAAAAGGCTTGGAAGGGTACATACCCATGAAAGAAATCAAGTGTGTAATTCCTATAGTCACGATCGAGATCAGTCCTATAACCTTGCAAATTTAATAGCATCATATGTTTTAGAATTTAGGTAGTACTCTTAGGGTTAGGTCAAGCTCAAGTATAGTTTCTTTCTAGTGAAGCCTCATTATTTGTTTGCTTGGAGTCTCTCTTATGATGACTATGGTCTAACTTAGCTATATCAAAACTAAACTATTGATGTTCTATTGTATGATGTTCTATTCATAACTTTAAATAATATATCACTTTATTAGCCCACCATATGACCCCTTAGATGTCATTAGAGGTCACATTGTTTCCTAAGAGGTCATATGGTGTCCTGTGACCCCTTAAGACACCATATGACCCATAACAACACCATACAACCCATAACAACATCATATGGTGTTCTAAAGGGTCATATGGTGTTCTATGACCCCTTAGGACACTATTTGGTGTCATTATACATCCTATGGTGTGCTAAGGGATAATATAGTGTCATGTGACCCTTTAGGACACCCTATGCCCCCTTAGATGTTGTTAGGTGTCATATTGTGCTCTAAGGGTAATATTGTGTTATGGTCTCTCTCTCTTCTTCTCCCTCCCCCCTCCTTCTCTACCTCTCTCCCTCTCCCTCTCTTTCTCTCCCTCCATTTACCTCTCCCTCCCTCCCCCATCTCTCTCTCCCTCTCCCTCCTTCCCTCCTTCTCTCTCCCTCCCCCCTACTCTCCCCCCTCTCTCTATCTCCCTCTCCCTTCCCCCATACCCCTTCTTCTCTCCCTCCCTCCCCCCTCTTCTCTCCATCTCTCCCTCCCTCCCTTCCACCTCCTCCTCTCTCCCTTCTGTTGTTGGCATAAATTTCCTATTGTTATGTTTGATAATATTTGTTATCCAAAAAGGTATTAAGTGAGTTGTCAGTCTCAGGTGGTTATGTGTCGGTTGGTTGATGGTTGTGTACCTCTCAGCAACCATCGGGTCCTTTAAATATGTTGTGTACTATCAAGGAAGGGGATGTTATTGTTGGATCTAGTGTAATCCTTGGCCGACCATCTTTGGTCTCTTCTCTGTAATAATTGAATGTGCGAATAAAGATATATTTTTTGTCATGTCTGGTATGCATTGTCATGTACATTATTATTTCCTATACTTAATTTACCAGTTGTACCAATAAACATTTTGGCATCATTGCCTTAAAAGAAATCGGGTCAGCCTTGAGTGATTCATGTTTGTAGATTCCATCAAAGGTGAGAAGAGGCCATAGGGTGGTCAAGACCAAGCGATTAGGTGACTTGCCAAACCTCAGCCTGAGGGAGCACATAGATGAGTCGAAGCCTAGAAGTACTCAAAGTGTTGGGACGCTGGAGGTGGACGTATAGAGGATGCATGCATTTTTGAGAGTGCAAGGAAAGCACCAGAACGTAGCGGTCAGAACAGTTCACTCAGATCTGACACACCTCGAAGTACTCGAAGTGTTGGGGACATTGAAGGTGGACGTGTAGAGGATGCCTATGTGGTTGAGAGTGCAGGGAAAGCACCAGAACGTAGCGGTCGAAACAGTCCACCTAGGCTCGGCACACAAGGCAAATACACATGTTCCTTCCAAGTGAAAATAATGTTGAACACCTAGGAGAAGTAGAAAATACCGAAGTTCATGGGAGACGGGCTAGAGGACCCGGTACGACATTGCAAAACATGCATAACCATTTGGGAGGCAAATGGCCAAGATGACAAGGACTACTAGCTAAAAGCATTTCCCACCACCCTTTGGGGGATTGCCATTGACTAGTACACAAACCTCAATGCCCAACACAAGATGAGATGGAGTGATCTGAAGAAGGCGTTCCAGGAGGAATTCAAACTCTTGAGGGATGATAATGAGATCGTGGCTGAAATCTATAATACTAAGCAAGGGGAAAATGATAGTGTATGTGCTTACAACCGTAGGCTCAAAGAACTATTGAACAAGATGGAAAACCAGCCAGTCGATAGGTTGAAGAAGAGATGGTTCACGGAGCGATTGACACCCTCACCATGCAAGAAGATTGATACCTGATGCGTACAACCGAGCAATGGACATCGAGAATGAAAATAAAACCTCCTCCTGAGAGAAGAGGAAGACCAATGATGATGAGAAAACCAAAGGTAGCAGTGATGAAGAATCCAAAACTGTATGAGCCCTTTGATGGGATATGTTGAGAATGATGAAAGAATTGAAGGCTAAGAAAGGAACCAACAATGAAGGTAATGAACTACGGTGTATAGAGTGCAAAAGGGAGGGGCAAATGAAAGATAATTATCCTAGAAATATGTTTTCTGAAATTTGCCAAGTGTTGGGGCATTCAATCAAGGAGTGCCCATATAATTTGAAGATGAGAAGTACACAAGTACTCTTCACATAGGGAGAGTCCAGCCCATTGAAATCATAAAATGTATCACCAAGTGGTTATGGAAATCAACGAGGGTGAAACCAAATAAAGTACGACTCCAAAGGATGTCCTATCATACAGTGTCGGCAATGTAGTGAATGGGGACACTTTGCGAGAGACTGGCATAACAGGAAAGACAACATACAATTATTATGCAAATGGTGTGGACCAAGTGACCATGAAAATACCAACTTCCCGAATCATAAGGGTATTAATATGTTGGACGTGGAGGAACAAGAGGATGTAGTTTTGGCAATCACAAGAGCACAAACAAAGAAGACAATGTATTCAAACTTTGGTATGGAAAAGGAACAAGCCGAAGTAGAACAAGTGTTAGTGAAGGAATGTGTAACTTCCAATGGAACTGCAAGAATGTCATTGAGGGAGTCAGAGAAGAACATAGTCCGATAGGTGCTACAAACAACCGTACCCATCAAGGTGGCAGACCTTATTCAAACTATGCTGCAACTGAGAATCGCAATTGCCAACACAGTCAGTGATGACACAGTTTTCTAGAACCAATGTAAGCCACATGAGGAGGAACTGACAGTAAAACCATCAGTCGAAGGGAATGAGTCCAGTGATCCAATGTTATTTATGGTGAGCATCGGGAGGAAGCTGGCGATCGTCGAGATGGAAATAATGGGGAAGAAGTTGACAAACACCATTGTCGATCGAGGCTCAAGAGTAAATCTACTACCAGAAGACATATGGCAATGTCTGGGGAAGTCAAAGCTTTGGCCCCCAACCTTCCACTTGGTAGGGGCCAACCAGCATGACATCTAGCCGTTGGGAACATTGATGGCACAAAAAGTAATGATTGGGACACAACAATTTTTCTTGGACTTTGTAGTTATCCGGTTACAAAAGAAGGCATACAATGCACTTCTCGGGAGGGGATGGTTGGTTACTGCCAAGGCAAATCATAACTGGAAGCCAAATACACTCTCGATCGAGAGTGATAGGAGGAAAAAACGTCATTGACTTGAGGAACCAGGTGGTGAGTGAAAAATTGGCACCCTTGGACTCTGAGTTTGAGGGTGGAGAGTTATGTATGGACAGAGGAAGGAAAGGAAGGAAACCCAACAATGAAGGGGTGCTCAAACTAGAAGATTGCTCTGAAGATGAGATGAGTTCTCTTAATGGATTATTCCACTGGTAGATGGAGGATTATGAAGTTTTCCACCCCGACTGTAACATGCTACAAATTGGCCAAATTGAGGAAGTACAAAGTCCGTCATATGATATTCATCTATGCACATCCGATTTTGGTATGTCTGGGTTGTATGAACAATTACCAAGTGAGCCTGTACCGTATGAACAAAGGCTGCCGAATGGGAATGGGGAAGTATCTAAGGTGTATGAAGAAGATTCATAGGGAGAGGATCTAAAATTGGATGTTGTAGAGCCTGGTGGAGATGCCCCAAAGAAGTTAATACTATACACTAAATGGTTCACATCAACCAAAAGCAATTCAGCCGTAAGGTTCAAAGCAGATAAGAGCAAGTTGGCTTCTGAGGGTCCAGGTTGCATCAACGTGATGAGGTTACCACACGAAGCTAAGAGCCCCAACTACACCGTAAAAACTAAAGAAGATGAGTGTTGGAGATCCATACGGTCAAGGGAGAGGCGGGGAAGTAGATTTGATAGTAGGACAAAATCGAGAGAGGGAAGGAACATTCCCATCCAACCACAAGAGAAGTCAAATCCATATGGTGCAGGTGAAGAAGCAGAAATGTCATATGTCATACGGTCAACAAGTATGGTCGACACACAAGTGCATAGCACTATTCCATATGGAAAGGTGAGGAGTCTGCACCACGTATGGCAGAGCACCATTCTGTATGTCGTATGATCAACAAGTACGATTGACACACAGGCGCATAACACCATTCCGTACAGCAAGGAGAGGAGTCTGTACAGCATGTGATAGAGCACCATTCCATATGGCGCATGACAGAGCACCATTCCATATGGCGTAGCTCACCCGTATGGTGTAGCTCACCCATACGACATACCTAGTTCAATCAACCTATATGACGTAGCTTACCCAACCATTCTGTATGGCATAGTCCATTCATTCAACTTGTATGACATATGACATAAACTACATAGAGAAAAGGGTACGGTGTAGGGTGAAACCGTACAACAGATATGGCACAGGAGGCATCGTATGACATACATGGAAGTCATAAGAACATCGTACATGAGGCATTGTACGGTTTACAGGGATGCAATTAGGGAGAGGTTGTTCAACCAAAGGAGAAATCTGTACAGACCAAAGGAGGAATACCGTACGGTCAAGGAAGCAATATATCAAAAACTCGAAGGCATCAGCTTTGAGTTGGATGAAGGGAGTCTCAAGCCACACACCTATGCATTGTACAACCAAGATAGAAGCACAAGTTTGTACAAAATAACAAGTCAGAAAACAAAATTCCCATACCAGAGAATGCACCTTGATCAAAATTTTGACTTCATTGGCCTTGCCCCTAACGTCTTAAAAAGTAGAAAATTGATGCATGCCATGGAGTTTTGTGTGGGTTCAAAGGTTGAAAATTGATGCTCTGCCCCTGACCCCACTGGGGGTGCCACCCCCAGACCCCCGCAAGGGGCGCTGCCCCTTGACCCTGTTGGGGGTGTTGCCCCAAACCCCCATTTGATTTGGTAGGTACACTACAAGTTGGGGTTGTCCAATCGAAGTCGTTGGTTGTCATTAGTCTTCCTGAATATTACTTGATGTTTGCTTGTTGTTTGGAAGATGACTTTTTTATTTTGGGGGGATGATGTTGTCGGCATAAATTGCCTATTGTTATGTTTGATAATATTTGTTATCCGACAAGGTATTAATTAATTGTATTAAGTGGGTTGTTAGTCTCAGGTGGTTATGTGTCAGTTGGTTGATGGTTGTGTACCTCATGGCAATTGTCAGGTCCTTTAAATATGTTGTTTACTATCAAGGAAGGGGATGGTATTATTGGATCTAGTGTAATCCTTGGTCAACCATCTTTGGTCTCTTCTCTGTAATAATTGAATGTGTGAATAAAGATATATTTTCTATCATGTCTGGTATGCATTGTCATATACATTATTATTTCCTATACTTAATTTACCAGTTGTACCAGCAAACACCTCCCCCCTCCTCTCTCCCTCTCTTCCTTCCTCTCTACACCTCTCTCTCTCTCTCTCTCTCTCTCTCTCTCTCTCTCTCTCTCTCTCTCTACCTCTCCCTCCCTCCCCCTCTATCTTTGTTCCTCTCTCTTTATCTCTCTCCCTCTCTCCCTCTCCCTCCTTCCCTCTCTCTCTCTCTTCCTCTCCCTCCTTCTCTCTCTCTCTCTCTCTCTCTCTCTCTCTCTCTCTCTCTCTCTCTCTCTCCCCTCTCTCTCTCTCTTTCTCTCCCTCCTCCCCTCCTTCTCTCCCTCTTCCTTTCTCCATACCCCTTCTTCTCTCCCTCCCTCCCCCCTCTCCTTCTTCTCTCCCTCCTTCCCTCCCTCCCACCTCTCTCTCTCTCTCTCTCTCTCTCTCTCTCTCTCTCTCTCTCTCCTTCTCCCTCCTTCCCTATCTCTCTCTTCCTCTCCCTCCTCCCCTCCTTATTCTCTCCCTCTCCCTTCCTCCATACCCCTTCTTCTCTCCATCCCTCCCCCCTCTCCTCTCCCTCCCCCCCCTCCTTCTTCTCTCTCTCTCTCTTCCTCCTCCCCTTCTAACCCCCTCCTCTCTCCCTCCCTGCTACTCTCCCCCTCTCCCTCTCTCCCTCCCTCCTTTTTCATTCACATTTTATCTACTACCAATAGCACATACGGGGTACTAAACCTATTAGTTCACTACCTTGCCATAACTTTTTTAAGGCATAGGAGCATGTACGCGGTACTTATTACTTGTAAGCATGTACGGGGTACTAAGCCCATTATTCGTTACCCTGCAATAACATTTTTTAGGCTTAGGTGCGCTTACGTGCTACTTATTAGTACAGAATGGGAAAAAAAAATATCGTTGGGCTTGCCAATACTTTATGAACTAACAGCATGCATGTGGTTATTAATGTAGGGCATACGCAGTACATAGACATAGTTTTAGTTGCCCAAGAGCCTCGATGACCTCAAAAGAAGTTATTTAGGTCATTGAAGGCCCCACTAGAACTGTGTTTGCACTTCTATCATTGTTTTATACATAGAAGTAAGTGAATTTTTTTTTGCATGATTTCAAATGATTGAATTGTTGTTCTTATTAGTTTTGTCAATAGTGTTGTGATTGTTCAATAGTTTGATTCCAAAAAATAGTGATAAGATGCATATTTATGGTTATTTATTTGTTTATGAACTTTTGTTTACATATATATGTAATATGATTCTATTTAGGACAACCGATATCAATCATGGGAAAGAACAAGCAAGGAATGATGGAACAACATGAGGCTGAAAAGGAAAGACAAATGTAGCGTGTGAAGAAATTACGTGACACAAGAACAATGGGAGAAGAAGGTATGTCATCCTCAACATCTCAATTCGATTTACCAAATGAACATAATACACCTAATGCAATTGAAGAAAATAATGCATTGAATAATCAATTAAATGATGAACACACACCTTCTCTATTTGTTGAATTGAATGTACATAATTCGCTGATGTTAACACCTCCTAGAATCATTCATAGGAAACCAAAGTATCTAATTGACATTGATGAGAATATATTGAAGCCAATACCCAATAAAATGAATGAACGAACTTGTAGGAGAATGGTTAAAAGAATATGGCAAAACTATTTTGAAAACTTAAATCAAAATGCAAGATGTCAATTAATTGTTCAAATGATTAAAAATTTGAATTTTAGCGAGACAATGAAAATTCTAGACCTAAGATCATCTGAAAGTAATGTTAGAGTAATCTTTTATTAGCTAATAATTATTTATTTAATTATTAGTCTATTATACTCTATGCTTAAGCTAAACTTAGGAATCTTATAATTCTTTAGGGTTTTCTCCTTTAGGGTTTCGAGGATCCTTTTATAAGGATTCTCTCTTTGTATTTTCATAAAAAGTGTAATTATTGAATTGCATTCTTCTTGCACAATCAATATGACTCCTTGTTTCTGGATCTCTGAATTCTGGCCTCCATAGCTTTTTTGCTTCTCTCCTTCTATGACAGGTTTGCATGCAGGTGATCTTTGGGAGCTGTAGAGTTGATTCTTCCTCCACTCCAATATGGTATCAGAGCTCTAGATCTTCATGCCCCTATTCTCTTCATGAGATATTTTGGGCCTTGTTCTTGTTAGTGTAGGTTTTTTTATTTTCCTTATGTTAGGGGATATTTATTTTTTCCTACACATATATTATTTAAGCTTGCTTAGGTTAATAGGAGTGGTTTATATGAGGACACGTGGCGAAATACTTCAGCTACATGTGTAACTCTCCACCTCACATGGGTAGTTGAGTTACACACCCTCTTTTGGCTTGTTGTGCCACCTCTCATAACCACTATTTTGTCATTTCCTAAGTGGGTTATGGGGTATTTGGGTTTCACACCCTCTTTTGGCTTGTTGTGCCACCTCTCATAACCACTATTTTGTCATTTCCTAAGTGGGTTATGGGGCAGTTGGGTTTCACACCCTCTTTTGGCCTTATGTGCCAACTTTCTCAACTCCTTTTTTGTCTTCATGTAAGGAGGTTATGCCACATGTTTTGGCATTTACCAAGAAGGTAAAACCTCCCACTTTTTATGGGGAATAGGAGTTAATGCACCCCTTGGATGTATATGCTTATATTTTTCTATATAATAAGCACTATACTCTCACCTTCACTAGTCAAGCAGGTGAAGTGATAGCTCGGTGAAAGTCTTCTCCAAATTCTCTTCTTTGTCTCTATTTCTCTCTCCTATCAAAATTATCTTCATTCAGCTATTTTGATCTTTGATCATCTGTTGCGTGAGGAGTTGCATGTGATCTACGACCGACATTAGATCTTGGCTCGGTTCTCGCTTCTTACAGAATCTCACATGGTATCAGAGCTTATTGTCTGGTATAGCTCATTGTTTTTCTTAATTTATTTGAGGGATTTGATACTTTTATATAGCTAATATTTTCCTTAAAAACTAAGTATGCTCTTCTCCTGCATTCTCGTGTGATCTAGAGAATCAAAACAGTTTAAAGGAAAATAGCTTTTAGTTAAATTTGGTTTACATGTATGTGTCCTTGTAAGATCTGGGTGATTGCAGCTTTGTGGTAATATTGGAAGCTTAATAAGAATTTCCAGAGTGTCCATAAGGCTTGACAAAGTCAAAAGTGACTTTTACTTCACCAAAATCAAAGTTTGGAGGACACAGTAAAAAATCAGAGTAAATTTTTTTTACTGGAGTTGTTTTCATTTTGGCTTTAGTATTCCAACTTTTGTTCACTTTCAGAAAAAACTATTTCTGGGTTTTTTTTCCAGCATTGAAAAAATTTTGGGTTTCGGATGGTATTTCAAGAAAATGAATAAATTTTGCAGAAATCGAGCTTGAATAGGGCCTAAGCCATTTTTCTATCAAGGAAATTCAGCAACCTTTCTTAAAAGTTGCACAACTTTTGCCTCGGGTGTCATATTTTTGCAAACAAATACTTGACGGAAAACTGGAAATGAGCACTCTCCATTATTGCAGGTCTAATTGAAATTTTTTTCTTTTTCTATTAAATATTAAAGGTTGTATCAGCTGCTTCTTTTTCTCTTCAACTGGTCATATCTTTCTCCTCACAACTCTGTTTTTCAAAAACTAATAGTTGTTGGAAAGGTATTGAGATAAATTAAGCAGTTATAAGGCTAATTTGTTTTAGATCTTGTCTCAAGTTATTTGTATTTGAAATCTCTATTGGTTTCTTAAAGAATTGTAATATGATAAAAAGCCTTGTAAATGCACTAATTATAAAGTGCCAACCTTGTAATATTTGGGGGGGTGATTTTTGAGACTAGTGAAAAGGGGGGGTGTCTCTTGTGCCTTCTTTCTTGCACTTTTCCTGATTCTTTGCAATCTTCTTTTCTACTATCATGGATGCATCTATAGTTCCACTTTTAACACCATATAATTACTTTGAATGGAAATCCAAGATGATAATATATCTGAAAAGACATGGATATCATCGTGTTACTATGGGATTTGAAACTGAACCTCAAGATGTTGCAGAAAAGATTAAATGGTTTAATAAATGTGATGAAGCTTTTGGTACTCTATGTATGTCAGTCTCTCCAGACCTTCTTTTTCACATTGAATCTGCCACTACACCAAATGCAGTGTGGACCACTTTGGAAAACCTCTTTGGTAAGCAGGATAAGCTAAGAGGTCATCAGTTAGAGAATGAACTCATAGGGTTGAATCCAATCAATTTTGATACTATACAAGACTTCTTCACTAAACTTAAGTCTGTAAGATTGCAGTTGGAACGGTGTGGAACTAAGAAAGATGATAAGCAACTAATCTAGAGTATTCTTTCTAAGCTTGGTCCTAACTATTTAGTGTTTGTTTCTACATTCTATGCTACAAAATGTGCCCTAGGTACCACATTCAAAATGCCTTCTCTGGATGAATTTGCTACAGAACTTACTAGGGAGCAAGACAAATTGGTTCAAATGGGTACAATAAAACCCTCTAAGTCACATGCCTTAGTTGTAAATCAAGGCACGAAAGAACAAAAAGGGTCTAGTAAGCAAGATAAGAAACAAAAGAACCAAGTAGAGAAGAAAAAAGATTAGAAATCTGCTACTTCAAAAGAAGATAATTAGACCTCTTCATCAAGAGGTGAACAACCTAATAAGGAGAAGGTCAAGTGTTCTTATTGTAAGAGGCCTAGTCATGATGAACATAAGTGTTTAAAGAAACAAATTGATCACCTTTCAAATCTTCTTGAAAAGAATAATATCAAGGTGCCTGATTCAGTCAAACAAAGTTCATCAGAAGGATCTTCTAAGGATACAGATAAGAGTAAAGGGAAAGGAAAGGGTAAGGCCCTAGTTGTTGTTGCTTCACAACCCAATTCTTGGATAATTGACTCAGGTGCTTTGCACCACATGGCTTCTTCAAAAGATGATTTCACCTCTTTAGAGCCATGTTCTATGCCTTCCATACTAATGGGTGATGACACTCTTGTTGAAGTGCATGGGAGAGGGTTTGTTGATGTGGGTGAAGGAACATTTAAGGATGTCCTTTGTGTTCCATCTTTATCAACTAATCTCCTATCTATTTATCAGATCATTCACACTGGTTCTAGCAAGCGAGTTGAGTTCACACCAGATATAGTGGTAATCAGTGAAATGCATAATGGGTCTACTATTGTTGTGGGAAAAGCATATCATCAATCCAGATTATATCAGCTTTCTCACTTTGTTCCTGACTCTCCTTCGATAGTTTTACTCACTCATGCAGATGAGATTAGTTGTTTGTGGCATCAACGATTTGGCCACTTGAACTATCGTTACTTGCAACAACTCAGTAAACAAGACATGGTTTCAAGGTTGCCTTCTATTCGATTTTCTGATGGAGTTTGCCAGGGATGTATTCTTGGTAAGCATCCTGAGGAGAAGTATGATAAAGGCAAAGCATGGAGAGCTCCACAGCTATTGGAGTTGGTACATAGTGACTTGGCAGGACCATTTCCACAACCATCTTTCAGTAGGGCTAGATATGTCTTAACATTTATTGATACTTTTCCAGATTTACATGGGTTTACTTTCTCAAACAAAAGTCTGAGGTATTTGAGAATTTTCTAGATTTCAAAGCTTTTGCAGAGAAACAATCTAGGAAGTTCATCAAGATTCTGCATACATATTATGGGGGTGAATATGTTAATAATCAGTTTGAACAATTTTGTGCTTCAGAAGGTATCAACATGCAGCACACAGTTCCATACAGTCCTCAGTAGAATGGTGTCGCAGAACGGAAGAATAGGTCCTTGAAGGAGATGGCAAATTGTATGATTCACTCCAAGTCTTTGGCACCTCAGTATTGGGCAGAGGCCATCAATTGTGCATGTTACATCCAGAATCGAGTTCCTCATAAAGTTGTGAAGGGGGTAACTCCTTTTCAAGCTTGGACCGGTCGGAAACCTATAGTTAAGTATTTCAGAGTGTTTGGTTCTCTTGCATGGGCCCACATTCCAGCAGAGAAACGCAAGGCTATGGATCCATAGAGCAAGCCTTGCATATTTGTTGGGTATCCAGATGATGTCAAAGGGTATAGACTTCTCCATCCCTCTACACATGAGTTGTTCATTAAGAGGAGTGTTCGTTTTGAGGAGAGTTCTTCTATTTCTTCTCATACCACTTCTCCATCCACTATCACATTGGAGACATTGCATGATGTTGACAGTTCTTCTGAGGATCTTAATCCTCCTAATCCTGTTCAGGAGTCTTCTTCCTCCACTTCAGATGGTGACAGTGATGGTGAGGATTCACATTCTTCTCATAGTCATCCTTCAAAGGTTGATGATTCTCCCCCAGACACTCCAGCTTCAGTGCCTCTTTGGGCTCAACAAACTTTTGAGTCAGCGGGAGATTGGCTGGGTGATCCATTAGATTCTAGAAGAACTAGGTCACAATTTTAGCAAGCTCTACATCTCTTCATTGCTTCAGCTTCTGATCCACAGTCTTTTCGAGAAGCTACAGGTGTTCCCGAATGGGATGCTGCAATGCAAGAAGAGTTTAATTCCTTAGAAAGGAATCACACATGGGATTTAGTTCCTCTTCCTAAGGGAAGGAAACTTGTTTGATGCAAGTGGATCTATCGAACAAAATTTGCAGCAGATGGGTCGGTTGATAAGTATAAGGCTCGCTTGGTAGCAAAAGGCTTTTCCCAAGTTCCAGGGGTTGAATACTCTGAGACTTTTGCTCCAGTTGCTAAGATGAATTCCATCCGGCTTGTCCTTGCTATTGCTGCAACCCATCGTTGGAAAGTTCATCAGATGGATGTCAAGAGTGCATTTCTTCATGGTGACCTTTAGGAGGAAATCTACATGGAGCAGCCACAAGGGTTTGTTCAAGATCCTTCACTTGTGTGTCGACTTCGAAAGTCTCTCTATGGCCTCAAACAAGCTCCTTGAGTTTGGTATGCCAAGATGGACTCCTTCCTTCTGATAGTTGATTTTACTTGATGCCATTCTGATCCAAACGTCTATATTCTGCACCAGGATGATACTCTCACATTTCTAGTTCTCTATGTTGATGACTTGTTGATCACAGGGAGTCACTCATCTACCATCAAGGTAGTGAAAACTGCTCTACATGATAGATTTTTGATGTCAAACTTGGGTCTTCTACATTACTTCTTGGGAATTGAGATTACTCAATCTTCTTCAGGCATCTTTCTTGGACAACCCAAGTATGCACTCGATATGCTCTCTAGATTTCGCATGGCCGACTGTAAGCCTGCACCTACTCCTTTTTTGTCTGGGGCCAAACTTGAGGCTAAGTGCTCTTCACCCTTGGTTGATAGCACTTTAAATCAACAAATTGTTGGGAGCCTCATCTACTTGACTCATACGAGACCTGATATTTCATATGCAGTGGGCATGGTCTCTAGATTCATGTAGGAGCCACATGAGTTGCATTGGAAAGAAGCTAAGCGGATTCTCCACTACATTCGGGGTACTCACAATTATGGAATTAAGTATGTCGCAGGCATGGATATTGACTTGGTGGGATATACGGATTCAGATTGGGCGAGTGATTCTCAGGATCACAAATCCACTTCAGGGTATTGCTTCTCACTTGGTTCTGGTCTAGTTTGTTGGTCGAGTAAGAAGCAGTCTGCAATTGCTCTTTCATCAATAGAGGCTAAGTATCAAGGGGTAGTTAATGCCACCACTGAGGCTATTTGGCTTCAAAATATTCTCACTGAGTTTGGTATTCCAGTTAGGAAGCCTACTATCATCTTTTGTGATAATCAAAGTGCTATACAGATCTCAAGAAATCCAGTTCATCACCAGAGGACGAAACACATTGAGATACATATGCACTATATTCGGGAGCTCATTCAGGAAGGCATCATTGATCTTAAGTATTGTTCTACAATGGAGGAAACTATAGACATCTTCACCAAACCCTTCACTGAAAACAAGTTCCTTCATTTGCGATCTCTGCTTGGGATACGACAGGTGTCTACTGCAGGAGGGACTTCTTAGTCCTCCTTTCTTTCTCTCCTTATTTAGGGGGGGGGCTATTCCTCTTATGGGGGGGCTTCTTCTTTTGGGGGGGCTATCTATGTACATGGGTACCTAACATGGTTGCATTTTCCAGGACCCATATTTTCACCCACCTAAGCTACGCTTAAGGGGGGGTGTTAGTGTAGGTTTTTTTATTTTCCTTATGTTAGGGGATATTTATTTTTTCCTACACATATATTATTTAAGCTTGCTTAGGTTAATAGGAGTGGTTTATATGAGGACATGTGGCAAAATACTTCAGCTACATGTGTAACTCTCCACCTCACATGGGTAGTTGAGTTACACACCCTCTTTTGGCTTGTTGTGCCACCTCTCATAACCACTATTTTGTCATTTCCTAAGTGGGTTATGGGGTAGTTGGGTTTCACACCCTCTTTTGGCTTGTTGTGCCACCTCTCATAACCACTATTTTGTCATTTCCTAAGTGGGTTATGGGGTAGTTGGGTTTCACACCCTCTTTTGGCCTTATGTGTCAACTTTCTCAACTCCTTTTTTGTCTTCATGTAAGGAGGTTATGCCACATGTTTTAGCATTTACCAAGAAGGTAAAACCTCCCACTTTTTATGGGGAATAGGAGTTAATGCACCCCTTGGATGTATATGCTTATATTTTTCTATATAATAAGCACTATACTCTCACCTTCACTAGTCAAGCAGGTGAAGTGATAGCTCGGTAAGAGTCTTCTCCAAATTCTCTTCTTTGTCTCTATTTCTCTCTCCTATCAAAATTATCTTCATTCAGCTATTTTGATCTTTGATTATCTATTGCATGAGGAGTTGCAAGTGATCTACAACAGACATCAGATCTTGGCTTGGTTCTCGCTTCTTGCAAAATCTCACAGTTCTTTACTTCTATGTATTCAAGGGTTTGTGTAGTTGTTTTTTTCATTTCTGGTGGTATCTAATTTTTGGGTACACTTTGGTGCCAAAAGGACCTCATAGAATGGATTTAGAAGGCTAATACCATGAATTTTGATATATAATTTGCCTATTTCTGGTGAAAGGGGCATCTGGGACATGATTTTTTTCATTGGCATGCTTTACGAGGAACACAAATCTATACGGCTATACCTGCAAATGCATCTGAAAAATTTTTGTCAATATATATATATATTAAACCCTTTTTTATGTCCTACAAGAGGGTTTTTTTTCTTTTGGCCATAACTTAATCATACTGGGGCGCTTTTTAAAAAAAATTATATTGTCAAAAAGCTCTTTCCAAGCTCTATCCAGATCTGAAGGTTTGAACTTTTGATTTTAATTTTTTGATGGTGTTTTTTGCTATCAAAGCTAGAGGTTTGTTTTTGCACTCTGGGAGACACAACTTGAGCATCCAAACTCCATTTTTTGAAAACTTTATATTGTTGGAAAGATTGTTCTGTGTACTTTCCAGTTATATGAGTTTTATTTCTAGATTCTGCTCCAGGTATATTTTATTTCATTTTTTTCTTTTCAGCACTGTAGTGAATATCTTGGATGTTTTAGGTCCTCGGATCTTTTTGTTTGAGTAGGATGTCTCCTCTTTGGTTGTTCTTTCTATATTTCCAGTCTTTTATCTCTTCTGATCATTGTAGCATTTTATTTATATGCAAACACACTGAGATAAAGTACCACCATGCATTGTATACTTGGGATCTTGCACATCTTGTGCCTTATTGTACATGCACTACTTATAAAGTGTCATGGGGGGGTTGAAGTTTGTCTTTGTTTGCCATCTACAATTGTCATGTGAGTTTCTTCCATGACATTAGCCTCATGATGTGTGTCAAGTGAGTGTTCCTTCCACGACACAATGTATTTTTCTCTGCACCGTCGATGTTCATGGTTCTTCATCATATAGTTCTTGTTGGCCATTATTTTTAGTGTACCTATCCCTCTCCCTTTTCAGAATTATGGGGAGGTTTGTCCCCATTGGTTCTAATGCTTCCTTGGTTCGATTGATCAACTCTTCAAGCTTTAGTGTTTCTGCCATCTGTATCTTCGAGTTTAGTTTTTTTCCTTTGTTTGCCATCTGATTCAAGTAGTGTCATTGGAGGGAACTCATGTAGATTACAATCTTCTCTACCTGGTCATGTTCTATTTCAGTGGAGGTTCTTTAGATCAAAAGTTATTCTTTGACAGTGTTTGCAGCTATTTCATGCTTCAATGGTGTTCTTCATTCTCCTCTTTTTGTTCCTATCTTCTGGAACACTCTTGTTTGTAGGCTTCTTAGTCCTTCACTTGAGCTTTCATCTCTTCTTGGAGAGGAGTTTTGTTCCCATGGGGTTTTCTCTTTTTTCTCCATTTTACAGAGATTTTTAGTGTACTTGGGTACCTCATTAGGACTAGTTGTCGAGACCCATTGTTGCATTTTTTACATGGTTTTTTAGTCCTTAGTTGTTTTTTAGCTACTCCCTAATTTCATCTTAAAGGGGGTGTTAGAGTTATCTTTTATTAGCTAATAATTATTTATTTAATTATTAGTCTATTATACTCTATGCTTAAGCTAAACTTAGGAATCTTATAATTCTTTAGGGTTTTCTCCTTTAGGGTTTAGAGTATCCTTTTATAGGGATTCTCTCTTTGTATTTTCATAACAACTGTAATTATTGAATTGCATTCTTCTTGCACAATCAATATAACTCCTATTTTCTAGATCTCTAAATTCTGGCCTATATAGCTTTTTTGCTTCTCTCTTTCTATTATAAGTTTGCATGCAAGTGAACTTTGGGAGTTGTAGAGTTGATTTTTCCTCAACTCCAATAAGTAACAGTGAAAGAACTATTGTGAGAAATTTATTTGATGCATATCAAGCTATTGGTTCAAAATCTTGTACTAAAGATTCTAATGCTACTCGACATGTCATTACATCAACCATAATGAGAAAGAAAATAAAACAATATCGTTTGATAAGAAAAAAAAGTAAGTCATTAAAGAGGCAGGAAAAAATAGAGGAACATAACAATAATTCTCTTTGGACATTCTTGGGTAGACTACCATGCAAAGACAAGGTTGTTGTTGATGCACTACGAACATTAATTGAAATTTTTTGGCATGACAACACAAGAGCTTTTCCCAACCAAAGAGATGTTGTTAGAAGGTGAATTGGGTCTACAAATTGTGAGCCACATGCCAAACACTATTTGGATATGACTCAAACTAAATTTAATGAAAGATTCCTTCAAAAGTTTCATCAAATAAGAATTTCTCAAAGATTTTTTGAAATGACAAAACCTTTTTATATTAAGATTAATCATGTACACACCACGTGTTGTTGTAGGATGCATATTGAATTTTCCATGCACTATGATATTTTTCATCATACTTGTTCTACTTTTCACACTAACGATGTTTTGCAGGAATGCAATATACAAGCACCTCCTAAGTCGATAAGAGAATTTATTTCAAATGTCCTATGTAATAGACATGATGGTTGCATTTATTATAAGATGCCTTGTTTGAAAGGTTCTTGTGCTATATGTGGTGGTTTGCAACGTTTTCCAAGATGCGTACATTTGGAGAGCACACATGAAATTGGTACGAAACTAGTTTCTTTCAGAAAATACAAGACAATCACATATGGAGTTAAAGATGGAAAAGATTTGAAGAGATGTGAGCTAGTGAAAAATGATATATGTGTAGCTGAATTTATGAAAATGTTTCAAGAGAAACTATTTTATGAGTACATAATGCATACACATAGAGCTCGATGGTTAGATGAGTAATTCAAGTTATGTAAGGACACATTTCCTCTTGGCACCATTGTCTCTATCATTGATTTTACTAAAAATTATACACTACAACCTCAAAATGAAGTGCAATCTATGTATTATCACTCTACACAAGTTTCTATTTTTTTACACATAACATTCATGCATGCGAATGATAGCATAGAGGAGGATAGAAAGGTCATAAGAGAGTATCACTTTTACATAAGTGATGATCATACTCATTCATCAGAGTTTGTACAAGGATGCTTTAAAGTTTTCTATGATAGTTTAAGGGAAAGGAACATACGATACAACCAATACTTAATATGGTCAGATAATTGCACCACACAATTCAAAAATACAAGGATATTTTATTGGTTGACAATGATGCATATGACAAGCGATGTACAATATTTTTGGAATTTCACTTAGGCTGGACATGGTAAGGGAGAGCATGATGGTGCAGGAGCATGTGTAAAAAGAGCCCTAGCTAGAGAAGAATTGAAGTACGAAGGTGGTTCTAAGTTGATAGATGCAAAAATAATTGTGCGATGGTGTAAGTCTATGATGGGTCTAGGTAATCTAGGTACGTCAATGGTTCATAGATATTTTTGATTGATCACTGAATCTAACATTGAAAGTTTTCTAGATTGTTGTATAGTTGCAGGATCGAGTGACATGCACTTATTTATGAGTTCAAATTCAAATTAATTGATAATTTATACGAGACAAATGGTATTTTTTTGCTCTTCATGCATGTATTGTTTGTGGGAAGAATGTGAATCATTAGAGTGGGTTGACAAATGGTCTTGTAGACCATTCGTTCCCATTGATTCATATCAAATTCCCAAAGCACTACAATTGAGCTAGATGGAGACATCTGTGGATTTTGACCATGTATCTGACCTAGTGGATTCAAGTGATTTTTTGAGTTGCAAGTATTTTTTTGGTTCATTTTGTTGTATATCATACTTTATTTTTGGTATTAATTAACTCTTTATAAAATGCAGGTCATGTGTATGCAGTTGTTGCAGAAGAGAACAATGAAGAAGGAACGGATTACTATTTGTGTCATTGTGTTCAGCCAAAAAGAAAATTGACAACCACAATCATTGACAGAGAGGGTATTAAGTACCCAATAGGTTCTGTTGTCGTGATAGGAACATGGCTTAGGAGATACCCTATCAAGAATTATGATGTTTGGTTGTTTGAGGACTTTGAAACACATAGATATATTCTTCATTTCTCTAACCTTGTTGTTGCAACAAATATTCATTTAATGAAGCATCGTGGTAGACCTCATAACAAGATTTTATGGAAAGTTTGTTAATTTGACCATGAGGCAATACTTGACACAATATGGGTTACGAAGACTCACTTGATTGATTCTATGGTTCAGAGTAGAATGATTTTGAAAATTTTATATAAATCATTGACGAATTATTCTATATTTATTTTTTGTATATATAAATGCCCATGAGCTGATTTTTACATGTTTAGGGGCATAATTTTGTATATTTAAATGGCAATCAACTGATTTGTACATATGTACATGCCAAATTTTGTATATTAAAATGGCGATGAGCTGAATCACACATATTGTAATGTCAAATTTTGTATAAAAGCCCATGAGATGATTTGTAAGACATTTTTTTTGTATAATCAAATAGCCAAGAGCTGATTTGACCATATTTAGAGGCAAATTTTTGAATAATATGTGATAATGTTTTGTGACTATGTTTTGAGCATATGTGATGTGATAAGGTCAATCATGAGCATTCTTGATTCTTGTATAATCATGGAGAATTATTTGAGTCATTATCGATTCATAGGGGTCATAGATTGAGAGTAGATACAATTTGAACAAAAATTGTCATTATTGTCAAAAAAGTTGTCAAGCAACTTGTACATTGCGTTGGTAGGGTATGACTCTCAACATTTTGGCACTTTTTGATGCATGACAGGGGAATTCCTAGTGTAAACCTGCCCACCCAGAAGTGCTCATGATGTCAGTTTGTGCACATGATGAGCCGAATCAATTCTAACCAATCTTGCAACTTTGCATTGCATGCAACTGACGATTTTTGCAGTAGGCAAAAAAATGTTACCAATTGAAAATGGCTTCGATTCATCAAAAACTAAGATAGGCCATTGTAGAGGAGTCTCATGTGACCCCATAGGTTTAAATGGATCAATCATATGTGTCTTGGATTTGAAGACAGTCTGTCAAATTTTGTCAATTTTTTGGACTCAGGGCACTTGAGAGATCGCCTTGGTAGGGTATGACTCTCGACGTTTTGGTTCTTTTTGATGCACAACAAGGGCATGCCTAGTGTAAACCTACCCATCTGGATGTGTTTGTGATGTCAGTTTGTGTACACGATGAACCGAAACAATTCTAGCCAATCCTGCAACTTTGCATTGCATGCAACTGACAGTTTTTGCAGTAGGCGAAAAAATGCTACCAATTGAAAATGGCTCTGAGTCATCAAAAACTGAGATAGGTCATTGTAGAGGAGCCTCACACGACCCCATAGGATGAAATAGATTGACCATATGTGTTTTGTATTTAAAGAAACAATCCGTCAAATTTTGACAATTTTTTGGACTCGGGGCACTTGAGAGATCGCACCGGTATGGTATGACTCTCGACATTTTGGCGCTTTGGGATACATGACAAGGGCATGCCTAGTGTAAAAATGCCCACCTGGATGTGCTCACGATGTCAATTTGTGCACACGACGAACAAAATTTGACCATTGTGAGTGTGAGGGTGCTCTCTCACCAAACACATATTATTGTTTATATTCATATTGTCGATTTTTGTTGTTTATATTCATATTGTTGATTACATATGCAAATATTCATTTAAATTTATAAAAGGGAAGCCACCAAATACAACTAATACACAATAATACTAAATACAAGGAGTTTTGTAGGGTTAATTCAACATTTTAGAAATTTCATCAAATCATATTCCACGATTGGAATGTTATATATCATATATTTTTGTTGTTTATATTCATATTGTTGATTACATAGGCAAATGATCAATTAAATTTATAAAAGGACAACCACAAAATACAAAAAATACAAAATAATGAACTCAATACACATTTATTGGATTGAATATCGATATTTATATATTAAAAAAGGCATGTTTGCCAAGTCAATACAAGTATTACAAAAATGTGGCAAATGCCATGTCCAATTCGATATACAATAAAAATGTAGAATATATCTACATGTATTGGTCATTCTATGACCAAAACTAACACTATATGATCCTAAACTTGTGGTGGATCATCAAAGTCAAGCCTCTTCGATGTAATACGCGGCTCTGTAGATGGCTGCAAAACCACAATTCAAAAGACAAGTTAGAATTATTTTGTAGAAAATAGTTCACAATTAACAACATAACTATGCATTTAACTATAATTCCTTTGCAATTGAAATGTAGATTACCTCATCGGTTGATCTAGGAGCTAATATCTTTGCTCTCCTCTCCTTGTCACTCTTAGGAGTTTTCTTGAAGACATACTTAAATGGATACACATTATGGCCATACCGCAAAGGGGTCTATTGTAGATTAAATGTACAATTAATACAATGTACTAACATAAATATATCAAAAACACTTAAAAGCTATAATATAGACAACAATGACGTACCTATGCCTGAGATGCTTCTCTAATGGATTGAGGATGGCTCACCATCAATGGAGAAACTATCGCTATTACCTATACAAAAAATGTTCAAAGATTAAATACAATTAATATAATGATAAGTATAGCAGGTTAAAAATAATTAATGTAATATATCAAACAAAAGTGTATCGGATCATGAGATGCTTCTCCAGTGCATGGAGGAGGGTTTGTCATTGATGAAATAGGTATGGATATTTCCTGTTTGAAAAAATTATAAGATTATAATATATCACAAGTTCACATGTACGCATGCATATAATCATGAAATCAAGAAAATAAAGTAGAGATACATACCTCCTCCCTCTCTTGATCCATGCATGAATCAAGTGTATTCAACAAATCCACATAGCTCAATGACCGTTGTACATGTAAAATAGAAAAAAAACACTATTCAATCTACAAACCCCAACGAATACTTGATTTCAACATTTTCAAACAATTGTACAACTAAAAATGTGTTCAATTACCTTCTTCCCACATTTTGGCGTCTTCGAGGAATTCTTTTTCTTAGGACGAGCCCTAGACGTAGAGGGGGCACCCTAAAAAAACAAAATTAACATGAGATATTAGTATAGATAATATATTAAACATACTTTTAAAAATCTAAAATGAAATGACTTGCATATTCCATCAAAACAATACATAAAAATGGTTGTACAAAATATGATACAATATAGCCTTGTAGGCCAAAATCGATCACTGAGAGAGTGGTGTCACCAATCTGGGACATTTGGTCCCCTGTCAACACCTACAAACCAAAAATTGGACCAAGAATTAAAGATAGTATATCTTGTATTTTTTTGAATTCAAAGTGTACTATTCTATTTTAACATGTTACAAAATTTATACCTCAGGCATTGAAGTTGCAACTGTAGTAACTAGGGGAGGAGTATGGGATCGTTGTTGCATCCTGAAATGCATATTATTTGTCTTAATTTAAATTGATGTTTAAATGAAAATTCATTTATGTAATGACAAATTTAAAGTGACTGATAAATAAAATGCTATGAATTCAAATCAACACACCTGTGTCTGTCGCTCATGGGAAAACACCATGTCCATCAACTCATCTATCACCGCAAAATCCTCAGCCATGCGGGCCTGACATCTACTCCCACAAATCGTGCATGGATGAGACGTGGATCCATCTGCACCGGTTGAATCATCTATCCCTAAGCAACTGACACACATATGATGGATGGGCTCTCTGTCACCACCTGGAGCAACTAATGGCTCATCATCCAATACAATAGGGTGTGCTAACGACGTCCCATGTCAGATGATGGCACCAGTCAATGTTGTGGCCACCTGAAGAGTTTGTAGCTCCATCGAATCTTTCAACTCTACTGGGACAACATGATGCACCTTGGGTTTGGGTGCTAGGGAGCAGCGACTCTCTGCTGGTAATCACCTACGGGCTCTAGGTCTATCTTGGACAGAGCCACCACCTCTACCATGGAACTCTCTCATGTCAAAATAGTTTGGGTGCACATTGAGCACAAACTCACAATACACTTTTCTCAAAAAATATAATGGCACCTCATAATTATTACAAGGTGGATCATCAAAGACCATCCACCACCTCTGCAAAAAAGATTCTTCATCTGCACATTAGTACACCAATGTATGGGAAACCTCTTTGCATTAAGAGGTAATGACTGACTAGTTTTGGGATCAATGAAAAGGGCACATATTTGTTGTTTACTAATATTTTTGTTTTTTACTCCCTCGTATGATATCCCATCGGCATCAAATTGACGACACCTATCCCTAAAGTTTCCCCATTTGGCAATTTGTGTGGAAACAACTATGGCACCACTAGCTAATGTTTCTAGGCTAGTGGCGAGAGATTGATGATTCTCAAGTTCAAATGTTTTCAATTTAACAATCAGTCTATTGATTTTAGATGTATTTTGTCCTAACTGATTAATTATTAGCTCCTGTGTTTCAAGTGTGCGGTCAAAAGGAGGAATTGGGGGTGTATCTTGTGGGTTTTTTAGGAGGTGCATTTGGTTGTTCTTGTTGTAGATTAGAAGAATCTGGTTTTTGAAACAAAAAATGAAAAAACTTAATCAAAATTAATGAAATTAAATTCAAAATGTAAAACAAATTGAACAAACGAGAAAGAAAGACAAAAATTAACAAAACTAACCTTGATCCATAGTGTCTGGAGGAGAATTCTAGCACCTCGTTCGTGGTTTAGGAGAGAAAATGAAGAAAAAACAAACTAAAACGCGCTTTTCATGGGAAAATAAGACCTAGTTTTTTTTTTAAATACTTTTTTCACAGGCACCATGTACACGGTTCTTTGGGGATTATTAGCGCATACACGCTCATTTTCCTATAAGTAGTGCGTACGTGCTCATTTTCCTAGAGGTAGCACGTACGCACTACTTTCCCTAAAAGCAGTGTGTACGCGCTACCTTCTCTAGGCTCGTGAACAACAAACCTAAGCACGTACGTGGTCATTTGAAATTTTAGAACTGCGTACGTGCTGCTTGTTTTTCCATATTTTTTTTGGGTGGTGTCCACTTTTCTGACCACCATCTTTGTGCATATACCCATCTCTTCCTCTCTCATTCTCTCCCTCTCTATATATTTATCTCTTCTACCTCTCTTTATCCCTCTCATCTCTTTTTATTTGTATCTCCCTCTCTATCTATATTTTCATCTATATAGATCTATCTTCCTATTTGTAATGGAGCTTGATTATCTTTTCTAATTTAAATTTGTATGTATTAGCTCTATATTTGGATCTTAGTTCTTGATGCGATGTTTGGAGTATCTTCCCCTCTAACTTTTGTTGATAGGGTGGGTGGGGGAGAGGGGGAGAGAGGTGTGTGAGAGAGGGTAATTGGTGAGAAGAGAGAATGTGTGTGTGTGTGTGTGTGTGTGTGTGTGTGTGAGAGAGAGAGAGAGAGAGAGTTGATGGAAATTATGGGGTAGGAGGAGAGGGGGGAGGTGGAGAGAGAGATATATATACAAAAAAAGAGGAAGAGACAGGGAGAGAGCTGGAGAGAGAGAGACAAGGAGAGACAAAGAGAGAGAGGGTAATAAGGGGAGATGACATGGCACAAATGGAAGTATTAACAAAGGAAGGTGTGAAGAGAGGTTAAATATAGAGAGGTTAATTAAGAGAGAGAGAGAGAGAGAGAGAGAGAGAGAGAGAGATTTCGGGTAATTAGGGGGTAGGAGGATAGGGGAGAGGGGAAGTATCAACAAAGGTAGAGAAGGAGAGATTGGGAGAGAGGTAAAGAGAGAGAAAAATATTAATTAGGGGGAGGGGGAGAGGGGAGACATGTGAGAGAGAGAGAGAGGGTAATTAGGGGAGAGAGGTAGAGATGGAGAGAGAGGTTCAAATAAGGAGGTCTAGAGAGAAGGTAATTAGGGGGAGGGGTACAGGGGGAGAGGGAAGTTAAAACAAAGGAAAAGAGGGGAGAGAGCCCCCTAATTACCCTCTCTCTCTCTCTCTCTCTCTCTCTCTCTCTCTCTCTCTCTCTCTCTCTCTCTCTCTCTCTCTCTTTGTTAATACTTCCCTCTCCCCCTTTCCCCTCCCCCTAATTACCCTCTTTCTATGTCTCTCTCTTCACCTCTATCCTAATTACCCTCTTCACCTCTCTCCATACCTCTCCCTCTCTCCCTTTGTTGATACTTTTCTCTCTCCCTCTCCTCCTATCCAATAACTATCTGCAACTATCTCTCTCATTCTTTCTTCCCCCCAATTATCCTCTCTCACTCACCTCTCTCTCGCTGCCTTTCTAGATACTTCCCTCCCCCCTCTCCCCCTCTCCCCCTTCCCCTAATTACTCTATATGTATCTATCTTCACCTCTATCCACATCTCTCCTTCTCTCTCTTAGTTTATCCTTGTCCCTCTCCCCCTCTCCTGCCCTCATAATTTTTCCCAACTCTCTCTCTCATTCTTTCTTACCCCAATCACCCTCTCTCTCTCTCTCTCTCTCTCTCTCTCTCTCTCTCTCTCTCTCTCTCCCTTTGTTGATACTTTCCCCTCTCCTCCTTCACCTAATTACCTCTCTCTCTCTCTCTCTCTCTCTCTCTCTCTCTCTCTCACATACCCCAATTACCCTCTCTCTCTCACCTCTCTCCCCCTCTCCCTTTGTTTATACTTCCATCTTCCCCTCTCCTCTTCTCTAAATTTTTTTGCTAGGGATGGGAGGGAGATGTAGAGAGACAAGTCTAGATCTTAGGAGAGATAGAGGGAGTGATGAATAGGCAAAATTATAAGTATAGAGATTAGGAATGAGGGATTAAATGAGAGTTAGAGAGATAGATATAGAAAGAGATGTATAAATATGGACAAAAAGGGAGAGAAGGATCAACGGATAGGTGGAGTGATAGGGTTAGGTCTTACGAGAGAGGTGTAGAGAAAGGAACATAGAGAGATAACATGGTTTACCCAAATTTATTACATTCATTAGTAAAACGCCTATATTTTTTTTTATTAATTACTCATTTAATGTTTCAAGTATTTTGAGATGATTGTTACAAAAAAATTTCATAAAAGAGCGAATTCACATGCAAAAGTTGTGAGCTTTTTATGTTTCAAAAATCAAGAATGAATTTAAATTAATTATAATTATTTTTTAATACATAATATAGAAACACTACCTATTTCATATGTAAATCTCTGAATCACCTTTTCAACACATGTAAAAAATTAGAATTTTGATAAGAAACGTAAAAGTTATGCCAATTTTACTCAAACGTGTTTTTCTAAACTTTTCAAAACAAATATCCATTTTGGTTTCCATAACGAATTATTGTTTTTTGTTTCCAAACTAAATATTCATTGTAGATGGATATCCATTTTGGAAAACATGGCATCACAACAATGATATTAGGAAACAAATATGCATTTTTTCTAACATAATTTTTCCTCTTCATCATTCCCTTGGTTTGTTTTGGAATTTGGCTTGGACATGCCAAATCTGGAAAGTCAATACAAAAAACATGTTTATAAGTTTTTCTTAGTTTTCTAGATTTGCCCATGTCATTGAAAACTTTTTTTACCCAAAATTGACGAAACAAAAAGAATTTTTTAAGGAAATTGTTAGATTTCTACCAATATAAATTTTTCCTTATTTGAATCAATAAATAATTATTATTAATTGTTTACATACATTATGTCTAAAGTCCTAATTGATAGGCTGATTGAAAAACATCTATAACGTTGACATGGTTAAACATTTTTCAAATCTGAAAAATGTTCCACATTCTATGCTTCATCTACTATAGATTAAAAATAAGATATAAATTTCAAGGATTTTTTACTTAGATGTGTTCTGTAGAAAAACATGCTTTTTAGTTTTTACAAGTTCTAAAAAAAAAGTCATAATTAATTATTTACTTGCCAAAAGAATACAAAAAAGATGTGGCACATCTGGACACATGTGTTACTACTTATCAAGTTACCATTAGTTTTATGTTCAAAGTTATTCTATATACTCTATTCGGTTATCTCTATCGAGATATTCAGTCAGTATGCACAATCTAGTCGGTTATAGAAGAAAGTAGTCTCAGAGCGTAGTATACATCGAGCTATCTACTGAGTATCATTCGATGTCTACCGAGCAGCAAAGATGACACACCGAGTTGATATACACTGAGTGAAACGTGTTACCAGATTCATTGAACTTGGACATGCATATGAAAACATATTACAAGATCGGGGAACATCTAACCGTTATCACATTGGAAATTGCACTTAAAGATTATGTATGATTTTGAGGTCATCTAACCAATGAAATATTTTGCATGGTTATTCATTCGATAAAAGATGTTTGTAAGATCGAAGCAATGAATGGATCACCGACATAAGAGATCTATTTATACAACATGGATTAAGATTAGAAATATATATGTAGCATGACAGAAAGGAAGATATAGAAATATATGAAGCAAGACATGTGAAAGCACTAAGTGTTATGACTGTTACAGAGACATAGAGGTCACCGAGAAGGATTTTAGAGAATAGTCAAAGAACAGAGTAAACAGAAGGGTTTACCGAGTTACTATATGGGTTACCGAGGTATGCTATAAGCAAGGTAATCTTATTCTGAGCACATAAAATCTGCTATAACATTCCAGATGTAAAGTTGCAGATATTTGTAATGATTTTATTGTAATATTTTGAAGTTGTAAGAGAAACCTTTAATAGGGTAAAAGACTCTTATCAAGTCTATAAATTGTAAAGCCTTGAACTAGGTGCAACATTTAGTTTAAGTGTTGTAAAATCCTTTAGCAAGGTAGATCTAACAGATCTTGATACTCCTAACAGGGTAAGCTATCAGAAATAGCTAAACATGTAGCTCTAATCGAGCAACCTTTATTATTGTAGTAGTGAAGTTGTGGGTGCCATCCCCATCACAGTTTTTCTCTCTAACCAAGAGTTTCTGCGTAACCAAAATATATGTGTTATGGAGTGAATCATGTATGATTGTTATCTGTTTGTTTTAGCTTTATATTATGTTACTACATTATTCAGTTTATGCATAACAGTAAAGTTATTGTTGAAGAAAAGTTTTGGAGTATTGATTCACCCCTCCCCTCTTAGTACATTAGCTTTCCATATTGGGCCTAACAATTGGTATCAGAGCTTCAATATTGGAAAAGGATTTAACTGCCTAAAGAGAAAGATCTTATCAATGGAAGGCTATAAACAATCTCGGAGGATTGTGTATCTACAAGAAGAGCTGGATCATGCTAATCAAGTGATTGCAGACATGCAAAGACAAATGCAAAAATCTCTGAAAGTGAGAAGAAGATTATTTGATGATTTGCAAGACTCTCAAGAGTTAGTGGAACAAATTGAGACATCATCTGAGAACAGTATGTCTGAAGAGACTGAATAATTGATTGGAGTATTGAAAGAAAAGAACAAAGCACTGGCTGATCAACTAAAAGCAATGAAAATAGAACATGAACATTTCAGCACACAGATGACTAAAAATCTTGATGCATTGAGGATAGTCGAGGATAAAGTAAGAGATCTAGAAAGAGAGAAACAACAACTTGATGTCTTAGTATCTGATAAGAATGATGAAATCATAAGGATGACTGGAATTCAATAAAACATGTCAGATCAACTAGGTTATGCACATCATGAAGCAAATCTGAAAGATGATGAGAATCAAGCATTGAAACTTGAAGTATCAAGGTTGACCAATGAACTTGAAACAGAGAACAAATCCAAAGAAACACTAAAGAAGAGTTATGAAGCATCAAAGATGTTGGATGAGCAACTAAACACAAGACAACCCAACAAAGATGCAGGACTTGGTTACAAAGGAAAAGACTCTACCGAGAAGGGAATTCATACTACCGAGAGAGGAGAATCATCAAAGCAAGCTGGAATGAAGAAAAACATCAAAAGAAAGAAGCCTATTTGCAACTACTATGGAAATCAAGGTCATACTACCAACATGTGCCAAATCAGAAAAGGTAAGCAACTGAATGTCACTAAGTCCAATGGTTATTGTTACAATTGCAATAAATATGGTCACACATCTAATCAATGTAGGACAAAGTCTGTTAACAATAACTAGAAGGTAAAATTCAAAGGGTTTTGTAAAAACTGCAATAGATATGGACACAGTACCAAGAAGTGTTGGTTTAAGCATAAGAACTATATGTGGTCAGCACACTGAGCAAATGCTAGAGGTTCCCGAACTCACACAAATCCTTACCGACAGTATTCTGCAGTACCATGGGATTACAATACAAGGATATGGACATATAAGTGCCAAGTTCTTTATAAGGTTTGGGATGAACAACCGAAGATCATGGAGAAATCTTGGTATGGCATATTTTCATTGTCACAAAGTTGGACACTTGGCTAGAGATTGCAGAGATCAACCTAGAAAAGACACTGAGGAAATAAAAGAAAAATTAATGATGATTTGGAAAAAGAAGGAAATTGTGTCAAATGAAGAAAGCACCTTACCTACCGAGTTAGGTGCACCTATTACGAATTAATCAGTAAAGGTATGAAGGGACTACATTCTCTCAAGGTTAAATCTTAATAGTTCCTATTCTATTATGTACTTAATTCAAAATCTGCATAGTTAAAGATGTATTAGTAAGTTTGAAATTCTATCAAAGTCTTTTGGAGCACTTTACAGGAAACCTGTCAAGTCGGTAAATGAAGGAAGTTTGGTTACTTGACTAAAGCGAGAAAAAAAAGGGAAAGAAATTTTAATGGAACCGAGTACATTTAATGATTTTGACCTAACCTACACAGAGCCCGATAAGGTATTTTGTGTACTTAAAGCATTTTCGTGGTCATTTTTACTTACCAAGTTTTTGAGAGAGAAGAGCAAAGAGAATCTCAGGCGATCAAACCTCCTACAAAGCAAATTCAAGGTATTTACATCAAGCTCAATGCATTGTTAAGCTTGTTTATCGATCTTATCAAGTTGCTATTATCTGCTAAGTGTGAAGCGTCTGCCGTTTGAAAATCCTGAAACCCTAAGGATCTTTTGTTAGTTTTTATTTGAAATCTACAAATGGCACCTAAGATCCAAGATCCCATTGTTGTCAAGAATGTTGAAAAGCCCTCACTAAAATACTCATTAACTCCCAAAGTTGAATCTGAACCAGATGACAAAACCGTATTTTCACTCATCCCAGATAGAGTGTTATTAGTCGAGGATGTGAGATTCTTCACCAAATGTCATGTTGAAGAACTAGGTCATGTTGAAATCAAAGACACCTATGATGAACTATGCACAGATGGTAAATTGAATAGCAAGTATGAGAACATTAAGATCAAGGGATTAACTGAAGCCCTAACCTATCGCCATGTGTTCAAACCCCAGTGGGTCAAGTTTGTTCTGAGCAGAGTTCATGATGATTTCATGTGGTTAGAAGAGAAACCATTTAAGATTACCAAGGAAATCATTCATCTGATTACCGGTTACCCTATTTATGATCATGCCCAAGCCCAAAAGATGATATCACAGAAGGAATTGATCAGTTTAACCGGAGTGGAATCAGATTGCAGTGGACTGAAATTAAATAATGTCACTGATGCAGAACTAAAATTTTCCATTAGAGTAATAGGTTATTGTTTCTTCCAATCGGCAAGGGAAAACAATGTACCCTGTGCAATAGTAGACATAGCATACAAAATTGTGAAAAAGGGCATGAAAATTGATCTTTGTGAGGTGTTGCTGAAAAACCTATTTGAGAATCTGAACACCATCAGGAAGCCAAAGAAGAACAACTCGGCTAATACACTAAAGTTTGGATCACTACTTGTATGCATGTTTTTCTATTTTGAAAAATTCTTTCCATCAGTTGGTAAAGTTGTTTGGGAACTACACCGACCAATCACCCATCAGATCAATGACTTCATCAAGAAGTTAGGTGATAATTTCAACGATATTATGGATGATTACTTCAGTAATTTCCAAGAGAAAATGCATAACAAGTATAGAATTCCACCCCAGCTAGTGGAGAAATACAAAAATGACATATGTTTTGAAGTAGACACCGATTACTATTATGTGAATGTTGTGGAATCAAGAACTCAATCTTTGTCACCTATGAGATACGAGATTGATTTTGACATCACACAACAGCAAATTGATGCATTTCTCACATTACCGAGACATGCTACCGAGCTGAGGTATGGAACCTATGAAGAAGTGAAGGAAAAAGTAAAGATGAGCATTGTAGTACCCAAAGCTACAAGAAAGGCAACAAAGATGATTAAGGCATTATTAGAGAAATTCGGAGAAGATTATTCCTCCACACCTGTCAAAGCCACTTTAGCCATTACCGAAGGGGAATCTGAAGCCCAAGAGGCAGCTATAACACTAAGCACCGATTTGCCTAAGGGAAAAGTGTTAAAAAGAAAGAAACTGGATTCATCAAAGGCCTCACCGACTCCACCAGCAAAGCGACCTAACACTAGAGCATCTATAGCTTCACCGAGTAAGAAAGAAAAGAGTGTTACTATTCCTGAGGTAACAAAAACTTACAAGAAAACTACTCGGAGACTCATTTTGCCAAAAGAGTCTAGCAACACCGAATCTGAGGATGCAAGCAAATTTTAGATTGTCAAGAGCAAGAAGGTAAATGTACATAGTGTTGAAAATTTCCATGCTAATCTAAAAGAATATGGTGGATTTGGAGGATTTAGATATGTTAAGTATGAAACCAGAAATAATGATGAAAAGAGACAAATTGAAGAAGCTGTCATCTGCACACTTCTAAAATTCTGGTTGGCTCCGTTGGAACTATCTAAGTTACTTCCAAATGAATTATATTTACATATTGACAATAAGTGGAAGTATGCAATGGACTCGGAGAAATAGATCAGAGAAAGAAGTCTGGTACATCTCTTTCCTGACATGTCAGTAGCTGAAATAAAGGAACATCTGACAACCTACAACTCAAAGTTTCTCGTCAAACAAAGAGCCTTGAAATTGATGAATGGGCTATATATTGAAGTAGAAAATGAGACAAAAGCAAAGTGGTAGGAAATCTTTAAAATCAAGGATGCTGGTGAGCAAGCTACAGTTGAAATTGTTGATGTCACAGAGCAAGATCCTGATGTTACCAAGCAAGACCCCGCTGACACCATTCAAATAGATGAAGATATCATGGATACAGAGGCACGAGAACAGGAAATGATAGAAGGCAATGCATATGCAAAACTTTTATCCAGTGAATCAGTCTTGGAACAAGTTCAGCCTTATCCACCAGTCAATCCACCTGTCTCAATCGAAACCCCTTAGGATACGGATCAAGGCATCGAAGGTCACAACTCTACAACAGGAGAAGGTACTACTCAAGAACAGGCGTCTCAAGCACCTTCTAGCACTAAAAATGTTGCAACTAAGACACCGAGTACCGACACACCAAAGGACTCTATAGAGGCTAAAGAAACCGACCAAAGTGTTGCCTCTACCGAGCAACCTACCGAGGGTCATCAAGCCTCACAAGCCATTGTCTTAGTCTAGTTGGTGAAAGGTAAAGAAAAGAAGATGAAAAAGCATAGTTTTAAAGTTGATTTGTCAAAACCAATAGTGTTGCCCAATGTTGATATATCAAAATTAAAGGGGCAGGCACTCATTGATTTCGGTGAACTATGCAAAGCAAAGGCCGAACAAGAGAAGAAAATGGCAATTCAAAAGAAAAATAAAGTACTTCAGAAGGTGAAAGCACTCTTAATAGATATGCTACGTGAAGCTATAGTGTCAACATATGTAGCCATCCACATTCAACTGGATGAACTCCTAACAAAGATAGAGACATCTGGAGTAGATGCATCGGAATATTTGAGCAAGCTAAAAGACAAAGAGCTCACTGCAAAAATGATACAAGAGGTACAAAAAGCTATAGCTATTGGCAAAGTTAAACTTGTCAAATTTATTGTTGAGTTGACTCCTCAACTCAAGCATATTCATTATTTATTTCAGAAACTCTGTATATTTTCTTTATTCATTAAAGACATCAAAAATAAAATGGAAGCAATTGAGAAAGAGATCATGGATCTCTCAAATAAGTTGACCACAAAGCCAAATTCAGTTCAGAATTTCTATACAAAGCTACAATAGCTCATGGCTCAATAATTGGACCTTAGAAATGAAGAACACAAGATCAGGATGGACATAATGACACTTCAGACATTATTCCTTCCTCATCTTTCATCCGTCCAAGAATAGATCAACCGAGCCACATACCTATCTGTTACACAAGAGGGAAGCACTTTAGATGGCTTAATATCATTATTGACTAACATTCAAGCCCAGAATTATTTAATGGACAGTGTAAAGGATGCACTCTCTGTCGCTCTCACCGAAGCACGGACAAAGTACAAATCCATTTTTGACCAGTTGCCACCTCCAAATGGTAACTAAGTTTTGATGTTTGTCAAAAAGGGGGAGTGATACAGTATTAGAGGAGTGATATAGTATTCAAAGCATCAAAGTTTAGTATCAAGAAAAAGGAGTGTAGTATATAGGGGGAGTATACCTAGCAGAGTACCCAAGAGCAGTGAATAGAACAGTAAGCAAAGAACAAGAGTAGATCACCGAGCATGCAAAATTAGAGTTTTGTACAATATATCGATAAGGGGAGTATATCTGGATTTACTATTTCATTGACTATTGTATATATTGTCAGTATAGTCAAATTTTGCAAGTATATAGATTATTATGTTATAACTTTGAAAGTAGTTTTTTGTCAAACATCTCAACTAATGTCAAAAGGGGAGATTGTTACTACTTATCAAGTTCCCATTAGTTTTATGTTCAAAGTTATTCTATATACTCTAGTCGGTTATCTCTACTGAGATATTCAGTCAATATGCACAGTCTAGTCGGTTATAGAAGAAAGTAGTCTCAGAGCGTAGTATACACCGAGCTATCTACCAAGTATCATTCCATGTCTACCGAGCAGCAAAGATGACACACCGAGTTGATATGCACCGAGTGAAACATGTTACCAGATTCACTGAACCTAGACATACATATGAAAACGTGTTACAAGATCGAGGAACATCTAACCGTTATCACATTGTAAATTGCACTTAAAGATTATGTATGATTTTGAGGTCATCTAACCAATGAAATATTTTGCATGGTTATTCATTTGATAAAACATGTTTGTAAGATCGAAGCAATGAATGGATCACCGACATAAGAGATCTATTTATACAACATGGATTAAGATCAGAAATATACATGTAGCATGATAGAAAGGAAGATATAGAAATATATGAAGCAAGACATGTGAAAGCAGTAAGTGTTATGAATGTTACAGAGACACAAAGGTCACTAAGAAGGATTTCAGAGAATAGTCAAAGAATAAAGTAAACAAAAGGGTTTACCGAGTTACTATATGGGTTACCGAGGTATGCTATAAGGAAGGTAATCTTATTCTGAGCACATAGAATCTGCTATAACATTCCAAATGTAAAGTTGCAGATATTTGTAATGATTTTATTGTAATATTTTGAAGTTGTAAGAGAAACCTTTAACAGGGTAAAAGACTCTAATCAAGTCTATAAATTGTAAAGCCTCTAATCAGGTGCAACATTTAGTTTAAGTGTTGTAAAATCCTTTAGCAAGGTAGATCTAACAGATCTTGATACTCCTAACAGGGTAAGCTATCAGAAATAGCTAAACATGTAGCTCTAATCGAGCAACCTTTATTATTACAGTAGTGAAGTTGTGGGTGCCATCCCCACCGCAGTTTTTCTCTCTAACCAAGAGTTTCTGCGTAACCAAAATATATGTGCTATGGAGTGAATCATGTATGATTGTTATCTTTTTGTTTTAGCTTTATATTATGTTACTGCACTATTCGGTTTATGCATAACAGTAAAGTTATTGTTGAAGAAAAGTTTTGGAGTACTGATTCACCCCTCCCCTCTCAGTACATTAGCTTTCGATATTGGGCCTAATAATGTGTCCTCTACTTATATTGAAAATTTCAGAAAAATATATTTTTTATGTTTTGTTTGTACTTATGTTCCACAAACATACACTTTCTTTTCAGTGTTTCCCCAAAATTTAGTACTATTGCAGTGAAATTTCAAATTTTCACCAAATAGATTTAGATTTTTCCAAAAAATAACTAGTAGCTTAGGAACTAGATTCAATTTGCTATATATTTTGTTCTTACATATTTTCCAAATTATGTTAATAACTTATTCAAATTTCTATGTCAAGTTACCTAACTCAAAGTTTATGGATTTGTATTGCCACTTAAGCACCTAGTTTAGACCCCCATGGTCCTGCACACATTGATTTCTCCCCCTCTTCTAATTTCCCTTTATCTTCATCTCTCCCTCTATGTTCCTCTCTCTATCCACCTATCTCTCTTCCTAGATCTCTATATCTATATCTTTTTACCACTATATTTTTTATCTAGATCCATATTTGTTTGTCTATCTCTATGTATCTTTATCGTGTTTTCACTCCATCTTTCTCCACCCTTACATATGTTTGTCTACTTCTCTATCTATACACACCTTCCTATTTCTATATTTATCTTTCTATCTCTCCCTCTCTACATATTTATCTCTCCCATCTCTATTTATCCCAACCCCCCTCTTTCTCTCTCTCCAACATTATTTACTAAATATACCAATTGACCTCATGTACTACATAATTCTATGCAAAAAGAAAAAGGCCAATTTTTTTCCTAATTAACCTTCCGCACCTTTTCAGCATACCCATTGCACAATAGGGTGCAATCACTCTATTTTAGATTTTTTGTGTAGACTCTAAATGAATATAGATGTAGAACAAAAAGGTGGCAAGAGCACTTTTTGTTCCAATCTGTGGAGGGTATAAAGCGAGACCAGGTGACTAGGACCTAATTTCACTTTTCCCAACACATTGGGAATACAAAAGAGCCTAGGGAGATAGCTCACTTTGGATACTTCTTATGAGAAAGAGAGAGACAAGGATTATCTCTTAGGGTTTCTATTTCTCTTGTTGTATATGAAGAGAAGATGTGAAAAATAGGGTGTGATCAAATAGACTAGGAAATAAACAATGAAGCATATATGAACTGAAATTGCAGAAACTTGCAGGAGTGAAACTAAGATACCGAAAGAAGAGAAGGGGGAGGAATTTGAATGTGTACCTAGTAGAAAAAAAAATGAGTCAAACTTCCCGAGACATGGGTGCCACACCCTGATCTTGTTTTGTCTGATAGAGAGTTGCAACTGAAATTATGCAAACTTGAGGTCCTGAGCTTCCACCCTACCAAATTTCACCTAAAAGTGGGGGGACTAGGGTACCACGCCCCTATCTTGGGAAGGACCAGGATGCAACACCCCTATCCCTGATGATTTTGGGATAGATCTGAGGCCTTAAGACAATCCTTGTGTCTTTTAGTAATCTTGAAAGTCTTCCAGGTACCTGTACCTGTACTTGCAACTGAAAATAGGGTTTTGGGTGGCTATATGGGGTTTTACTTTAGTCAAACCCCTATTTTTCCACCTCAACAAAGAGCTGATTTGTATAATAAAACAGTGTGTGTAGGAATCTTTTGTGTGTGCAAGACCCTAAAATGATGAATGCAAACAATCTAGAGTAACCGTATGCTTTAAAGAGTAAACCCTAAATGCTTGTAATTGACAAAGTAAATGATCTAAATCAATGATTCTAAGTGATCTAAAGCATAAATGTAAATATGCAAATTGATGTAATGAAGCTCATACAAAGACATGAAACCATACCCAACCCCAAGGGAGGGGTACAAGGCAATCTTCATTTGATGATCTCCTATTGCTTTCCTACATCTTCAAAAGCCCCCAATTGATGAATGAATGCTTGGTAGATGTTGTTGAATGTTGTTGAAGACTCCAAAAGACCTTCTCTTTCACTGCATACAAGGCTCCTTAGCCAAAAAATTCTTCCAGTTGGCCTTCAAATGAAGAAAGAGAGCTCTTATGTATGAAACCCTAGATCTTAATTTCATCTTTAGGCTGACCTAGGATTTGTATTTTCTACCAATTTCTTGGGGTTAGGAATTATAATATCATAGAATTATGCTCCCAATTTTTTTGGAAAAATGTCGTTGACCGTGCATAACTTATGCACGGTCTGACCAACTTTTCACCAAATTTTTAGGGTTGTTAGATATGTGATGATATTAGAGTGAATCCCAAAGTTACAGCTGATTTCAAGATGTTTTGATATGCAAAATCAAGCCTTAAAGGTCAAAATAAGACATAATTAGGGTCTATGATTTAATGATTTATTGGAGGAATAAAATAAAAAGGGGCACACTTAGGGTAAAGGACCCAATTTTATGATGTAGGGAGTGATGAAATATGACTTTAGATTTAATTAAATTAATTAATTAAATTCTTAAAGGGAAATTTCAGTGCAAGATGCAAAGACACTAAGGCGCGTGCTAAACTAAGCATATAATTATACCACCCTAGCAAGGGTGTACAATTTATGACATTACATTTAGCCCCTACTTTAGCGGTCATATGACACTACATACATATGAAAGCTAAAGTAAAGAAAAGTAAACATTCATGAAAAAGGATATATCCACAAGTTGTCAGACAAAGCCCCCAGCGGTATCTGCAATACACAGTTAGGAATCGCACCCTACAAAACCACATGTTAAATAAAATAATAAAATCACCTAAATTATTACTAAGTAAGGTGATAAAAATTTGAGGGTAGCTATATGCCCCCCTTGTTTCGGCTTGCTAATTTAGTGAGTTGAAACAGGGTATCATGTTTACCACATTGAATTGTGAAAGAAGATTGATGAGAAATCCTCACAAGAAGATTTGATACAAGATCAAAAACAAATGGAGAATCATTTGGTAAGAAAGAGGACTAAACTTCAATTCCAACACAACAAAGAGTGTGACGATTTGAGAGCTCTCTAACACAAGATGAAAGATTTAAATGGAAAAAAATGATAAATGATAAATGATATACAAGAGATATAATCCAACAAAGAATGTCACTCCGTAAAGAAAATTGGAAAAGAATGGAGGATTGAAATGACATCAAAAAGGTATTATTTATAGCAACACTCTTATAAAAGAAGGCAAGATATCCTCATCGGGGACATGCATGTTCACAAAATAAAAGGGCTTATTATAAAAGATACTACTCAATGAAGAAAATAAATTGATGAATGATCAAAGACTTACAACACCAAGGAGGAAGTCCCAATTAAGGATATGTAGTTAAGATCCCCATTAGGGATGCTTGTTCCAACATGAGAGAAGGAATTCAAATATGAATACACCTCTACAACCAATAAGAAATCCTTATAGAAGACGCTACTTTACAAAGGGGAAATTTTAATCTTAAGGATGAGAGATGTTTGAAATCACTCTTGCCCCCCATATATAGGTAGAAGAGATGAGATAGAAATAGGCTATTATGTTGCTTTCAAAAGTATGATTGCATGTGAAATTGTACCATCATGAATGACAATGAGCCTCCAGTAAGTGAGCTACCAATGTCACATAATGATGAGCAACATAATAGCCATTCATGTTATTTAAAGACATGATAGATTGAATGAGGTATTTGAATATAACATGTTAAATGGTCACTATAAGTGAGATTAAAAACATGTATAAAATGATGAATATTAAAAAGCCTTTAGAAAGAGAGAATTTTATAAGAGAAGAATAGGCCACTAAGTGATGCTTTTATTGCACACAAGAAATATTAGGAGAGGGATAAGTGTAATTCATTAGAGCCTTATTCCTAGAAGAAGGGATTTTAGAATGAGTAGAAGATAAAGTCTCATAAGTGGGATTAGAAATCTCTTGAGGAGATTCATAAAGAGATTTATTCATCACCAAAATTTCCTTATTAGGGGGATGAGTGTTGAAAGAAGTACAAGATTATTTAATTGAGGTGAGATCATCATCACTACTAAATATAGCATTCACGTTGAGAGATGGTCTTTTAGATGCTTTGGTGGGCTTAGAGGGATTATATCCAAGTCCAAATTAAGCTTCATGTGTGTTATATTCTAAAGGAACTTTAATTCCTTGTTCATTTGCACCACAACTATTGTCATTATAGCCACTATTAGCGAAAATGTGAAAACCAAGACCATAAAGGGATGCCAAATCGGAAAGAGATGGTTGTGCCTCATCGGTCTTAGTGCTATATGAATTAGAGGAAGGATTTGAGGAATTATTGAATTAGAAGCATCTACAAAGTTGTTACTTAGTTGTTTAGAGAAAGTGGGTTGCTCTTTAGGTTCCTCCTTAGATTTCTCCTTCTCAGTCTTAGATTCTTTCGAAGATACTCTATACTCTCCTATAAAAGTAGGGTTAAAGTCTAGAGATCCCCAATCATCATCTAAGAGCACTCCTTCGGGAGAAAAAAAATCTTTGGGAGTAGATTCTGATTGAGTAGAAGAATTGGGAGTACTAGAAGGAACAAGATCATTAAAGGAAATAGATGTATTTGAAGAAGTAGGAGGATTGGGAGAAGAATGGGATGTAGTTGAACAAAAAGATCCACATTTTAATGGAGCTTGAAGATTGGTATCAACTAACAAGGTGTATGGCTTATTGTCATAAATGAACTTGACTTGCCTATACAAAGTTGAGGGGACAACTTTCATGCTATGAATCCATAGTATCCCTAATAGAAGGTTATATGTAAAATTACTGGTCATGACATGAATAGGTGTAGATAAAGTAACAATACCTAACTTAATAGGCAAGGTTATGATACCTAAATATTTTTTAGCAACATTATCAAAGCCTCGAATAGAAATAGAAGCAGGTTCGATGAGAGAACAATCCACATTAATCTTATTCAATAAGTCCACATTGCAAACATTAAGGCCAGATCCATTGTCCACAAGGGTTAGTCTTATATCATTATTGTTGATAATAACCACAATCATATTGGATCATATTGATGTTGGATTTCATGAGAAGGTAATTCATCTTGTGTGAATGTAATTTGAGCTTTGAGTTTTTTTGTAGGATCAATCAAAGAAGCCATGTTATTAGGTGTCACTGCAAGTGGGAGATCTAAGTTTTTCAAAGCATCTTGTAATATCCCATGATAAGAAGGTAAAGTTTGAACCAGATCCCAAATAGAAATATTGGCAAGAGTAGCTTTAAGTTGTTCAACGAGATCATACTCCTTACTAAGAGTCTGTGATATACGAGGTGCTTATGGAAGAGTAGGTTGAGAGGGATGAAGTGAAGTTGGGGTAACTGGAAGAGGATTAGGTTTCCTATTATTTCTTGTGTTGTAGGTATGAGAAACCACATGATAACTCTCGTTAGTGATTTTCTTAGCATACTCATAAGGGCTCTTAGTAGGATAACCTCCTTGCACCATAATAACATGTTTCTTAGGAGTGCAAAAAGAATCATTAGCATAACCACCTTGAACCACTAAGATAGGCTTACGTTGAGAACTTTGAGAAGGACAAGAACCTTGTACTGTGAAGAGTGGTTTATTAGGTGTTTCATTCACATGTATCAGCATGATTGAAGATGGTTTAGGAATATCAAAGGTGTCCTTATGAATTATAGAAGAAGAATGGACAATATTGTTGGAAGAATTGTTGATCGTCTCTTCTTTCCCTAAAATGTTATCATGGATAAGTTAAATTTTAGGAGGTATACTAGGAGTAGGAATTGATGTTTTATAAGGAAGAGTATTAGTAGGAAAGGTCATATCATCCTTTATCATCAAAGGATCTATAAGGGGAATAGACTCTCTAGGAGAAGGATCAACATTACTCTCTAAAGTTTCACCTTTGAGAGGGAGACCTTTGAAAAAGATGTTAAAAATCTCTTCTTGAGCTAAGGTATCCTTATGAGTAGAACCTAGTTGGGTAGAATGAGATGCCTTACATTTAGAGGAAAAATCATTGAGATTCATGGAAGGTGAGATGCTATCAAGAGAGTTATCAATCACAATTTCATCCTCTTTGGCTAGGGTTTTCTCATGGGGTAGAGAATAATCAACACCTTCTTCTAATTGTTCATCCCAAATAGTGAGGTCATTGAAAAAAGTATTAGAAATATCTTGCACAAAGATGTCCTTATTGCTATTTCCAATTTTGGGAGAAGCGATAACATTATTCATTAATTATTCATCCTTAGGAGGGAGAGCATCACTACATGTGTTTAAATCGTCATCTTGCCTAAAAATGTGTTCAATAAGATGTTTAGGGGAGAGAGAATTAAGAAAATTGAATATGATTTCATGTTATTTTTATAAGGCATCTTTATGGGTAAGACAAGCTTCGGGGCAATGAGAAGCATTTCTCATTAATACATCATCTCTAGTGGGAATTTTGTTGAAGTAAAAAATGGAAATGCCATTACTAGGAAAAGTAGGAACAATACCATCTTCTTGCACAAAATGATCCTCATGAGGGGAGCATTATTTAGGAGGGAGATGAACATCTTTCTCCAAAGATTCATTCTTAGGAAGGAGATCTTTGAAAGAAGTGCTCATAACCTCTTCTTGTACTAACATGCCTCTATTGGTAAGACCAAATTTAGGAGAAGATTAGTGAATGTCCATAAATACCTTTTCACTTAGAGAGGAATAATATAAAGAAGGAAAAGTAAAACTAAGAAAGGTGTTTATGATATCATCCTCTTCCTCTAAGATAGCTAGATGGGAAGGGCAAATTTTAGGAGAATTGTCAATATCACTCTTCAAATCTTCATCCTTAGAGCATGGGAGAGTTTTGAAGGAGCTGGTAACAACTATTTTAGGCACTAAAATTTTGTCATATATAGGAGGAGGTTCTTTAAGAGATGGAAAATTTGAAGCAAGGTAAGCTAACCCATTATCACATCTATGAAATGAATGCATCATGACAACAATTTTCCTCTTTCAAATGATAACATATGCAAAATAGAAGGAAATGTTCAATTTTAACCAATGCAAGCACTCTAAATGTTGATTTAGCAAATGAAATTTATGAGTGAAATGTGTTCCTAAATCAGATCTGAAATTAATGATCCAAATTAAGCTATCCACAAGTTCAATTTTGAAATGAAAAAAATAGGGTTTTAACAAAATTGACCCCTAAATTTTTTAAATTTACAAGAAATTGAAACTTGTAAATGTAAATTTGAATTTGAAATAGAAAAAACACTCAGATCTGAGAACATAAATCAGAATTAAAGAAGATTGGATTCACGTCAGATTCACCAAAAATGTGGAGGGTAAAAAGCGAGACCAAGTGACTAGGACCTAATCCCACTTTTACCAACACATTAGGAATATGAAAGAGCCTAGGGAGATAGATCACTTTGGCTACTTCTTGTGAGAAAGAGAAAGAGAGACAAGGATTATCTCTTAGGGTTTATATTCCTCTTGTTGTATATGAAGAGAAGATGTGAAAAATAGAGTGTGATTGATCAACTAGACTAGGAGATGAACAATGAAGCATATATGAACTAAAATTGTAGAAACTTGCAGCATTGAAACTAAGATATTGAAAGTAGAGAAGGGGGAGGAATTTGAATGTGTACTTGACACCAAAAACTAAGTCAAACTTCCTAGGATAGGGGTGCCACGCCCTGGTCCTTTTTTGTGTAGTACCCCTACCCTAATCAATTTCTAATCTCAGTTTGACCTTGGTTAGTTTATCATATTATAGTGTTATAGTCAAGTGTTTTGATTTTAGTACATACCTATTAATGTGGTTTCGCACTAGTTTGTATGAAATTTTATTAGTTCTCCTATTTCCTGTTATTAATCTTGGGCTAACACTTTCATTAAATTTATATATGTATGCATGTATGACTCTTGGTTGCAAGAGTTTTCAGGTATAGTACCGCATGGGTGCGAGGTTCGTCTCCACCTAGATTCGTAGGTTTAAGTGTACCTCTGTGATTCTTAGAGTTGGATTAGGTGGTCGTAAGACCCTCCTTTCACCATAGTCGTGCTCAATTAAGCATCGTCAGTCATCATTGGGACTCCCTTTGTTTGGGTATGTAGGTCGTCTACCTGTGTGGCTTTCTTGGATTGTGTGTTTTATGTGTGGTTAAATTGAGTATTTAATCCTTAGTATTTTATTTTATTTAATGTGTATTTACGCATTAGAATTTTGGGGACTAAATTAAATAGATTCCTTTTATGCGATTAATCATTGATTGGAATTGCTCAATTCAAGTTGGTAGCAAGTTCAATTAAATGATTAATTTACTTAGATATGCTTTTGGAAAGGAAAGATTTAAATTAATTTAATCTCTTTTCCTTTTAAAAATAGAAAGGTCAATTTCAATTATTTAAAGAAAATCAATTTTAATTAGAAAAGCAAGTTAATATATATTTTGATAAAGTGTGAAAGATTAACTTGGGGATTATATATATATATATATATATATATATATATATATATATATATATTGCCCTCATAATATTTTTGAAATTTAAATGTTAAGTTGTGTTAATTTGGAAAATTAGAAATTAAATGAGGAAGAGGCATTTTGATTTTTTGAAATTAGAAATAAATTGTGTAAAAGTATTTTCATTTTAAACAGGAGATTTTTGGTCAAAAACTGGGCATTAAACCTAGGGTTTGAAAAAAAATTTGGAAGGATATTTTTGGAAGTATTTTGAAAAATATTTTTTAGAGATTGAAAAAATTGGGGATTTTGCAAAAGAAAGGATTTTTGGAGCTTGCAGGTTGGGCTCTCTTTCAATCTTGCTAGGATTGTTGAACCAGGTAGGTCTCTGGTTTATTTCATTGGCTTCTTTGTTTTAAAGAAATTGTTTTGGATTTTGAAGAAATCTGTTTGTGAAGATTAAAAATCTAATCTATCTGGGGAAAACGAAACAATTATAATTTTATTTCCAATCCATATCCTTCTTGTTTTGTTTCCATCTCAGGTTTAGATTTTGGTTGCTCAGGTTGTTTTGAAATTTTTTTTAAAAATTGGGTTGGCTGTTTACAATGAAAATTTATTAAAATTCCAAATTAATGCTTTCAAATTCAAGCTTTAATCAAAGAAATTTGTTTGTGTTTGGATAAATAATTAAAGTTTAACTTTTTTTTAATGTTATAAAAAAAATATGGAGTTATAAATTATATTTTATTTAAAAGTGTGTTTTTATATATATTACATTTTTTTATTAAAAAGTTTTAATTATAAATTTTATTTATTAAATTACTAATTAATGTATATATATAATTAATGAGTAATTAATATATATATATATACATATATATATGTATATATATACATGTATATATATATGTATATATATACATATATATATATGTATGTATATATATACATATATATATATGTATGTATATATATACATATATATATATGTATATATACATATATACATATATGTATATGTATATATATATACATGTGTGTATATATACATATATATATACATGTATACATATATGTATATATATACATATATATATACATATATGTATACATGTATATATATATGTATATGTATATGTATATATACATATATATATATGTATATGTATATGTATATATACATATATATATATGTATATATATATATGTATATATATATATGTATATATATATATGTATATATATATATGTATATATATACACATATATTAATTAATGTTTAATTTTCATTTTCTTTTTTTTAAAAGATGCTTGGAGGAAGTATCTTATTAGGAAAAGATAAAATAATATTTTATTTGGAAATTTTTTGAAAATAAAATAAATTTATTAATTGGTAAATTTTAAATAATATATTATTTGTGAAATTAAATGATAATAGGTCATCTGGAAATTTTAGAAATGAAATATTTTATCATTGGATATTTTGAATATTTAAATGATAATACTATTGGAAATATTGGAAAATTAATAATGTATCGTTTGGGAAAATTGGTAAATTAACAATATTTCAATGTAGTAAAATAAATGGTTTAGTTTATATTTTTTCTCTGTATTGAGAAGTAGACAAATGGTATTATTGCAATTGAGGTATTGTATTTACCTTGTAATGGTGATTTTTTTGTTAATGTATTTTGAAAAGTTAGATCATTTAGAAAACTTGATCGACTTTTATTGTTTAAATCAATATGGAAAAAGATTGTCTCTACCGATTATTGCCTATGCAAGTTTAAATTTATATATTTGCTTTTGCTTGAATAATGGCAAGGCTTGATTTATTTGATTGCACCCTATCATATGGATTGATTTGGGGTACCTATTTCTATCCTCGATCTCGAGTTTGACAGTTGTTTTGTGGTAGTGATGTATTTGGTCATGTCCTTTATGCGGGTGTTGAATGATGATTTGTGGTTGACCATAGTTGGTCAGGTCTCTAGTTAGATTATCGTTAGTCAGTGCACCTCATATGAAGTCATGTTTGATCAAATGGTTATTTCCTTCATTTTAAACTCTGTTTGCTTGACCATGTGTGTTCCTTGGTTTATGAGTTTGTTTGAGTATAGTCTAGTGTCATACGGGAAAGTGCCTTTCGATTGGGGACCGCACCCAAAATGGTTGTTGGGTAACCCATCAAAAGTGTGTCTAATAAGTGATAACCTAATAGTATATTAGAGAGTTAGTTAATGAATCACTAAGTATGATAATTGTGCCTCACACATTGGAGGAGTCCTAACACAAACTCGACATGCTGTGATAAGGCCTGAAATGGCAAACCATCATCCTTGTCTTCACGAAAGGATGTGTGGGTCCACATGAGGCTTGGATGAGCTGGATTTTTTGAATAGGTTGCCAGAGTAACCCAGTGTATGGGGTCAGAACCTATGAAGACCTACCATGGTAACCATACCAGGTCATGTGATGACACTTGTCCCTATGTTCGCTAGTGTGTTGTTGTGTTGTCTTGATAGGAGCACTTTTATGGAGTCATCATGTTTCTTATGCCCTTGTGAGTACTTGATATCATGCTAGACCTTGGGTTGCGATGTCTTAGTTTTGTGGATGCTCTAGTGGACCTTTTTTTTGCTTCTATTATGTTTAGTTGGATCCTTTTCTATTCAGGGATCATTTATGTATTTATTGACCGATGTGGTCATTTGTATATTGGTTATGTTCGCCTTGATGGAAGGATTGTAAATGATGTAAAACTTATGTATTCTTAACTTATTTAATGATCAGAGGGGTGTTGTAGTTGAGAAGACCCGGAGATGAAGCCCTCTAGGGGTGAACTCCGATATCAATTTGGTGTTATGTGATGCTTATGCTCTTATGTTTCATTTTTCAGTTTTAGCATGTATGAATGGCATTATGATAGAATGTATAAAGTGGATTAGATGAAAGTAATCATAAATGCATGCATGCAGTCATCTTTTAAATGCAATAAATTGGGTCATGAAAGAATGTAGACTAGAATAATGGATTATATTCAGTTATTGTTAAGGAAATCAAGCGTGCATGGAAAGATCTCATTGGTTTATGAAGAAATTCAAGTGTGTTATAAAATTAGATGAATGAATTACATTTTAATGAAAAGCTTGATCGTAAGGTATGAATAAATCTCAATGGATGAACCTTATCATGTGATCTATATTTTTATCTTACTGAAATAAATTATCCTTATTTGAGAATTATCTCATTATTAAGATAATCAGCTTAATGGATTAATTAGTGTGAGTTAAGTTGAATGTGGAATTAAGTAATCACATTGGGAAACTCCTTAGGTGTTAGTTGATGTCTTTCACTATGTTATCTAAACTTTTGATAACTCATTGTATCATTGCATTGTGTCTTATTTTAAAAAAAAATTATACCCATTTGTGTGTTTTAGCTTTATCCCTTTGGGGTTTCCTGGCGAGGCATTACATTTGGTATCAGAGCCAGGTTGCAAACACTAGGATCTGTGGTATCGCTTGTGCCCTTAGTTGGTGTGAGGTATATCGACCTTATGTTGTATGCTTGTCCATCTTTTGTATATGTGTGATTGAGGCATAGGATCTTGAAGATCTTAAGGTCTCGTGCTCTGTTCTGTTGTGTATTCTTTTGAGCAAACCTTAATTGTGTGTAAAGTGTGTGTTCACACCTTGCTTTCACCTTCTTGATGTTGGTGCTTTTTGAGTGATTATATGTGCTTATCTTGAATCTGAAAGTACGAAATGTACTTGTTTTAAGATTATGATCTAGCTTTTTATGATTATGATCTAGCTTAGTGTTGTTCGCTTGAAGGACTTGGGTATGTGCAGGATCATGGTGTGCCAAAACAGGCCCTTAAGTGGTAATGAAATTTCAGAAAAATCAGAGTTATGCAACTTGACATGAAAATTTGAATAAGTTGTGAACATTATTTTAAAATATGTAAGAAGAGAATATATAGAAAATTGAATGCAGTTTCTACGCTACTAGTTGTTTTTTGGAAAAAAAAAATCCCATTTGATGAAAATTTCAAATTTCAATGCAGTGGTACTAAAATTTCAGGAAAAAAATAAGAAGTAGACGTATGTCTGACCACCCTAATCACAATCAAATCTTAATATTTTTTTATAATATTTATAATATAAGTATTAGACTCATGTCTGAATGTGACACATTTTTTTTAAAAACAATTTATGAATTAAATAATTATTTATGATTTTTTTACTACAACTTTTCAGAAATTCAGAAACTCCTACATCTGACCACCTTAACTTGGTCAAAACCTTATGAAATTTAATTTTTTTAAATTTTTCCCTATATTAGACAAAGCATAGGATGTGACACATGTTTTGGTTTCAAAAAATGTTATACCGTTTGAAAGTTATGAGTGTTTTTCAATCAGTATATCAATCAGGACTATTGTCAGAATTCAATTAGAAAATAAATAATAATTATTTACTAAAGTCAAAATAAGACAAGCCTTATATTGTTGGAAAGTTGGGAACGTCCTTAAAAAACCCTTTTCGTTTTATCAATTTTGGCTACAAAAAAAGTCGTCAGCCACCAGTGTAAAGTCTGGAAAATCAAGGAATACTGAAAAACACGTTTTTTCAGTTGACTTTCCAGGCTTGTCGCTTCCAAGCCTAATACCAAAGCATTCCCGAGCCAAAATTTGAAATTTGAAAATTTGAGTACAAAAATCGGATATTGGATAAAATCGAATATCAGATTTTATCTGATATCTGATTTTTGTACAAAAATTTGCGGTCCCCAAACAATTTCCCTTTGCTACCATTTATGAAGTAAATTGCCACATGGCAGAAATTCGATATCCGATTAAATCAGATATTGGATTTTATTGGTCATATTTTAGAGAGAGAGAGAGGAGGAGAGGGAGAGAGAGAGAGAGAGCGAGAGAGAGAGAGGAGGAGAGGGAGGGAGAGAGAGAGAGAGAGAGAGAGAGAGAGAGAGAGAGAGAAAGAGATGAGGAGAGAGAGAGAGAGAGAGAGAGAAGGAGAGGGAGGGAGAGAGAGAGAGAGAGAGAGAAGGAAAGAGAGAGAGAGACCATATGATCCCTAATGACACAATTTGGTGTCTTAAGGGGTTCTATGGTGTCGTTAGGGGTCATATGGTGTCTTGTGACACCATAGGACACCTTAAGACACCAAATCATGTCGTTAGGGGTCATATTTACACCATATGACCCCTTAGGACACAATATGACCCCTTAGGACACAATATGACCCAAAGCGACCCAATATGGTGTCCTAAGAGGTCATAAGGGTTCATGGGACACCATATGACCCCTTAAGACACCATATGACCCCTAACAACACCATAGGACCCCTTAAGACACCAAATCATGTCATTAGGGGTCATATTGTTTCTTACAGGGTCGTAGGACACAATATGACCCCTAATGACATGATTTGGTGTCTTAAGGGGTCCTATGGTGTCGTTAGGGGTCATATGGTGTCCATAGGGGTCATATGGTGTCCCATGAACCCTTATGACCTCTTAGGACACCATATGACCCCTAATGACACCATATTGCATCGCTTTGGGTCATATTGTGTCCTAAGGGGTCATATTGTGTCTTAAGGGGTCCTATGGTGTAAATATGACCCCTAACGACATGATTTGGTGTCTTAAGGGGTCCTATGGTGTCACAAGACACCATATGACCCCTAATGACACCATAGAACCCCTTAAGACACCAAATCATGTCATTAGGGGTCATATTGTGTCTTACAAGGTCATAGGACATAATATGACCCCTAACGACATGATTTGGTGTCTTAAGGGGTCCTATGGTGTCATTAGGGGTCATATGGTGTCCCATGAACCCTTATGACCTCTTAGGACACCATATGACCCCTAATGACACCATATTGGGTCGCTTTGGGTCATATTGTGTCCTCTTCTCCTCCTCCTCTCTCTCTCTCTCTCTCTCCCTCTCCTCCTCTCTCTCTCTCTCTCCCTCTCTCCCTCTCTCTCTCTCTCTCTCTCTCTCTCTCTCTCTCTCTCTCTCTCTCTCTCTCTCTCTTTCTCCTTCTCTCTCTCTCCCTCCCTCTCATCCTCCTCTCTCTCTCTCTCTTTCTCTCTCTCTCTCTCTCTCTCTCTCTCTCTCTCTCTCTCTCTCTCTCTCTCTCTCTCTCTCTCTCTCTCTCTCTCTCTCTCCTTCTATCCCTCTCTCCCTCTAAAATATGACCAATAAAATCCGATATCCGATGTAATCGGATATCGGATTTCTGTCATGTGGCAGTTTCGTTCATAAATGGCAGCAACGGGAATTTTTTGGGGGGACCACATATTTTGGTACAAAAATCGGATATCGGATAAAATCCAATATCCAATTTTAGTACTAAAAACCAAGAAAAAAAGGGTTTGTGGGCCATTCTGTAGATTCCAACAGCCACCAGTCTAGGTCTTGTGTTTTCTGTCGAGGATCACGGGGTTTTAGACAGCTAGAGACAAATTTGTGCTTTTGGGAGATTCTTAAAGTGAAAACTTACATTGTCAATCACGAAGGAGCATATGTGTGGAGGGAAATGGGGAGTAGTAGTCGTCAAAAGTCTAAACGCAAAAGAAAACTTTCAAATGACCAAGTTGAAGTGTATAGAGAAAGAGATAGAGAATGTCATAGGAGGAGAAGACAAGGTATGTTAAATATTGCTAATGTTATTTCAACTGAAGAGGAAATTGAAATTGAAAATGTGCCACAAGTTATTGAAAATGAAAATGTAAATTTTGAAAGTGAAAATATTGAAAATTTTGAAAATGTTGAAAGTGATAATGAAAATGCTCAACGTGTGGAAAATTTTGACATAGGAGGTGAAAATGTGGAAAACTTTAACATTGAAGGTGGAATTGCCTCACCAAGTGAACCATATGTAACACCTAATTACTTTATAAATGAAGACCCTCTCATGGATGAAAGACAAATTCCAAATCCAAGACCTTCAAGAACCCCAAAATGGTTATTTGAAATCGATGAGAACATTATTGTGAATCTTGAAGGCAAGAGGTCAACAAGAACCGTTCAGTTGTGGGCTACAGAACTTTTCAACCAAAATTTTAGCAATAAGACATTGACCGAGAAATGCCAACTCTTTGTTCAATTGCTAAAGATGATAAAGATGAGACCATTGCTAAACAAATTGAAGATTCGTATGAACAAGAAGATGGAGAGAAATTATATTATTGCAAAAAATCTATTTGACGCTCTCAATTCTATTGGAAAGAATACCAAAGAAAGAGATAAGAGAGCTACTCAAAGAGTGATTACAACCTCCTTAGTAAGCCATCAATTGAGGAAGGCTTGTCAAACAAGACAAACTTGTGTTGATTTTAACATAAATCGTAAAACTTTGGATAGAGCACTTGCACGAAGACAAAGACTTGACGATCCACTTCAACAAGATACATGGGCATTTGGTGGGAGGCTTCCACGTGTTGATAGAAAGTTGACTAACAATGTGAAGGAAGAGATTTAACAATTTTGGCACTCTAATTCTAGAGTGTCACCCAATGTAAAGGACATTTTGAAATTAAGAATTGGCAACCGAGACCGCACACCACATCCCAAACATTTCTTGGAATCAAGCCAAACAATGTTGTACAAAAAATTTTGTGAATTACATCCAACTTTGCAAATATCACAAAGGGCCTTTGAATCTTTGAAACCATTTTATTGTGTTCCTCTTAAGATTTTCAATACCTGTTGTTGCAAGTACCATGTGGAGTTTTCAATGTACCATGAGATTTTATGGCATATTCATTCTATGATGCATACTAATGAGATGTTGCAGGAGTGTGGTGCAATGCTATTTCCGAGATCATCAAGAGACTTGCAAGATCTATTTTTATGCCCTAGAGACGATGGCTGCTATTTCTATAGAAATGATTTTTTGAATGAGAAGTGCTCAGAATGTGGTGGGTTGTCAAATTTTGTTTCATGTTTTCATGAGGGCAGAAAACACGAGTTTGGAAATAATAATGTTGAGAAAAAGAAATACGAGATAGTGAAATATAATTTGAAGAGTGGAGGTGAAGGTTCTATATGCGAATTAGTCTCAAGAGAAGTGAGTATTGCTGATTTTATTTTGGATTTTAAGGAAAATCTTTCTACAAGTATGCAAGGCACACCCATAGGTCTCAGTGGTTGGATCAACAGTTCAGGATGTGTAAGAACTCTTTCCCAATTGGCACTATTGTATCGGTGGTTGATTTTGCAGAGAACTATACATTGCAACCACAGAATGAGGTACAGTCTCAGTACTACAATTCAGTCCAAATTGCTATTTTTGTTCACATTACATATAGACATGCTCCTGATAGTACAGAAGAGGACAAGAAGATAATTGGGGAGTATCTTTTTTATATGAGTGATGATAGATCACACTCCTCCGAGTATGTGCAACATTCTTTCAAGAATTTTTTTGAGTTCTTGCATGAGAAAGATATTGCAATTGACCGACATATAATATGGTCAAATAACTATATGGGTCAATTCAAGAATGCCCGTATGTTTTATTGGTTGAGTAGAATGCATGTGGAGAGGCATATACCTCATATTTGGTGTTTTTTTGAGGCAGGGCATGGGAAGGGAGAGCATGATGGAGTAGGTGCATGTTTGAAGAGAGCTCTAGTTAAGGAGAAATTGAGGCTTTCAGGTGTAAATTTCTCTAATGCACGTTCTATTGTTGATTTGTGTAGTTTAGCATTGTCACATGGAGGTACTCTTGATTCAGCAGTGAGTAGATTCTTTTGGTTGGTTGAGGAGGGAACAATGGGAGATAGATTGGATTGTCAAACAATTAAAGATTCTTCAAAGATGTATTCATTTCTCAACTCAGATGCAAGTACATGGACCATTTGGACATGAGTGTTGGCTTGTTTTTGTCAGAGTTGTCTTTGGTGTGATTGGAATCAGTGCGAGTCAAGTGAGTGGGTTGATACGTGGGTTCCCCACTATCTAACTCTTTTATCTCAAACAATATCCTTGTCAAACAATGACATGGAAAGTTCACTTAAGTATGATCGTCTATTAGATCTTGTATAGCTAGGACATGTTTTTGTAGTTGTTGCACCACAAGGGAATGAAGAGAGATCATAATATTGGCTGGCATGATGTGTATAGGGAAAACAAAAGCTAACACAACCAGTGATAGAGAATGATGGGTTCACATATCCTACAGGTTCAGTTGTTGTTGTGGGAACTTGGTTGTGAACATACATGATTAGAAAGAATGGCATACCTGCATTTGAAGACTATGAGAGACACAAAACCATTATAATGTATTCACACCTTATTATAGCTACAAATGTCAAGTTGTTGAAGCATCAAGAAAAACCGAAGACCAAAGAGCTATGGACAGTGACTACTACTGATCATGAAGCAATACTAGATACTCTTAAACAAAGAGATGACCCTTCGGGCACACTTGAGTAGTAGGTCTTTAATGGTGCCTTATTTTTTTATCATGCATTTCATTTCAAACAATGATCATTAAACCTTAATGTTCAAGTTTGTTACGTGTATATTAAGGATGTGTTCAAAATGCAGGTCTGTTGATGAACGTTTTTTTTGGACAACACGGTTTTTGCATGTACATAGCGAGTACACTCGATATAATTGGAAGGGACATATTTTTGCAACACCACTTATGTTCATCCATGCAATTTATGTGTAGACTAATAATTCTTAAAATTACAGGTTCATGCTAGCTCATTCGTCATTGACAAGGCCCTCTCTTGGTGATGGTACATATTCCTTTGTGCATTAATGAGATTAAATTATGGGTCTTGTTGTGTTTATTATCATGAAGATGATTCAAATGCATGTGGCCAGGACACATCTGCAGTGGATCAAATTGTCATGACAGATGATCTATTGAATCAAACATTTGACATTGACTAGTCAAGGTGGTCATCGAACTTTCACTCAGGTAACCTTGTCTATTTTTATTCATTAATGGTTTATAAAATAAAGTCAGTTAGATTTTGGCAATTGAATAACATTCTTTCATTTTCAGATGCTAATGTCAGATGCACCTAATATTCTCTCCACAATGGAGCATGGTGTTCTCTAGCAATAGCATATTTGATGCTTTTGACAGTAGTATGAGTCAGATTAGTAAATTTCTATTTTGATGCTTCCCATAGGGCTTTGCAACTTCACATTGTGAGTGTGCCCTTGTTACAAATGAATTGTACTTTAATTGACATAGATGGTCTATGATGACTTTTTTGTAATACTATATGGTTTTATTACATATATTGTACTTTAATCGACATATAACAATATCCAAGTGGTGGTTGGCATGAGCTTGAATATGGTAAGCTGTATGCATCTTGAAGTTGAATATGATATGTTGTATACATCTTGAAGTTGAACTTTGATTAGACTTTGTCAGCATTTGATGAATCATAAATGTCATTTCATTATTAATGTTGTGAGTGTGAGGTGTAGGAATAATAACTAATTGAGAACATCAATTCAAATCCATAATATAGAGGATACTAATTTATTTATTGCAGTTTAGTGCAGAACTTATTTATTTTTTCTAATAATGAAATAGGTACAACTGTATTGAGATAAAATGAAGCTTTTCTCTCATATGAAGATGTCACATTGGCAAATTGGTCTATATTATAATACACAAGACGTAAGTAAAATCAAAACGCTCTCATCAAATCCTTCCAAATTCTATGTATGTTGGGAGAGGGAAGAGTGTGTGGCTTCAGCGTACAGTTTTGGACTTGAACCATATTGCATAAATCTCAAGGCTTCAACTTGATTATCATTAAAGGTTTCTGATTGTTTACAAAATATCCTTTCATATCCCTTCATGGATGTCACATGCATAGGGTATGACCCTGAGCGTTCGATCGAGTGGGGGGGGAAAATAGGAGCATGCGTAGGGTAATAATGCCTAACTGGACATGTCGGAGCTGACGGTTCATCATTGTGATGAGCAGAACGAGAAATCGGCCATGCGACAACATTCCATTGAGTGAGACTGACGATTTTTTCACCAACCAAAAAATTGCTGCCCTAATAAAACCATAGGGCAACATGCAAAACTGAGATAGGATTTCCTAGGGACCCCTCTCATGGCCTCATAGGTTCAAATGGATCGTTCATAGGTGCCACAAATTCTGAGTTAGGGCCCGTCAAAGTTTGACAATTTTGAGCACTTTAGGGCGCTCAAGGGACGACGTCGGTAGGGTATGACCCCGAGCGTTCGATTGAGTGGGGGGGAAATAGGAGCATGCATAGGGTAATAATGCCTAACTAGACATATCAGAGTTGACAGTTCATCATCGCAATGAGCAGAATGATAAATCAGCCACGCGACAACATTTCATTGAGTGAGACTGACGATTTTTTTGCCAACCGAAAAATTGCTGCCCTAATAAAACCGTAGGGTAACTTGAAAAATCAAGATAGGCTTTCGTAGGGACCCCTCTCATGGCCTCATAGGTTCAAATAGATCATTCGCAAGTGCCACAGATTCCGAGTTAGGGCCTGTCAAAGTTTGATAATTTTGAGCACTTAGGGCGCTCAAGGGATGACGCCGGTAGGGTATGACCCCGAGCGTTCGATCGAGTGGGGAGGGGGGGAATAGGAGCATGAGTAGGGTAATAATGCCTAACTGGACATGTTGGAGCTGATGGTTCATCATCGCGATGAGCAGAATGAGAAATCGGCCACGCGACAACATTCCATTGAGTGAGACTGACGATTTTTTCACCAACCAAAAAATTGCTGCCCAAATAAAACCTTAGGGAAACTTGAAAAACTGAGATAGGCTTTCGTAGGGACCCCTCTTGTGGCCCCGTAGGTTCAAACAGATCATTCACAGGTGCCACGGATTCTGAGTTAGGGCCCGTCAAAGTTTGACAATTTTGAGCACTTAGGGCGCTCAAGGGACGACGCTGGTAGGGTATGACCCCGAGCGTTCGATCAAGTGGGGGGGGAGAAATAGGAGCATGTGTAGGGTAATAATGCCTAAATGGACATGTCAAAGCTGACGGTTCATCATCACGATGAGCAAAAGGATAAATCGGCCACGCGACAACATTCCATTGAGTGAGACTGACGATTTTTTTGCCAACCGAAAAATTGCTGCCCTAATAAAACCGTAGGGCAACTTGAAAAACAAAGATAGGCTTTTGTAGGGACCCCTCTCATTGCCTTGTAGGTTCAAATGAATCATTCGCAGGTGCCACGGATTCCGAGTTAGGGCCCGTCAAAGTTTGACAATTTTGAGCACTTAGGGCGCTCAAGGGACAACGTCGGTAGGGTATGACCCCGAGCGTTCGATTGAGTGGGGGGGGGGAAATAGGATCATGCATAGGTTAATAATGCCTAACTAGACATGTCGAAGCTAATGATTCATCATTGCAATGAGCAGAACAAGAAATTGGCCACGCGACAACATTCCATTGAGTGAGACTGACAATTTTTCGCCAACCAAAAAATTGCTGCCCTAATAAAACCATAGGGAAACTTGAAAAACTGAGATAGGATTTTGTAGGGACCCCTCTCATGGCCCCGTAGGTTCAAGTGGATCATTTTTAGGTGCCATTGGTTTTGAGTTAGGGCCTATCAAAGTTTTGACAATTTTGAGCACTTAGGGCGCTCAAGGGACAATGCCGGTAGGGTATGACCTCGAGCGTTCGATCGAGTGGGGGGGGGGGGGAAATAGGAGCATGCATAGGTTAATAATGCCTAACTGGACATGTCGAAGCTGATGGTTCATCATCGCAATGAGCAGAACGAGAAATTGGCCATGCGACAACATTCCATTGAGTGAGACTGACAATTTTTTCGCCAACTAAAAAATTGCTGCCCTAATAAAACCGTAGGGAAACTTGAAAAACCAAGATAGACTTTCATAGGGACCCCTCTTATGGCCTCGTAGGTTGAAATGGATCATTTGCAAGTGCCACAAATTCTGAGTTAGGGCCCATCAAAGTTTGACAATTTTGAGCACTTAAGGCACTCAAGGGACGATGCTGGTAGGGTATGACCCCGAGCATTCGATCGAGTGGGGGGGAAAAAATAGGAGCATGCATAGGGTAATAATGCCTAACTAGACATGTCAGAGCCAACGGTTCATCATCGCGACAAGAAGAACGATAAATCAGCCACGCGACAACATTCCATTGAGTGAGACTGACGATTTTTTCACCAACCAAAAAATTGCTGCCCTAATAAAACTCCGAGCATTCGATCAAGGTGGGGGGAAAAATAGGACCATGCATAGGGTAATAATGAATTGTATCAAGTATTGTATTGTTCATTAAATTAATTGTATTGTATTGTTCATTAAATGAGTTGTATTGTTCATGAAATGTATTGTTCATTGAATGAATTATATTGTATTGTTGATTAAATGAATTGTATTGTTCATTAAATGAATTATATTGTTCATTATAAAAACAACACTTATGATGAAATGAATTGTATTGTTCATTAAATAGCCATTATTAACCATTGTTGATTATTGGAATGAAGATTAAAGATTTCCATGATAACACCATGCACAGATGAGCAACAATTTATATGATTGAATATCAACTTGTGTATATATAAAAATGTCAAATGATTACAAATGTATGTCCATACACAAATATGGCATAAATGCCAACTGAAACAAAATGTATGTCTAAATACGTGAATGTATGTCCATATACAAAATATACATGCCAACTAGACATGTAAGCATCCCAAAACTATCTATAACATCCTAAGCTACTGATGGATCATCAAAATCGATCCTCTTCACCGCACTGCTCTGCTCTGAAGGATCCTGCACAAGAAAAACAAACCACGATTAATATTAGTTATATTATATATTTCACATTCGAAAAGTTAACATAAAATGAACTATAATTGAACTATTCATGTTTACCTCATCTCCACGTTTTCTCTTCAGCTTTGCAGGACTCTTGATGTATGTCTTCGAAAGAGGAGGTATGTTTTGAATATTTTCATAAACAACCTACATATGTTCAGAAACATGACATTGATACAAGTTAGCATATAATTGTCACTAATAATAACAAATTATATTTACTAATCAAAAAATAAAATAAACACACATCTACTCGAGGCATCTCTTCTTCTTCTTCAGGTATATTGGGTGTAGTCATCAAGGATGTGAAGCCAATGATTCTCTATATATATACACAACAAGTATATGAAACTATCAATCTATGTCTAGACATTTATAATCACTATAAGTTATTTAAACTATTCATTCAATCATATTTGCATTCAATTACCTTTCCCTTGCCTCCAACTGCACTACCAGATCCTAAATCACACTGCTCCGCACTCATGCTGCTTGTGCCCTACAAGAGTAAAATAAGATATACATGCAAGTTACTACATAATCTAATTAATACCAATATAAATTATGAGCATGTATGTACAATAAAATACAAACGACTAGGTGCAATAATATATGTACTGTCAAGCTATCAATGCCAAATGAAATGGCTGACAAAGTGCCCTCCTGAATCTGTCTCAACTCATCCTTAGTCATCAACTGTTAAATAGACCATGTAAATAAAAATTAGTACTTAATATTATATAATTTATAAATATTTAATTAAAATATAACATGAACTGTGAAAATACAAATCTTACCACTACATCATCAATGTATGATGATGGTGCCTCCTCGCCTCTAGCATGTGAGGACTCCCCAGGGTATCCTCCAGTTTGCGTAATAACATCTGGTGCATCATGCATCTCATGCACCTCATAATCTGCACTATCCACAAGATGATCGATGGGCTGTCCTACTGGACCCAAGCATACGTGCCCACACATGACACAACTATGGGGCACGCATATGTGTGGAGCCAAGGATGATGTGTCAACACCACCAAATGCACCACTACCATCAATAGTAGGCTGAGCTACTGACGCGGCCTGAGAAACCAAAAGGCTACTCAAAGAGTGAATATCTGATATGGTCCGTGAAGCCGCTTCACGAATGATATTAGAATGTTGCACTGCAGGTGGGGGATCAACAGGAGGAGGGGGGACATATGGGCCTTGGACTACTCTGACTGCCCCAGGTCTATTTTGGGGCATACCTAAACCTACACCCTGGAAAGGTTGGATGTCAAAGTAGTTCACATGTTTGTGTAAAACAAACTCAGCATACAATTTTTTTATAAAATAGAAGGGGATATCAAGATTTTTGTTGGGTGGTTTGTCAAAAACCATCCACCAACGATCCCAAAAGTTTTTCACAATCCCATCATTTGTGCACCATTTAATAGAAAGTTTTGTTTTTTTGGGATCTACGAGCTGACTAGTATAGGGATTGACAAATAATGAGGTGATTTTGGCTTTGGATATCTCAAGATCCTTGATATCCTTATACGACAAGCCATCTACATATTTTTCCCTCATAGAATCTCGCCACAAAAGGGCAACATCGTGGTCCTCGGTCATGGTTTCCATACTTTTTATGATCGACGTGAGGGGATCAAACATTGGGTTTAGACAAGGGACACTGCGATATACTTCTGCAATCCCCCTCAATTCATTCAAATTTTGTGCAATCAAATTCTGAATTGAGGGGGGGTTTGGCAAATCAGGGTTTGGCTGTTGCAGTTGTTGTTCGTCAGTGTTTTCATTGTTATCCCCCATTTTTAACCTAATTGAATGTAAACAATTAAATTTAGTTAACAAACTTAAACAATTAGGTATTTGATTTTAAAAAACCTAGTTTCCATAAAAAAAATCATATTTTCAATGAAAAATCAAATAAACATTAACAAAAAATACAAAAAATGAATGAAAATGATTCAAAACGATAAAATTCTTACCTCTGAATCTATCTTTTAGCAATTTTTTGTCAAAAAACTAGATATCGGATGGAGCGGATATCGGATTGTGATGAAATTGCACTGCTCGTGAGTTAAAAATGACTCACGGGCTGCCACTGTCAAAATATAAAAGTCTCAGAAAATCGGATATCCAATAAAATCAGATATCCGATTTTTACACTCAAATTATTTTTAAATAACATATATAATATAATAATATATTATTATATTATATAATACGTATTGTATTATATATAATATAATATAATATAATATAATATAATATAATATTATATTATATTATATTATATTATAATATCATATAATATTATAATATAATATAATATTATAATATTATGTTATATTATAATATAATATAATATAATATTATATATAATATAATATTAATTACATTATTATGTTATATATAATATAATATAATATTACATTATTATATTATATATAATATAATATAATATTACATTATTATATTATATATAATATAATATTATTATATAATAATAGATTATATATTATATAATATGTAACATATAATATATTTTTAAATTAAAATTACAAATAACAATCGGATATCCAATTTGCATAGGTAATTACCAGGTCAAGGTGTACTGACACCCAGGCCAAGCAAAAAGTCAACACAGATTTTCGCGTTTTTAGGCGAGTGAAGAAGGCTATTTTTTTCACATCGCCACTTTTTGGCCACCCTTGATCTTGCACTAACCCACTTGTATGGTAAATGTTGAATGCTTATTTTGTAGCAAATTGAATGATTACCACCCTTGCCCCTCTTTCTTTATAGAAATTAAAATGTTGTGGATATGTGTAATTATCTCCTATGTGAATTTTCTTATTGCGAGAGAAAGGTTGCAACTTCTGGAACCCTTGTGTGAGCCTTATGACGCTTATGTGTTTTTAGATTATAAAAGGGCTTTGGGTTGAAAGTTAATATTGGTTATTGGGAGAAAATTGTATGTTTACATTTAAGAGTTCTCCATGTGTATTGTAGGAGTAACATAATTAAAATTCTATCTTATGTAATGTGCATCAGTATGTGAATAGTTGTTATGTGAAACTGCTTTGTTTGTAAAAGAAGTATAAAAAGAGAACATGTTATAGTAGCTTCAAGAGTGCATTAATGTGTTCCACGAAAGATTGTTTTATGTGTTTCATTAAACCAATTTGATTGAGGATCTATTTTATCAATGCTTCGTTGAACTTGTTTTTGGATTTATGTAATTGCCTTATTATGTTTAGAAAGTGCGAATGAAAAACTTTTTTGATGTTTATGCATTAATATATATTATTTGGTTGATAGCTCCTCGTTTACCTTCTTATCATATTTTGATTTTTAATAATAGGTTGCAGACTATGATATGTTTTGTATTGAATTAAGAATAGTGAGTGTTCTCAAGAGGTCTTGTATTATTGAAGATTGTCTGTCTTGATTTCTTGATCCGAAAACTAGAACATTTTGTTACAACCATACTAATTGGAAATATCATGTTAGGTTGTTTGGCATCCTTCTAAAATGGTAGTGAAATGAAAACCGTGCAATTAAAATGATAGGCTTATAGTGAAAAAATTTAGCATATAGTGTGATCTTGTTGATCTTGTGTCTTTGTAGGAAATAGTTTGATTATCAAACTATCTTTCCCTTCACTTTGCCTAGATTATAAGATTTTTAGTAATGCTACTAAGAATGCATTTATTTAAAAAGAATTTTTATAACGCATATGAAATTGTATGTTTGCATTTGGGCTTCTTATGGAAAGATGAAAGTCTTAAGCTTAAGAAAGAAAATTGCATAGTTAGTAATGTGAATACGAATGCTTAGTGAAATTAGAAAAAGATATAGGAATGATGTTATTTCCTTATGTAATTGTGAATTGTTAATAATTTCAGTACTTGTATCTAGAATAAACTTTATTCAGTTATTCATGTGGAAAGCATAATTAAAAACTTCCTTGAGTAGATGATAGTGTATTGAAAAGTACTCCCCATAAATGTGACTAAACCAGTACTAGTTCTTTCTTTGTGTATTGTTATAAACCTGTGCTTGCTTTATGTGCCCATGGGTGTTGGCATATGTGAAGAGTTGGTTGACATGATGATATTGTATGTTGTCATTGATGTCAATATGTTGAAGTATGAACCGATATATTGAAGAAAGCAAACTGGCAAGAGAACTGGTATGATGGTATGAAGTGAACCGATATGATGAGGTGAACCGGTATATGTGAAAAGGTGAACCGGTATGTTGGAATGTGAAATGGTATATGCAAAGTTTGTATCAGGGTTTCATTTGATATGACTATCGGTTGGTAGTCTCAGCTTCAAGTTTCCAGTTGATGCATTCCAAGCCTGTGTGATTCGACCGATGATATCCTATGATGGTTTAGCATTGAAATGAAGATCATATCGTGTTGCCACGTCAGCCTAGTGTGCGTGAAGGATTTCCTTGAGGATCTTGCATGAAGAAAATTGATTATATCTACCTTGGGAATGTGGAAAGTCTCAGTAAACGGTGGAGAGTGCATGATGGGTTATCAGCTTCCAGAAGCAGCAAAGAATAAATGATGGAGAACGTCTTGAGATGTGTTCAAGATTGTTTCACCCTATGCAATGTGACCGAATGGTCAGGATTGGACCGACTGTATTGTTAACCTAGATGCTTGGGGTTTTATGTTTCAGCTACCAACCTCATTGTTGTCTATAAGGTCGATGATGATTTGCATTATGAAGTTGGAAAATGTTATGTGTGTATCCAAGTGAAGAGATACTTGATTCTTGCTAGACTAGTGTAGTGAATAGAGATCTGCAGAGTGTGATTTCAGAAGTATAGGAACTAAAGTGGATCTGCCTTGGCATTAAGTGTTGTTATCAAATCAGTTTATTACCTATTGACTTCTAACCATTTCAGCAGTTGGAAAATCCCTTAATCGGGTAGCTTTAATAGGCTTTGTGTAAATCCTTTAACAGGGTAACTCAAAATCATTGAGTTCTTCAAATCCTCTTGCGAGGTAACCTTTAATAGGGTTCTCACCTTTAACTGGGTATTTAGCCATCCCTTAACTGGGTGATCCCTAGCAGGGTTAGTTCCTAGCAAAACCTGTTGTAAAGTCCTTAACCAGACTAGGCTCCTCATAGAGCGGACTTTAGAAGAGTTCAAAGAATGACTTGTGGGTATTCATCCCCACCATGGTTTTTCCTAGTTGGGTTTCCACGTGAAAAAATCAGTGTGTTATGTGTGATGCTTTTTTATGTGATGTCTTAGTGTTTTTTGTTAAGTGGTAAAGCATGTTGATCCAGTGGTCATTATATTTCTGATGATGTATTACTTATCTAAGCATATGGGTGAAGTGGAAATGAGATATTAGGTTGTGTGAATATCTAAGTGTTACCCATTTATGTCTTTCATAGTCTCACTGTGGTTTACTGGTAGTGCCCTGTTTTAGATCGATGATACCATTTACCAGTTAGTATAGTCTTTGCAGTCAAAGTGGTTTAAGGAAGTTTTTGTCTATACTGATTCACCCCCCCCCTCTCTCAGTATTTGTTGAGTATTTACAGTTCATCATTATTCACCAATTGGTATCAGAGCATCCTCCAGGTCCTCTGTGTTATAAGCTTAACCGCTTGAGGAAAAGATCCTATTCTAATGATGAAGAGGGAAGGTCCTAAGTTCAACAGAGATAACTTTAAGATATGGAAGGAAAGAATGAAGATATACATTAAAAGTATGGGTGCTCAACGCTGCAACTATGTTGAGAATACTTATGTTGTCCCCACCGATACTCTCACCGATGATCAAAGAAGAGAAATTCAGGAGAATGGGCAAGTCATGGAATCTCTTATCAGCAGTCTATTTGATGTTGAGTTTATAGATGTTTAGGAAAAAGACAATCCCAAAGATGTATGGAATACTCTGGAGTCTATCTATGGCAGTGATGAGCATGTGAAGCAAGCTAAGGAAGAAAGCCTTAGAGGAAAGTTTGAAGACATGCGGATGCTTGAAGGAGAGACCATTCAACAGTATGGGATAAGGATTAAAATTGTTGTTGGAGACATCAAGAGTTCAGGAGGTACAATGGATGATTCCACCATTGTTAGCAAATTTTTGAGAACCTTATTATCGGTCTATGCAAAAAGGGTTGTTGCTATTCAGGAGTTGAGATCTATTGACAAGACAAAGGTATCCCTTGATTCTATCTTTGCTAAGTTGACCGCATATGAGCTAAATAGTTATGATGGCGGTGTTCAGAAGATCGATTCAACCTTTAAAGCATCTGTTACACTATCTAGAAAGGGTAAAGAAGCCAGTACCAGCTATGAACCTAGACAAAGTAGAGATATGGATTATGAGGAGATCCTGATGGAATTTGAAGCTCTTCTTGCCAAGAGACTTTCTAAGGGAACTGGAAAATACAGAGGTAAGCTCCCTTTGAAATGATTTTCTTGCAATAGGATAGGACACATTATTATCAATTGTCCCAATAGTAATAATAAGGACAAACCGGAGAGGTTAAAAAATATCGAAGGAGGAAATAGGAGAAATTGTCTTGTTGCAGTTGATGAAGGTGTCACTGATGATGAATCAGAAGATGAAGAAAGCAAAGGCATAGTATTTGTGGTTGTTAAGGAAGATGTGTTAGATAAGAAGCCTCTTGTCTCCTGCTTTGATAATTCCAATGAGTGGATTATTGACAGTGGTTGTTCTCACCACATGATTGGTGACCAGAGAAAGTTTATGACTCTGGAAGAGTATGATGGAGGTGTAGTTTGATTTGGTAATGATGCACTATGTATGGTAAAAGGAAAAGGGTCCATCTCTCTAAATGGAAAAAGCAGTGCTGATAGTGTGTATTGGGTAGAAGGTTTCAAGCATAAACTTTTGAGTGTTGCTCAACTGAATGATAAAGGACTCACTTTGGAACTCAAAGATGGAGTATGCAAAATAAAAGGAAAGAGTGGTGAACTGATGGCCACCGGTATGTAGACCAAAGGTAACTTATTTTAGTTGAATACAAATATCAGTCAATGTCTAATGGCTAAGTTTGATGACAGTTGGATATGGCATAGGAGACTCTCTCATGTAAATTTTGATAACACTATGAAGGCTAGTAAGATCAAGACAGTTAGAGGATTGCCTGTGCTGAACAAACTGGAGAATCCTTTATACAAAGAATGTCAGCTGGGGAAAATTTCTTCCTCAACCTTCAAAGGTAAATCTTCAAGGAGATAGGTACTTTATGATTCTTACTAATGAAAACTAGGAGTGTTCAAGGAGATAGGTGCATATTGATTTGTATGGTCCTATGAAAACTAGGAGTGTTCAAGGAGATGGGTACTTTATGATTCTTACTGATGATTCACATTCTTGAAAGACAAGTCTGAAGCTTTTGGAAAGTTCAAAGCCTTCAGAGCACTAGTTGAAAAGGAAAGTGGTAAGAGGATCAAATGCCTTAGAACCGATCAAGGAGGTGAGTTTACTTCTGGAGAATTCAATAAGTACTATGAAGAGAATGGCATCAAGAGGCAACTGTCTGCACCTCGGAATCCATAGTAGAATGGCCTAGCAGAAAGAAACAACCAGACTATAGTTGAAGCAGCCAGAACAATGTTGATTCAACGAAAGGTTGCTCACACTTTTTGGAGAGAAACGGTGAGCACTGCACTCTACACTATGAACCAAGTACTCATCAAGAAAGGTAAGGATAAAACTCCTTATGAGTATTGGACTGGTAAGACTACTATAGTAAGCTAATTTAGAGTGTTTGGTAGAAAATTTTATATCAAGAGGAGTGAACACCAAAGCAAGTTTGATGCAAAATGTGATGAGGGAATATTCCTAGGGTATTCCACCAAGAGCAAAGCTCTCAAGTGTTTTAACAATAGGACTCAAAGAATTGTTGAAAGTATCAATGTTAGAGTTGATGAAACCTCTGAGAAACCTGAGGAAATTAGGAGTGAGCAAGCAGTAGATGAACCGGTTGTAACCTTTTGGGAACTAGTTGCAAAACAACCAAGTACTAGTAACAGTGCTCCTACACCAATAGATGCTGATGTAAATGAAGTTGAGGATGAAGAAGAAAAACAAGAGGAATCAGTTAAGGTCATTCTTAGGTGTGTAAAGTTGCATCATCATCCAAAGAAGATCATAAGGGATAAGGATGAAGGAATAGTTACAAGAAGAAAAGTCAGAGAGAATTCTTGCATGATTTCTGAATTTGAGCCTAAAACATTTAAAGAGGCACATAAAGATGAAGACTGGATTAAGGCTATGGAAGAGGAACTTGACCAGATAGAAAAGAATGGTACATGGTCTTTGGTACCCAGACCTAAGCATAAAAATGTTATTGGCACCAAATGGGTTTTTAGAAACAAGCTGAATGAAGATGGCACAATGGTAATAAACAAAGCAAGATTGGTATGTAAGGGATATGCTCAAGAAGAAGGAGAAGACTATGGAGAAAACTTTTCTCTAGTAGATAGATTAGAAGGAGGTCGAATGCTTCTTGCATATGCATTCTTCAAAGAATTCAAGGTGTATCAGATGGATGTGAAATCTGCATTCCTGAATGGAATACTTGAAGAGGAAGTGTATATAGAGCAACCAGATGGGTTTGCCCTATCAGAAGACAATAATATGGTGTGTAGGCTGCATAAAGCCTTGTATGAATTGAAGAAAGAACCTAGAGAATGGTATGAAGGTTTACACACATCTTGTGAAGATTGGATTTGAAAGAACAAGTGAAGATAGCAATATCTATCTAAAGTCGGAAGGAGATCAGATTCTGATCTGTGAAGTGTTTGTTGATGACATCATTTTTGGTGGAGGTGACAAGATGAGCCATGCATTTGTAGATGAGATGAAGAAGGAATTTGAGATATCTCTAATCAAAGAGATTAAGTTCTTCATTGGACTACATATTCAATGAATGAAAGATGGTATCTTTATCACTCAGTCCAAGTATGTCAAAGAGGTGTTGAAGACCTTTGGCATGGAAGACAGCAAACTGGTTGGTACACCAATGATGACCAGTTGTAAATTGTCAAAAGAAGATGACTCAGTCTTGGTGAATGAGAAGGATTACTGATCAATGATTGGTAAGTTGCACTATGTAGTACACAACAGACCGAACATAGCACATGTAGTGGGCATTGCTGCATATTTCCAAAAAAGTCCAAGAGAATCCAACTTGGTAGCAGTCAAGCGGATTCTTAGATATCTGAGGGAACTATAGATTATGGATTGTGGTATCCATATAGTAATGATTTCAATCTCAAAGTGTTTACAGATGCCGATTGGGCTAGTAATGTGGACGATCGAAAGAGCACAACTGGTGGTGCATTCTTTCTCGATGGTAGACTAATCTCATGGATGAGAAAAAAGCAGAGTTGTATCTCCCAGTCCACAATAGAAGCAAAATATGTAGCAGCGTTTATGAATTGTACTCAAACAATTTGGATGAAGCATGTATTAAGTGGTTTCAAAGTCCCTGTATTTGAACTAGTGAGTATATTTTGTGACAACACAAGTGCAATTAATATTTCCAAGAATCCGATATTGCATGCTAGAACCAAGCACTTCGAGCTCAAGTATCATTTCTTGAGGGAGAAAGTTCAGAACAAAGCGGTTGTATTGGAGCATGTTTCCAGTAAGGAGAACTTAGCAGATATATTCACCAAGCCTCTATCGAAGGCTACATTTACCTATATAAGAGGTGAATTAGGGGTGCTTCCCCTTCAAGAGGTAAACTAAAAGTATGTGCTCCATATCAGTCAGGTATTGCATTGTCAAATATTTTTAGGATTGCTATGTTGAAGGATGCTACGCCTCAGGGGGAGAAGCATAGTGGAACGTGCATGTTTGTGCCTCCACTTTGGCATTGTTGTCAAAGGGGGAGAAGATGTGAAGTAGAGAAGATATCTGCAGTATTGGCTACACATAATAGGCTACACATAATATGGAAGAGATTGGGGAGAAGATGTGAAGCAGAGAGATATCCTTGTATATTGCCATCAATGCCAAAGGGGGAGATTGTTGGCATATGTGCAGAGTTTGTTGACATGATGATATTGTATGTTGTCATTGATGTCAATATGCTGAAGTATAAACTGGTATATTAAAGAAAGCAAACTAGCAAGAGAATCAATATGATGGTATGAAGTGAACTGGTATGATGAGGTGAACCAGTATATGTGAAAAGGTGAACCGGTATGTTGGAATGTGAACTGGTATATGCAAAGTTTGTATCAGTGTTTCATTTGATATGACTACCGGTTGGTAGTCTTAGCTTTAGGGTTTCCAGTTGATGCATTCCAAGCCTGTGTGATTTGACTAATGACATCCTATGATGGGTTAACATTGAAATGATCAGATCGTGTTGCCATGTCAGTCTTGTGCGCATGAAGGATTTCCTTGAGGATCTTGCATGAAGAAGATTGGTTCTATCTACCTCAGGAATGTGTGAAGTCTTAGTAAACGGTGGAGAGCGTGTGATGGGTTATCAGCTTCTAGAAGTGGTAAAGAATGAATGATGGAGAATGCCTTGAGATGTGTTCAAGATTGTTTCACCCTATGCAATGTGATTGAATGGTCAGGATTGGACCGACTGTATTGTTAACCTAGATGCTTAGGGTTTTAGGTTTTGGCTACCGACCTAATTGTTGTCTATAAGGTCGATGATGATTTGCATTATGAAGTTGTTGGCAAATGTTATGTGTGTATCCAAGTGAAGAGATACTTGATTCTTGCTAGACTGGTGCAGTGAATAGAGATCTGCAAAGTGTGATTGTAGAAGTATAGGAACTAAAGTGGATCTGCCTTGGCATTAAGTGTTATTATCAGATCAGTGTATTACCTATTGACTTCTAACCATTTCAGCAATTGGAAAATCCCTTAACTGGGTAGCTTTAATAGGCTTTGTGTAAATCCTTTAACAGGGTGACTCAAAATCATTGAGTTCTTCAAATCCTCTTGTGAGGTAACCTTTAACAGGGTTCTAACCTTTAACCAGGTACTTAGCCATCCCTTAATTGGGTGATGCCTAGTAGGATCAGTTCCTAGTAGAACCTATTGTAAAGTCCTTAACCAGACTATGCTCCTAATAGAGTGGACTTCAGAAGAGTTCAAAGAACAACTTGTGGGTATTCATCCCCACCGTGGTTTTTCCCAATTGGATTTCCACATGAAAAAATTAGTGTGTTATGTGTGATGCTTTTTCATGTGATGTCTTAGTGTTTTTTGTTAAGTGGTAAAGCATGTTGATCCAGTGGTCATTATATTTCTGATGATGTATTACTTGTCTAAGCATATGGGTGAACTGGAAATGAGATATTAGGTTGTGTGAAGATCTAAGTGTTACCGGTTTATGTCTTTCACAGTCTCACTGTGTTTTACCGGTAGTGCCCTATTTTAGATCGGTGATACTATTTACCAGTTAGTGCATTCTTTGCAGTCAAAGTGGTTTAAGGAAGTTTTTGTCTATACTGATTCACCCCCCCTCTCAGTATCTGTTGAGTATTTATAGTTCATCATTATTCATCAATGGGATGGTGAAGTAATCAACCATGGAGCATATTTTTACTTATGAGTATGGGAAACCATACTGTTTATGTGACGTTACTTAATTGTTACCCTACTGAGTACCAAACCTCGGGTTGTTGGTAATTCAGTATGTTAAGGGGTAGTATTAGAAGTCACCATTATTTGAATAGTATAGATTAGTGCACGAATAATGTCGGCGCGAAGCGAATTTAGCTTCTCTATTTTGAGGAAAAATATAGTTAAATAATGAAACTGTATTATAGGTGTACTCAATAATTTCCCTTTTGATGAACCAATTTATAAGTTTTATGTGTGCCAGCCTATTCCTATCCTTTATTTGATCATTTTGATGACAATTCTTGAGCACAATGATGGTTTTTGTTGGAGGATCTTTTGCCTTGTCTTCATGAAAGGTATGTTATTTTTCACATGAGCTGCCAATTGGCCAATGTTGGTAGACATGTGGGTGGACCTTGGCCATGTATACCTCTAGCTTATGGCGAGTATCCTGAGAGGTATGTCACTATGCAGGGTGTGACCTATGCGTGCCCTTTTCCATGAGGTACACTGTCATGCGGGATACGTCCATTGCATGCCTTTTCCGATTGGAGTATTGTCATGCTGTGCTGAGACACAATGCAAGATGTAGTAGACATTGCCATGCGGCCTACCAATTGGTTTAGGGTAGAGCAATGTCGTGTGACGACGTGATGCGGGGTGATGTTGAGGTGCACACTTCCAGCCATGTGGATGTGTGACTAGGCTACACCACATGATGAGCTACTGCAATAGCTAGACGATTGTTCCTTCCTTCCTCGTTGGTGGCTAGATGCTAGTCACATAGTGATGTTATGTGCACTTATGATATTCTTATTTATTTCCTTGTAGGCCAGCAATTTATTTTATTTTGACATTGAAGGTTTAGCCATGATCTTGCAATATTTTGTTTACTTGATTTGGTGTTGCAATTCCAAAATTATTTTCTTGCCTTAATGTTGAAATTGATGATTTATTATCTTTATTCATCTGTACTTTGGTGGTTAAACTGGTTTATCCTTATTGTTTTTGTATGTTGGTCTTGTGTTGAAATGTGAAATTCCTCTCCAAGGACATATGAGACGGTCTTGGTAGAGTGTGTATGAGGAAGTAGACATAGGGAACCTTGAGGATGGGGGTTGTGGGATGCAAAATTCATCTTCAATTAACAAAGTAATCAATTAGAAACAAGAGAAATCACGAATCCCTATCCTAATCAGAATTTAACAAACAATACAATGGAATAACACAATTAAGAAATAAGAATCAAAATAATCAAATCAAGAACTCCCTATTCTGTGACTACATATTGCTTCCATTGCTCTTCTCCTCTTCATGGTATTATGGCTCTCTGATATTGCGCTGGTAACCTGCAAGTGACACAAAGATTCAAAGTTCGTGATTCTTGAAAATGGAGATTGAATGCTCAATTTATAGAAAATTGGATGAGATTGATTGAAAGGTGGAACAGAATGATCAAGAGGTGGAACTCAGGTGAGCTCAAATGAAAATTGATAGTTGAACTGTTGATTGTAGGAGTGAAACTCAATAGATTGAATAGATTAATGGAGTCAACTGATTGATGAAAGAGTTAACTGAAGGAAGAAAAAAAATGATTGGAGGAAATAAAGAAGTTAACATAGAGAGCTTAATTTAGAAAAAGCTAACTGAAAGATGAAAATAGGGATTGGAGAGATAAATGATTTAATTAATTAATTTAGCATGTGCTTGCATTTAGATTTAGATTTTCAATTTAATCTTTGCATGAGATATTATTCAAATAATTGAGTTTAATTTAATTCAATTTAGCATTTGAATATATTTAGAACTTAACTTTGATTTTCAATTTGATTTTTGAAATCATGCACATGTAATTGAATTTGGAAGAAATTAGAAGAAATAAGAAATTAAATGAAATTAGAATTTGGGGATTTGGAATTGAAGAATTAATTAGCTAATTAAATAATTTAAAGAAACTATTTAACTATTTAGAAATGGAATTTAATTAAATAATAAAGATTATTTAATTTAAAGGATCAAATCATAATTAATTAAATAACAAATATTTAATTAATATTTAGAAGAGGGTTGAATGATTAGATAATTAGAGATAGAAATTGAATAATTAGTAATTTATTTAAATAATAAAGATTATTTAAATTGAGGAATTAATCAGAATTAATTAAATAATAAATATTTAATTAACATTTAGAAAATAATTAAATTGATTAAATGATGATAGAAATAAAAAATAGAATAATTAGTGAAATGATGAGGAAATATGAAATTAGAAGAATATGATTAATTAACTTAATTAAATAATTAAAGAATTATTTAATCAATTAGAGGAATAATTAGTACATGGTCAATGAGACATTTTTAGGTGTCTACATTTGCCCCTCTTTGAGACAATGTCGAAATGATATTGTTTCAAAGAAAATATAAAAAATTGCCCCAGTATGCCCCGGTGATACTTAGGGTGTAATGCCCCCTCGAGAGATTGTTTGTGCATTAAAGAAATGAATGATCTCTCAAAAAAAGAAGAATGTGAGATGAAAGGATGGTTAGTTTATTAGAGATAGAGATAGGTGATGTGAATATGATATTGAGATAGAATATGAGAGAATGAACCTTAGAATAAAATTGAACAATGTTAGATAATAGAAAATGATTTAGAAAGAGATGATGAGAAAAGAATTAGCAAACTAGCAATAAACATATGAGATGAAATGAGAATGAAATTGAAAGAATCATGAACTTGTGTCACATATTTTATTGTGTCAATATATATTCATCACTGAGCCTTATTATTAAACAATGGAGCTTAGTACATCAGGGTATAAGGAACCAAGATGTAAAGATATTTCATTGAAGAAACAAACACGTAGCAGACAAGGAGTGACCCCTCCATTTTGGGAATTGTATTAGGGGTCGAGGTATGTGTAGCGATTTCACCTTGATGTGAAGGCTCTTATCATAGACACCCACTAGAGCAATTTCCCTAGAATTTCATATGTTCACACCACAAACAACAAACAAAGAAAAAGATAATGCCCATCATAGCTCCTGTAGTCACTTGTGGACATCCTTGAGTAGCATAGGAACAATATCTGTCGCCAAATGATAAAAAGATAAAGACTGACATGGACAAAATTCAGCAGCTATACTGACCTTGTGCCTTCGTTCTCAGTTGTTTGAAGTGATGGTTGATAATGTCTGATCTCAGAAAGTTGCGGACCCCATTTAAGACTGACCTGTCTGATTTCGAGTGTATCCTCTTCTGTTTAAGACAAGATAATGATCACTTTGATATGGATATGATACGATTGACAAGACAGTTTGATCAATTGTTTGCAGATGTTGGACTGGATAGTCATATCCTTTGTTAACTTCGTACGAAGTGTTTGTTGGATATCTGCTAGGGTATTTGTTTCTCACAAGACATGTTATTGGAAGTTTTTTGATTGATTGATTTTCAATTTTTAGTTCTTTTCCAAGAGCTTTTTCGATGTTTTTGGATTATGTAGATCAATATCTGAATGTTTTTTGATTGATTTATTTTTTTATTTTTATTTTTTTGCTCAGGACTTTATATGATTTTTAGGATTTTGAGTTTTTCAATGTTTTTGGATTTTAAGTTTTTCAATGTTTTTGGATTTTTTTTTAGATTTTTTTCAGGACTTTATATGATGTTTTGGATTTTTTCAATTATGCCCCCAGTGTGCAGACTTGTATGACATGATGATCTGCAGAATGTATGTAGAGACAAATGAATTTTTGACATGACCTATGTGAATGCAATATGCATGATGAAGATGCATTTCCTATTTGAACAAGGTTGATTGTGCTTGTTTTAGCATTTGTAATACATGAATTGACTTGGAGGTGCAAAACATTTCATAGATAAGCGGTCAATCGATCTTTAAGGTTCTTTGGAACATTCATCTCAACACACTTAGTGACTAGGATTTACAAATGGAGACGCGAAAAACTTCCCCATTGGTTCTTGAAACTTTGATCTTCTTTTGCCTATGTGTGTGAAAATGCATTAATTCCTGCTCTTATGTTCACTAAAGATCCTTAGCATCCTATATGACTAGATACATGGATTATTCTAACTTCAAAAGCATCCTGAATAGAGCCTCGTTGCCAGCAAGCCTTGAGAGCTCTGACAAGGTTATAGACTGTAATTTCTCAAATATTGCTCCATTGCCAGTAGGCGTTCATAGCCCTGATGGAGTTACTTGTATGTTCTCGTAGTCAAGCTTTTTATCGCATTTGTATACATGATATTTCAGTTATATATCATTGCTCTTTTTGCATTTAGATGGATATTTGGCATAGCTTTTTTCCTTTTTATTTTCTTGCCTTGACTTGTAAGTAATGAAACTTACTTGGGTGTGACAATTACAGTGGTGCTGAAGTAGAATTTTAGATTTTTCACTAGTCATATGATCAACTAGGTGTCTAGAATGAATTAGAGATCTTATTAATATGTGAGATATAGCAATTGATAGATTGTGGGTTAACAAGTCTCAAATAGTGAAATCACTACCCAACCATAAGTAAAGCGTCGTCACAGGGTAATGTTGGAAATGAATGACCTTAGGACCTCAAAGACTTCATGTCCGAATATCTAAGAAAGGAAATGACCCTTGTTTTCCTTAGATGCCAACGAATGATAAACTCAAACAATTGCCTTGTTTTATTGATGCTTCTATATGAAAATGTGAAATTTTTAAGAATGCGATGCATCTCAAAAAAAAACTATATGTAATGCAGTGTTTTAAATGATATGATATGCAATGCAGAAAGTGAAACCTAAACTACACAACCCTTAGGTATAATATCGATTAAGGTGCATGTTGTTCATAGGGTCAGAGATTGGATCTCTCTCCATGGTAGCCAAATGATAGGCTCTATTGCCTATGACCCTAGTTATAATGAAAGGACCTAGCCAATTAGGTACGAATTTTCCTAGCCTTTCTTGTTCTGCTAGGTTCCTTTGATTTTCTTTAAGTACTAGATCTCCCACTTGAAAATTTCGTGTGCGGACCCTTTTATTATAAATTTGTCTCAGTCTGTTTTGATATCCTTGTAAATGATTGAATGTTGTTTTTCATTTTTCATCAAGGGTCTCTAGTTCTTGCAACCTTGTTACCCTGTAGTCCTCTTCTGATATGATGTTCTGTAAGGAGACTCTTAGAGATGGTATTTCTATTTCAATGGGGAGTATTGCTTTTGTCCCATAGACCAAGGAATATGGTGTTGCTCTGATAGGTGTATGTACTCCTGTTCTGTAAGCCCAAAGAGCAGGATTTAACTAGAGATGCCAGTCCCGTCCTGTGTCACTAACTACTTTCTTAAGAATTTTCAATATTGTTTTATTTGTAGCCTTTTCTTGTCCATTACTTTGTGGATAATATGGCATGGAAAATCTCTATTGTATGTGAAATTTGTCACACAATTATTTCATTTCCTAGTTTTTAAATGGATGCCCATTATCTATAACAAAGCACATTGGAACTCCATATCTACATATAATGTAATTTAGCATAAATTTTTCTATCTACTTTCCAGTAGTGTATGTTAAAGGAATTGCCTCAACCCATTTGGTAAAGTATTCAGTAGCTGTCAAGATAAACTTGTGTCCATTGGAAGAAATAGGGTTGATTTTACCCACTAGAAATAATCCTCATTATGAAAATGACCACGGTGATGTGATGGATTGAAGATCTTGTGCTGGTGCATGAATAAGGTCTCCATGCATTTGGCATTGTTTACACTTCTATACATACTTGTAAGCATCCTTTTCCATGGTTGGCCAGTAATACCCTGTTCTCAGCAATTTCTTTGACAATGGTGGACTGCTTTGGTGAGCCCCACAGATTCCATCATGGACTTCTTTTAAAGCAAGGTGTGCTTCATTCTCATCCAGACATTAGAGAAGAGTTCCATCGAAACCCTTTCTATACAAAGTATTAGCTATAATGGTGTATCTAGATGCTTGACAAATAAAGGTCTTCTTTTGATTTCTTGACAGATCTGGTGACATGTATTGGGTGTGCAAATATGTATATATTTCATTGTACCAAGGTGATTCTGGACCCACAATTGCACATACATAGTCTGATAGGGGAGTCTCATATGCAGGTAGCATTAACTATTCTATGATAAACTCAAATTGAGTTTCGTTAGCAGGCATACCCAGAAGAGAGCCTATGGTTGTCATTGCATCTACTGCCTTGTTTTGTATTCTTTGGATTTGTTCAAAGGTAATTTTGCTAAAATTCTCCTTGTAATCTTTGACTAACTTTTTATAAGGCATGAGTTTGTCATCCTTCGTGTTGTAATTATCATTTACCTAGTTTATGATTAATTGTGAATCACCATAGACCTGTAACTCTTATATTTTCCATTGTATAGCTGTATGAAGCCCTATAAGGAGAGCTTCATATTCGGCCATATTATTGGTACATGGGAAATTGATCCTAAATGACCTAGTTATAACATCCCCCTTAAGGGTAATGAAGAGAATGCCTGCTCTAGATCTGTGACTTGTATATGACCCATCAAAGTATAACTTCCACATTACTGAGGCAGTTAGTGTAAACACGGATTTGTCTAGAAAGTCTATCAACAATGGGTGACTATCCTATATAGGAGCTTCTGCTAATTGATCTGCTATGATTTATCCTTTGATAGCTTTTCTATCTATGTATTCTATATCAAATTCGCTCAAGATCATAACCCACTTAGCCAATCGCCCGGTCAATGTTGCTTTGCTCAATAGGTACTTGAGTGGGTCAAAGCGTGCAATGAGTTGTACCTTATGACTCAACATGTAATGTTTGAGCTTTTGGGACGCAAAAATTACTGCTAAGCATGCTCTCTATGGGGGTATAGTTAAGCTCATAGCAGACTAGAGTCCTACTTATATAATAAATGGCTCTTTCTTTTCCAGTTTTATCATGTTGTGCCAATAGAGCTCCCAGAGCTGAGTTCATTGCTGATATGTATAACAATAGAGGTTGTCTTGGAGTAGGAGATATTAACACTGGTGTGTTCAAAAGATAATCTTTTAGAGCTTCAAAAGCTTCCTGGAATTGTTCTGTCCATTTAAAAGTAACTCCTTTCCTGAGTAAATGTTGGAATGGGTGACACTTATCTGCCAACTGTGCTATGAATCTCCTTGTGGATTGCAATCTTCCTTGTAACCCTCTGAGTTGTTTAAGTGTTGATGGAGGTTTCCTATCAATGATCGCCTTGACCTTGGCAGGGTCTATTTTAATTCCTCTATTTGATACTATAAACCCTAACAGTTTACCTGTTGTTACGTCAAACACACACTTCTTCGGGTTTAATCTGACATTATACTATTCCAACTGATCAAATATTTGTGTAAGAACTGCAAGGTGACTTTCTTTGGTTTGTGATTTAGCTAATATGTCATCTACATAGTCTTCCATTATGTTATGGATCATGTTATGAAACAATGTTGTCATGGCTCTTTGATATGTTGCTCTAAAGTTTTTAAGACCAAATGGCATCACATTCCAGCAGTATGTTCCCCAAGGGCAAGTAAAGGTCATTTTATGTTGATCTTCTAGTGCAATTTTAATCTGGTTGTATCCTAAATAACCATCCATTAAGGATAGCATCTCATTTCTAGCTGTTAGGTCAGCTATCATGTTGATATTGGGTAGCCGGAAGTCATCCTTAGGACAAGGTTTATTTAGATCTCAAAAATCTGTACAGATTTTGATGCCTCCCGTGGGATTAGTCACAGGTACCAGGTTGGATATCCATTCCGCATAGTCAATAGGTCTAATAAAACCTACATCCAGCAACTTTTGTAATTCTATTTTAACTAGTAATGCGATACTTGGATGCATCTTTCTCAATTTTTGCTTGTAAGGTTTAACTCATGGTATCAATGGTAAGTGATGTAACACTAATTCAGAATCTAAGCCCGACATGTCTGAATAGGACCAAGCAAATTTGATAGGTCATTGCTTGAAAAAATGAATGAATCTATCTTATTCTTCTTTGCTTAGTGATTTTGCCAGATGGATGTTATGTAAAACTTCTCCTTCTGCTATGTTTACTTCTTCTGTTTCCTCTGTAAGTAATGCTGAACTTTCTCTTTCCATAGGAAGATTACCCAAGTCACCTTTGTCATTATGGGTAGTTTGATCCTTATCTTCTGCTAGAGAAGTACTTTCTTCTCCAAAGTATGCTCTTCTATTTAGGTCTATAGCAAACCCTGCTTTATGATCACCTCGTGGAAATCCCTCTCTGACTTCTAGAAATTCTGAAATTGCTTCGTTGTTTTCAAACCAATCCAGCATTGGTTTTCCTTCTTGCCCCCAATCAATCAAGTGTGAATGTTATAAGGGTAAATCATTATTCCCTTCTTTAGTAGAATCTGATAACATGAAGACTTGATTGTTTGATATTACACTTTCTGGTGGGGTAGAATCATGGAGTGATAAGAACTCATAGTCATGAGAGTCTGTATCACTTTCAATATATGTTTCATCATATGAGCTATCATCACTTATTCCTTCTTGTTCCTATCCCTGATTCTATTGTAGATTGATTGGTCTTGTTTGCATATTATTGACCCTTCTTAAGCCTGGTATAAGCATTTGCGATCTTTCTTCATCTATTTCATTAGGTTGAGCCTAAGTTGCTTATTGTGGTAGAAATAGTGACAATAACCATGGGTGGGATTCAGGGGGTGGGGGTAATCCTACATCTGTTTCCATATTAGCCTGTATTGTTGTGTCAATAACTGCATCATTTTGTAACTCACTGGTAGGTTCTTGCAAGAGTTGTCTCATGTCTTCCCCATCTGATTCTGTGCTTGGTGATGTAGGTACCTGATTGCTTGTTTGAGATGAAGATGGAAGAGCATGTGTGGAAAAATTCCTTTGTGATATGTAATCTGATGGTTTTCTTGGTCGATTTAGTATATCAAGAGTACGTTATCTTGCTTCGGTGATATGTTGTACATGCTTGTATCCCAATCCTTGATTTCCTAGATTATCATTAGGAACAATAGGTTTGAGTCTTCCTTGTTTCTATAACCCAAGGCCTGTGGTACCATCATATCCATGTCTTTGGAGTATTTTGAATCCATTGCCATACTGATCTGTGTGTATTCTGCGTATTGTCATATGATCTTCTTCTCTATATATCCAATGGTTAACATCTTCGTTCAAGGATTCTTCCTATAAGTCACCCCATCTAATGAAAGAGCATGAGTCTGTGTATCTGACAATTTATTTTCCTTTGTCTTGCTTTTGCACTGTAGTGTGAGGTTTCCCAAAGGACTTAGGTGAAAGAGACAATTGTTTCCCATTTAAAGTATTTGCAATAGATTACTCTCCACAACCCATACTCTTTATTTGTAAGGAGGATGTTGTAGGCATATCTTTTTGTGTTTCTGTGATCTTTAATGTTTCCAACTGTGTAGTGAAAGGTGCGGCCTAATTGATAGGTACCTAATTATCGACACTGTCTTTCAGATAATTGCAATGTTGGAATGGATTTGGATCACCCTTTATGGTGATTTCAATACCATTGTATGGGAATTTGACATGCTGATGAAATGTTGATGGTACTGCTTGCATGGTGTGAATCCATGGGTGGCCCAATAACATGTTATATCCCAGCTCTATGTCCAAGACTTGAAAAGCGACCTCTGTTTTTATTGGTCCTACTTGTACAGGTAATGTTACAATGCCTTTAGATGGATGTTCTTCATCATCGTAAGCCTTGATATTTATCCTTTTGGAAGAATCAATGTGAAGTTTAGAGTATCCCAATGCTTTGACCAACTTTAAAGTACAAATGTTGAGACCGGCTCCCCCATCTATGAGTACTCTTCTGATTCTTCTCTTATGAATGTAAGCTTCCAAATGTAGTGGATCATTATGAAGCAATTTATCATTAGGAATATCTTGTTCTGTGAATGTGATATGTGTGCCTTGTGTCAGACTTCCTACCATAGACTTGAAGGCCTGTTTATCTATATCTTTGTCCACTACTGACTCTTGAAGTGCTTTGTCTAGTATAGCTCTATGATTAGGTGACATACACAATAGTTCGAATAATGATATCTGTGTCAGAGTTTTCTTAAGTTGCTCAACTACATTGTAAGTCCCTATTGCTGGTGGTTGATTTTGTGGTATCCCTTGTAAAGTTACCTTTGACCTATGAGTAACCACTACACAGTCTCTGTCTCTGAGAGTAATTGTGATTGTAGCAATCATATCGTTTGTATCATAGGTTGTTTTATCAAGATTTATGTTAAATCCCTCTTCATATTCTTGATGTATATGTTTGACATCCATAATATGTTCAATGATTTCATCTTCAAACCAACCTAAGTGAGATGGTTGATCATGCCCCCAGTCTCTAAGACAAAGATTTATGTCATCATCGTACTTTGGTGCTTCGAATATCATGCAAATTTGGTTGTCATCTTTATGAGTGTCTTGATGATGGTCCTCCTGAGCAGGTGTTTCTTGTGAATCATTATTCGTTGTATCTCCTGAGCTAATGGCATGAATAGTGTAGTCGTATGAGACCTTTCTATAGTTAGCTGTATTATCTTGGGTACCTGATGTGGTAGCTTTTCCTTTGTCATTCTTAACAAAAGGATCCTTAAAAACCGTATGATTTGTGTTTGTTGAGGTCTTATCAGTATCAATTGTGATGTCCCCTTGGTCTATCATATCTTGGACCAAATTTTTCAATTTGTAGCAACTTGTCATTTTGTGACCTTTAGTCCTATGATAATCACAGAAATCTTTGTCATTCCACCATGTGGGTTTAAAAGGACCCGGTTCATATACTTTTTCTCCAGGCAAAGTGATCATATTTGTCTGTATTAACTTTTTGAGCGCTGACTCAATAGGTTCTCCTAAAGGTGTGTAATTTCTTCTTGGAGCATTTATCCTGGGGTATCTTGTGTTTGTGTTTTGCGTAGCATGTACATTTGTTGATGTTGTGTTGTTTCCTGTATGTAGATTTGTTGACTGACTCATTCCCAAATATAAAATGGGTTGAGTTTTGTTTATCGTTCTGGCATCTACAATACCATCATTGGTCACATTTTTGTTTTTTGACCAAAACTTAGATTTGTCATTGTTGTTGGTGTTGCCATACTTAATAAGACCTTGTTCTACTAATCCCTTCTCACATTTAAGAGCCTTTTCTGTGATTTGTTTAAATGTGGTTAGACATTGTATTTGTAATGGATATTTAATCTTAGGGATCAAATTTTTTGTTAACATATCCACTTGCTCTATTTCAGGGATAGTCGTCTTGCACCTCCTATAGAGAGCCCTCCATCATTGTATGAAGGATGCAAATGTTTCATTTTCGTATTGTTTAACGGCACATAAGTCCATCAAAGTAACCGGGGTGTCAATGTTATGTGAGAAGTTTGCAATAAATTGTTCAGCTAATTCCCCCCATGATGTGAGGGTTGGTGGTAAATGAGAAAACCACTCTAAAGCCGGACCTTCCAGACTTTTAGGAAATAGTCTCATTAGATAAGTATCTTCTGAGGCAACTTCTATACATGCCGTAAAAAATTCTCTGATATGGTCTCTAGGATCACCCTTCCCACGATATCTATCAAATTTGGGCATTTCAAAATTTTGTGGGAAAGGTGGCATGTATAATTTGTGATCGAATGGATAGGGATGTAAGTCCTGCATTGTGTAGCTCTTTTTATCATTACCAGTTTGCATGGTTGTCATCTGTTGTTGCAAATTATGTATTTGTTGTGTCAGAATATCTGTTGGTGTCAAAGGTATACCTTGTGTTTGTGTATGTCCCACAAAAGGATTCATGGTTGCATAACTAGGAGGTTGTTGGAAAGTACCAAGATTATAACCTTGTGTGTTGTGTGTTCCACTAGGTACTGTAAAATAGGTGATATGCGAACCTATGTTTGGTTGAGTTGTACTTGCTATATTGGCAATACCTAGGTTTACATTTTGATAACTATACGTGGATCCCACTGGAGGTTGGGTTGCACTTGTTGCTTGCATTTGAATAGGTGCTGAGACACTTGATATTATCGTTATGCTCTGTGATGGTATACTAGCATTGACCGCTAAAGATGACACGCTTGTTTGAAAGTTTGCATTTGTGTTGACATTTGTTTAGAGAGGTACTCTTTGAGGAAGACTGGAGGTTGTTGCTTGTATTTGTCTCAAGGGTGGTGTTTGACTATTATCTTGACCTAAAAAATTTCTTGGTGGTAAAATCTTTGTGACATCAAAATCCTCAGGTAGTTTTGCCCCATTTTGTATTAACAGTGAAAGATACTTGTCCCTATCACTATGTATAAATGCATCTAGGATCATGAGGACATGAGGGTCTTGTTGTGTGGACTCAATTTCTTCCTTTGTCAAATGTTGTTGTAATTCGTTTAAGGTGGACATTGTTTGTGTACCTAAGTATTGACCTATTGACATGTCCATGTTCCAAGTAGGGTTTATAGACTATGTGTTGTTTGGGTCCATTATTCCTTTTGCTTTCTGGGATCTTGTGACGAGCATCTAAAATTGCCTATATGAGGATGGGTCAATGCAAGATGATGACCTAACACTAGATAGTAGACATAAATATGAGGTATGCAAGACTATACTAGACTCTCTATTGAGGATTTTGATGTGAGACCTTTTTAGCATTTCTAGATTTCTCTAATGCAAGTCTTTCGATTTGTTGATGAAGTTGTTCAGCTTCAATCTCTCTATCAATTTTATGGGAAATCCTAGACTCAATGTCTATCTCGTATATGACTCCCATATATTGAGGTGTGCTTCTTCTTAAATCCCAAGCTAAGTTAGCTAGACCATCAATGATTTCTCATTGACCACCGTTTGGAACTAGATTAGGTTGCTCGAAGGGGAGAAAACCATCACCTGGGAGGCCCATGAAGGCACATGCTATGAACCTATAACTGATAATGGACTTAGACGTATATGAGGTCTAGATGAAGATGTATATGCTAACACAGGACTATGCAACTAATATGGATGTAAGTGGGACTATGTAAAAGACATATGACGATAATGAGGACATAAGTGGGACTATGCAAAAGACTATGGATGATAATGAGGACGTAAGTGGGACTATGCAAAAGACTACGGACAATAGTGAGGACATAAGTGGGACTAGGCAAAAGACTATGTAAGGGATTACCTATGGTCACAAGTATGTAAGGATTTTTGAGAATCAGTTTCAAAATGGACTTTGTTTTTGGTAAATTCATGTGTAGGACAATGTTTTGTAGTTCTCCAAATCCAAGAACAATGGTTGGTAAGTGTGTATAGTTGACTGACTCAATTTTCATACAATCTCAGAAAATTTGGAGATACGTGGGATAGGGCTTGAACTAGCCCAAGGGACTGACTCAATACTGGTCTATCACAAAGATACATAAAAAAGCACTGAATACAATCTTAGGCTGGATATTGGACACCATTCAGTGAGGCCCCCACAGCAAAATACCAAAACAAGATGGACAAATAGAGAGTCTGGCAGCACTAGCTCCACTCCATGGCACACACTTCTTGGGCATGCCAGTCTCTCTTACCCCGAAGATCCGAAGATCTTATCACTGAGAGATTTCTATCTCATAATGTAAGGTACATGAGGGGTATCTATGGGGTACGATCTGCACTCCCGGAACCACTAAACGTAGGATTTTTGGCAACTAATTTGGTTCTTAGTATTAGGTTTCGAGGGATCCTGATCCAACAACGAATTCTCAGAGCAAGCCACTTAAGGCTTTAGTTGAGCTTATCAGTGCAGGGAAGGCCCCCACATACGTCGAATTCACTCAACACTCTAGCCGCTTGACCAATATATTTATATAGCGGCTCGAAAAACCTACTCGAGAGTAAGTTGGAAGAGATGATATCTCCAACGCATCCCAATTCGAAGTACCTATGTGGGGTCATGAAATCCCTAGTCAAAGATACCCCTCACTACATAGAACAAAAAGAAAATTTGGATGTTGTTGTCACCTTCTTTCTTTCTCCCAAGAGCTCGATGGTGGGTAGAAAGTTAGTTAGTGCAATAGTAGGTCCACCCCAGACACAAAAAAGTTCTTTTCCCTTAAGAAAATGGAAAATAATTTAATCTAATCTAGCCTGATTCATGTTCATTTTATAGCCCAAATTTAGGTGTTAGATCTGCATGTGCATGTCAATTTTAAACACCAAATCCAAGAATGAAGGCATACATGTCAATTTCAACCATTTGTTTGATTTTTAAGCATCAAAAACCAAGTGTGAGATACACACATGTCAATTTTAGCCCATGTTCATTTTAAACACCAACAACGAAGTGTGAGATTATGCATGCATGTCCTTTTTAACTGTTGTTGATTTTAAGCACTAAAAATTGAAGTGTGAGGTGTGCATGCATGTCCTTTATAACTGTTGTTGATTTTAAGCACTAAAAATTGAAGTGTGAGGTGTGCATGCATGTCCTTTATAACTGTTGTTGATTTTAAGCACTAAAAATTGAAGTGTGAGGTGTGCATGCAAAATTAATAATCTAATCCTCTCTGCAAATTTGCCACAGGCTGAAAATAGAAGATTAGTAGTAAAATTAAACCAGCAAAAAATAGAAATTCAAAACTTAACACAGGCGATTGCGTGATGGTACCTGAGCGAATGCATGATATTTATAGACTGAATGTGTAACAATGACAGAGTGAATGCATAAATCTGACAGACCGAATGCGTAACACTATTTGGTCTATTGCGTAGCACTAACAGCTCGATTGCATGACAGAATGCAAACAACCAAAAAAAAAAAAAAAGTTAGAAAGGCATAAGAAAACTAAACCCGATCAGGAACCTGCGAAACCAATTGTGAAGCCCTAGCCAAATCTTGCACCATCCATTCAATATTGATTAGATCATATTTAACTATATAAGAAAGAACTAGGCTATTATATCTGTCTAAGGCCAGTTGTTCTTCTGAATCCTGTATCAATTTTTCTGCCTGGAGAAATTTTTGATATCGCTTGGCCTCCCTCCTTTGTTGTTTCGTCCTTCTTGCACCTAAAATTTTGAACTAAACTTTTCTTGCCATAAACTTTGTTAATAAAATCCTGAAGTAAAAAGTAATTTTGATCCCAAATTAACCAAATTTAGGATAGAATTATACAGAATTGATAACAGACAGAAGAAAAATAGAACAACAATTAACCCTACGGATGCGTGACCCAGAAAGGGCAATTGCGTGATCTGGACAGGGTGGTTGTGTGACCTTGTCAGGACGAATGTGTGACCCTGAAGGGTCGAATGTGTAATTCTATCTATGCGATTGCGTGACGATGTAAGCTCGATTACATGACGAGAAATCTTTTCTCAAAATTTGTGCAACCTACAAAAAAAATGAAAAATCCACACAATCTGCAAAAATCACACAGAACACAGAAAAAGGTTAAATTGTTGTTAGTTCACGTCGGGTTCACCAAAATGTGGGATGCAAAATTCATCTTCAATTAACAAAGTAATCAATTAGAAACAAGGGAAATCACAAATCCCTATCCTAATCAGAATTTAACAAACAATGCAATGGAATAAGGGCATGTGCACAAAGATGGTGGTTAGAAAAGTGGACACCACCCAAAAAAAACTTGGAAAAATAGGCAGCGCGTATGCGGTTTTAAAATTTCAAATTCTCGCGTATGCGCTTAGGTTTGTTCTTCCCGGGCCTAGAAAAGGTAGCGCGTACGTGCTAAGTTTAGGAAACTGAGTGCGTACATGCTACAGCTAGGAAAATTAGTGCGTACGCACTGCTTATAGGAAAATGAGCACATACGTGCTAATAATCCTAGTAAAACCGTGTATGTAGTGCTTGATAAAAAAGTTTTTTTAAAAAAAACTGGTCCTCATTTACCCGAAAAGTGCATTTTTTAGTTTGTTTTTTTCCCATTTTCTAACCTAAACCATGAACGGGGTGCTAAATTTGTCCCCCGAGCTATGGATCAAGGTTAGTTTTTGTTTATTTTTCTCTTTCTTTTTGGTTTATGCAATTTGTTTTACATTTTGAATCATTAATTTTGATTAGGTTTTTTCATTTTTTGTTTCAAAAACCAGATTCTTCTAATCCAGAACAAGAACAACCAAATGCATCTCCTGAAAACCCACAAGAACAACCAAATGCACATCCTGAAAACACAAAAGAACAACCCCCAATTCTTCCTTTTGACCGCACAGCCAAAACACAAGAAGAATTAATTAATCAGTTAGGGCAAAATACATCCAAAATCAATAGACTGGTTGTAAAATTGAAAACTTCTGAGCTTGACCATTATCAATCCCTCACCACTAGCCTAGAAACATTAGCTAGTGGTGCCATAGTTGTTTCCATAGAAATTACCAAATGGGGAAGCTTTAGGGATAGGTGTCGTCAACTCTATGCCAATGGGCTATCATACAATGGAGTTAAAAACAAAAATATTTCTAAACAAAAAATATGTGCCCTTTTTGTTGACCCCAAAACTGGTCAGTCATTACCTCCTAATGCAAAGAGGTTTCCCATACATTGGTGTACCAATGTGTAGAAGAAGAATCTTTTTTGGCAGAGGTGGTGGGTGGTCTTTGACGATCCACCTTGTAATAATTATGAGGTGCCATTATATTTTTTGAGAAAAATATATTGTGAGTTTGTGCTCAATGTGCGCCCAAATTATTTTGACATGAGAGAGTTTCATGGTAGAGGTGGTGGCTTTGCCCAAGATAGACCTGGAGCCCATAGGCGATTAGCAATTGAGAGTTGCCACCCCCTAGCACCCAAACCCAAGGTGCATCAAGCTGTCCCATTAGAGTTGAAAGAGTCGATGGAGCTATAGACTCTTCAGGCGGCCACAACATTGACTAGTGCCATCATCTAGCATGGGACATCATTAGCACTCCCTATTGTATTGGATGATGAGCTGTTAGAGGGCGATAGAGAGCCCATCGAGCATATGTGTGTCAGTTGCTTAAGGATATGCTCGGGGATAGATGATGCAGCCGGTGCAGATGGATACTCATATCATCTATGCACGATTTGCGGTTGTAGATGTCAGGCTCACACGGTTGAGGATGTCACGCTGACAGATGAGTTGATGGACATGGTGTTTTCCCATGAGCCACAGACACAGGTGTGTTGATTTGAATTCATAACATTTTATTTATCAGTCACTTTAATTTTGTAATTACATAAATGAATTTTCATTTATACATTTATTTAAATTGAGACAAATAATATACATTTCAGGATGCAGCAGCAATATCCCATACACCTCCCCCAATTACCACAGTTGCAACTTCGATGCCTGAGGTATAACTTTTGTAACATGTTAAAATAGAATAGTACACTTTGAATTCAAAAAAATACAAGATATACTAACTATCTTTAATGCTTGGTCCAATTTCTGGTTTGTAGGTGTTGATAGGGGACGAAATGTCCCAGATTGATGACATCATGCTCTCCGCGATTGATTTTGGCCTACAAGGCTATACGGTATGATATTTTGTACAACTCTTTTTATGTATTGTTTTGATGGAATATGCAAGTCATTTCATTTTAGATTTTTAGAATTATGTTTAATTTATTATCTGTACTAATATCTCATGTTAACTTGTGTTTTTAGGGTACCCCCTCCGCATCTAGGGTTCATCCTAAGAAAAAGAATTGCTCGAAGACGCCAAAACATGTGAAGAAGGTAATTGAACACATTTTTAGTTGTACAATTGTTTGAAAATGTTGAAATCAAGTATTGGTTGGGGTTTGTAGATTGATTAGTGTTTTTTGTCTATTTTACATGTACAGCAGCCATTGAGCTTTGTGGATATGTTGATTGCACTTGATTTGCCCATGAATCAAGAGAGGGTGGAGGTATGTATCTCTACTTTATTTTCTTGATTTCATGATTATATGGATGCGTACATGTGAACTTGTGATACATTATAATCTTATAATTTTTTCATACAGGAAATATCCATACCTATTTCGTCAATGGTGAACCCTCCTCCTTGCACTGGAGAAGCATCTCCGGATCTGATACACTTTTGTTTGATATGTAAAATTAATTGTTTTCAACCTTCAATACTTATCATTATATTAACTATATTTAATCTTTGTACATTTTTTGTATAGGTAATAGCATTAGTTTCTACATCGATGGTGAGCCATCCTCAGTCCATTGGAGAAGCATCTCAGGCACAGGTACGTCATTGTTCTCTATATTATAGCTTTTAAGTGTTTTTGATATATTTATGTTAGTACATTGTATTAATTGTACATTTAATCTACAATAGACTCCTTCGTGGTACGGCCATAACGTGGATCAATTTAAGTATGTCTACAAGAAAACTCCTAAGAGTGACAAGGAGAGGAGAGTGAAGACATTAGCTCCTGGATTAGCCAATGAGGTAATCTAAATTTCAATTGCAAAGGAATTAAATTTAAATGCATAGTTATGATGTTAATTGTGAACTATTTTCTAAAAAAGATTTCTAACTTGGCTTTTGAATTGTGGTTTAGCAGCCATTTACAGAGCTGCGTACTGCACCGAAGAGGCTTGATTTTGATGATCCACCAGAAGTTTAGGATCATATAGTGTTAGTTTTGGTCATAGAATGACCAATACATGTAGATATATTCTACATTTTTATTGTATATCGATTGGTACATGGCATATGCCACATTTTTGTAATACTTGTATTGACTTGGCAGACATGCCTTTTTTTATATATATAAATATCGATATTCGATCCAATAAATATGTAATGAGTTCATTATTTTGTATTCATTTTATTTTGTGGTTGTCCTTTTATAAATTTAAATGAATATTTGCATATGTAATCAACAATATGAATATAAACAACAAAAATATATGATATAAAGCATTGTAATCGTGGAATAAGATTTGATAAAATTTCTAAAATGTTGAATTAACCCTACAAAAATCCTTGTATTCCATTCATTATTGTGTATTCGCTGTATTTGGTGGCTGCCCTTTTATAAATTTAAATGAATATTTGCATATGTAATTAACAATATGAATATAAACAACAAAAATTGACAATATGAATTTAAACAACAATGTGTTTGGTGCAAGAGCACCCTCACGTTCGCAATGGTTAAATTTTGTTCCTCATGTGCACCAACCGATGTCACGAGCATGTCCAAGTGGGCATTTTTATGCTAGGAATTCCCCTATCATGCATCCCAAAGCACCAAAACGTCGAGAGTCATACCTAACCGGTGCGATCTCTCAAGTGCCCTGAGTCCAAAAAATTGTCAAAATTTGACGGACTATTTCTTCCAATCCATGACACATATGGTTGATCTGTTTGATCTCGTGGGGTTGCGTGAAGCTCCTCTACAATGGCCTATCTTAGTTTTCGACGACTATGAGCCATTTTCAATTAGTAGCATTTTTTCGCCTGCTCAAAAAACCGTCAGTTGCTTGCAAGGAAAAGTTGCAAGATTGGCTAGAATTGATTATGTTCCTCGTGTGCACAAACAGACATTGCAAGTGCATTTGGGTGGGCATGTTTACGCAAGGCATGCCCCTGTCGTGCATCCCAAAGCACCAGAATGTCGAGAGTCATACCCTACCAGTGAGATCTCTCAAGTGCCGTGAGTCCAAAAAATTGTCAAAGTTTGACGGACTATTTCTTCCAATCCAAGACACATACGGTCGATTTGTTTGATCCCATGGGGTCGTGTGAGGCTCCTTTACAATTGCGTATCTCAGTTTTCGATGACTCGGAGCCATTTTCAATTAGTAGCATTTTTTCGCCTGCTCAAAAAAACATCAATTGCTTGCAAGGAAAAGTTGCAAGATTGGCTAGAATTGATTATGTTCCTTGTGTGCACAAACAGACGTTGTGAGCGCATCCGGGTGGGCATGTTTATGCTAGGAATACCCCTATCATGCATCCCAAAGAACCAAAATGTCGAGAGTCATACCCTACCGGTGAGATCTCTCAAGTGCCCTAAGTCCAAAAAATTATCAAAATTTGATGGACTGTTTCTTCCAATCCATGACACATACGGTCGATCTGTTTGATCCTGTGGGGTCATGTGAGGCTCCTCTACAATGGCCTATCTTGGTTTTTGATGACTCGGAGGCATTTTCAATTCATAGCATTTTTTTGCCTGCTCAAAAAACCATCAGTTGCTTGCAAGGGAAAGTTGCAAGATTGGCTAGAATTGATTTTGTTCCTCGTGTGCACAAACAGACATCACGAGCACGTCCAGGTGGGAATTTTTACGCTAGGCATGCCCCTATTGTGCATTCCAAAGCACCAAAACGTCGAGAGTCATACCCTACCGGTGAGATCTCTCAAGTGCCCTGAGTCCAAAAAATTGTCAAAATTTGACGGACTGTTTCTTCCAATCCACGATACATACAGTCAATTTGTTTGATCCCATGGGGTTGCGTGAGGCTCCTCTACAATGGCCTATCTCGGTTTTTGACGACTCGGAGCCATTTTCAATTAGTAGCATTTTTTTGCCTGCTCAAAAAACTGTCAGTTGCTTGTAAGGAAAAGTTGCAAGATTGGCTAGAATTGTTTTTGTTCCTTGTGTGCACAAACTGACATCACGAGCACATCTGAGTGGGCATGTTTATGCTAGGCATGCCCCTAGTGTGCATCCCAAACCACCAAAACGTCGAGATTCATACCCTACCGACGCAATGTAGAAGTTGCTTGACAACTTTTTTGACAATTTTTTTGACAACAATGACAATTTTTGCTCAAATTGTATCTAGTCTCAATCTATCACCCCTATGACCCGATAATGACTCAAATAATTATCCATGATTATACAAGAATCAGAAATGCTCATGATTGACCAGGGACACATCACATATACTCAAAACATAGTCACAAAACATTGACACACAAAATTGTCACAAATTATTCAAAAATTTGCCTCTAAATATGGTCAAATCAGCTCTTGGCTATTTGATTATACAAAAAATTGTCTTACAAATAATCTCATGGGATTTTATACAAAATTTGGCATTACAATATATGCGATTCAGCTCATCGCCATTTTAATATACAAATCATCTCATGGGCTTTTATACAAAATTTGGCATTACAATATGTGTAATTCAGCTCATCGCCATTTTAATATACAAAATTTGGCATGTACGTATGTAGAAATCAGCTCATTGCCACTTAAATATACAAAATTATGCCCCTAAACATGTAAAAATCAGCTCATGGGCATTTATATATACAAAAAATGAATATAGAACAATTCGTCGATGATTTATACAAAATTCTCAAAATCATTCTACTCTGAACCATAGAATCAATCAAGTGAGCCTTCAGGATCAACTCTAACCTGTATTGTGTCAAGTATTGCCTCGTGGTTAGATTCATGAACTTTCCATAAAATCTTGTTATGAGGTCTACCACAATACTTCATCAAATGAATATTTGTTGCAACAACAAGGTTAGAGAAATGAAGAATATGTTTGTGTGTTTCAAAGTCCTCGAACAACCAAATATCAGAATTCTTGATAGGGTATCTCTGAAGCCATGTTCCTATCATGACAATAGACCCTATTGGGTACTCAATACCCTCTCCATCAATGACTGTGGTTGTCAATTTTCTTTTAGGCTCAACACAACGACACAAATAGTAATTTGTTCCTTCTTCATTGTTCTCTTCTGCAACAACTGCATACACATGACCTACATTTTATAAAGTGTTAATTAATACCCAAAATAAAGTATGATGTACAACAAAATGAATCAAAAAGAATACTAGCAAAAAAATTAACTCAAAAAATCTTTTGAATCCAGTAGGTCAGATACATGGTCAAAATCCACTGATGTCTCCATCTGGCTCAATTGAAGTGCTTTGGGAATTTGATATGAATCAATGGGAACCAACAGTCTACAAGACCATTTGTCAACCCACTCTTTTGATTCACATTCTTCCCACAAACAATACATGCATGAAGAGCAAAAACATACCATTTGTCTCATATAAATTACCTGTGAACTTGAATTTGAACTCATAAATGAGTGCATGTCACTCAATCCTGCAACTGTACAACAATCTAGATAGTTTTCAATGTTAGATTTAGTAATCAACTAAAAATATCTACGACCAATGACGTACCTGGATTACCTGGACCCATCATAGACTTACACCATCACACAATTGTTTCTGCATCTACCAACTCAGCACCACCTTCGTACTTCAATTCTTCCTTGGCTAGGGCTCTTTTCACACATGCTCCTGCACAATTGTGCTCTCCCTTACCATGTCCAGCCTCAATGAAATTCCAAAAATATCGTACACCGCTTGTCACATGCATCCTTGTCAGCCAATAAAACATCCTTGCATTCTTAAATTGTGCGGTGCAATTATCTGACCATATTAAGTGTCGGTTGTATCATATGTTCCTTTCCCTTAAACTATCATAGAAAACTTTAAAGCATCCTTATACAAACTCTGATGAATGAGTACGATCATCACTTATGTAGAAGTGATACTCTCTTACAACCTTTCTATCCTCCTCTGTGCTATCATCTGCATGCGTGAATGCTATGTGTACAAAAATAGAAACTTGTGTAGAGTGATAATACATGGATTGCACTTCATTTTGAGGTTGTAGTGTATAATTTTCAGTGAAATCAATGATAGAGACAATGGTGCCAAGAGGAAATGTGTCCTTACACAACTTGAATTGCTCATCTAACCATCAAGTTCTATGTGTATGCATTATGTACTCATAAACTAGTTTCTCTTGAAACATTTTCATAAATTGAGCTACACATATATCATTTTTCACTAGCTCACATCTCTTCAAATATTTTCCATCTTTAACTCCATATGTGACTGTCTTGTATTTTCCAAA